>NW_026068030.1:4481814-4485703 GCF_014885135.2 Alexandromys fortis
CTCCATTTCAGTTTTCAAGTCTTGAACTGTTTCCATTATCTGTTTGATTGTTTTTCCTTGGTTTCCTAGGGTATCATTCACTGATTTATTCAATTCTTCAAACTTTCTGTTATACTTCTCATCCATTTCTATAAGGGCATTTTTTACATGCTGTTTAAGGATGTCAATCACTTTCATAAAGTCCATTTTTTCTACTTCTTCTTGATTAAGGTGTTCATGTCCTCCTGTTGTGGGGTCGCTGGGTTCTGGTGGTTTCATGTTGTTTTTCAGATTGTTGGGTGAATTCTTGCACTGGTACCTGCCCACCTCTTCCTCCGAATGCTCCTCTAAGGATCTTCTTTTACAGGATCAGGTCTCCTTGCCCACTGATGTACCTTCCCAGTGATGGCACTCTCCCGTGATTGCTCTCTAGGTGCCCCAGTGATGGTTCTCCTGGTGCCTAGATCAGCTCTCCTTTCTGGTTGGGTAGCTAGTAGACAAAGCTCCTACCCTGCTTGCTGCAGGCAGGCTATTGAAACAAAGGAATTCCCGCCCGCCGGGCTGCCTTCCAGATTCCATCCCAGCGCCCAGACAGGCTGAGCTGGGTGATGTTATTTGCCCAAAGATGGCAGGGAGGCAGAAGTGGGGAGGGTTCTGGATGCACGCTGGGTGAGGTAGAAAGAGAGAGGCAGTATGCAGGAAGTAGTTCCTTGTCCAGGGCTGCTGCTGCGGGTTAGAAACTCACTCACCCCGAGATGGTTCTCCTGGTGCCGAGATCAGCTCTCGTCATTAAATCTTTTAGTAATTAATTGTCTTGATAGGATTTTGAGGTTGGTGGCAAGCCACGGGGCATGCCAGGAGTTTCTGGTTCCTGCAGACCTAAAGAGAGATAACTGATAAGAAGGTTGCACAACTATTGGTGGTCTTCATTTTTCTTTTTCATTCCAAGCAAAGCTGGTTCTATATGTTGTGTGGAGCGTCTGGCACAGAGGAGTGAGGCCAGAAGGAGCAGTGAGAAACTGGCTTACTGTTGCAGGACTGAACTAACCCCTGTGTGATCCTCACTACAAGCAGGGAGTCTTAAAGGCAGCTCTGACCCCAGGACTGGTCATTCACATCAACAAGTGACCAGTAGAAAAATTAGTAAACTTTTGATTAAGAATACTATTATCTCTCCCCCTTGCTTTTCAAATTCGAAATTTTGTTTTACTAACAAAAGCATACAAATAAATCATTTAGTCTTGAAGCAATTCTACTTTAATGACAGACATCAATAGCAGGGCAATCATTGCTGTCCCAGCACCTCAGCCCACCCGCCTTTGACACAACTACTCAATTATTTAGAAATAAATAAGCATTTTGAAACCAAAATTTCACATACTGCATCTCCCAAAAATGTTCCGGAACATGGAAAATGTTGGCATATTTCTATATTCATGAAGTTGTCCATTATTATTCAGGATTTCTTATTTGTGAATTATTCTGCATAGTAAAAGGTCTTGGTAAACTAGGAGCAGTACTGTGGTGCCTTTGCAGTGCAGAAAGTATCATCAGTGTGTATATTCTCCATGAGGTCACAGGCTATGCTCTGCCTTGTTTCGTTTCTGATACAGTCAACTGTCATTTTTATGATTGGCGTAAGTTCACGCTTCTTGCATTTTTGTACTTTTTAATGGTGACTTTGCCATTCAAAATGTCCCTAAGTGAAGTATTAAAATGTGGTCTCCTGTTCCTGAGCACAAGGAGGCCGTGACATGTTAGAGAAGATATATATGATATATATATATATTAGCTAAGCTTTATTCCACCATGAATTATAGCACTGTTGGCTGTGAACTCGATGTCAGTAAGTCAGTAATACAGGTTAAAACAGATGCTATGAGACAGAAGCAAACACAAAACAAAGCTCTTGGACAATTACTTGATGAATCACTATAACTAGGCACTTCCGGGAGCCTAATTTTGTATTTCTTTTAAGAACGTATCCAACGGTCCCAATTCTGTCTTGGCATGACTATATGGAACATAAGAACTGTGTATCCCAGGGGCTGGCAGCATTGTTTCTAACTGCTGTCACCTACATGTGATGACACAGTACATAAGGTAGTCTTAATTTAGGATGCCCATCCATAGCTAGTCTTCCATATGATACCGTGGAGGTAAAAGGAGAGCTGTTGTTTCCGTATTAAGTAGAGGGACACATCCAGCCAGTGTCCCCAGGAAGAAAACCTGACTTCCTACCTTGTCATTTCACATTGTCTCCTAGAACATAAACTGGAGCTTTCACTCGCTCTACTACATCTTAGGGTCCAGGGAAGGAACATGGCAGGCATATCTGGGGAACTGACTCCATAAGAAGCCTTTGCATAATGCTCTTCATAGCCTAGAATTTAGACCTGGGAACCCTCAATAACGAAATAGAGCAATCAGAATTCAAATCACCCTTCGTGGGAATAGTCCTCCTTGAAGTTCTGCAGCAAAGCAGAGGAAGGGAGAAGAATCAGATTCTGATAGGCAGGTTGATGCCGGCCGGGGATGTCCCTCAACAGCATCATAGCCATCCATGTCTGAAAGGACTAGTGACCCTGCTGCCTTTTCTACAATAGGTCAAAGGAAGAATAGAGCAGGCTTAAAGTAAATGTTTGCTGATAGGTGTTAAAACCAGCTCTTAAAACCCCGTACTGTATGAAAATCTTGTCATTCTTTGTGTGGAAAAAAAAAGTAGCATTTGTAGCAAATATTTGTATGACCATTAGAATATGAATACGAATCCACAGGCATGGAAGACAGCCCCATCACCTCCTTTCTTGCATGTGGATGGTGCCTGTGGCATTAAATTCTTTCTGCAGATATGAACCGTTTGCTCATTCTCCACTGTGATTAGGTCACCCCTCTTCTCCTTGTTTATCATATCCCTCACTCACCCAGCATCCAGGCTGCCTCCGCTGCAAAGACAGTCACTAGCTGTCACATCTCTACATGCAGAGACGAACTTGTCAGCATCCTGTCAGCCTCAGGTTGCTTTCTCATCTCTGAGGACGATCAGTCATTGAAGACAAAGGACTATTTCCAGCATCCTTCTTGGGTTTATATCCATGGGATATCATCACTCATGTGGCTTTACAAAGGAGAAACCTTGACTGCAAAAGATTTCTGTGAAGGAATGGTTTCGGTGTGTCCTTGATGCATTTTTTTTAACTTCTTTTCATGTAACTGGGCAGCAGGTATCAGACTTGATTTGTCCATGAATGTAGACCCTGTGCCCCGAGTGGTATGAGGTGAATTCAAAGGAACTGAGGATTTGAAACTGTCCTGTAGTTAGGAATCTCCACAAAACAGAAAAAGCTGTAGCTGCAGGTTAAGAAAGCATCTTAACCAAGTCCGATGCTGTTAGTGCAGGGAAGTTAACAGTCACAAAAGAGTAGCTGATGATACACAGGCAGAACAGCTTGTTTTGCCATTCCATGGTGTCCGCATACAGCAAAGCATCACACGTACACAATTCTCATTTGGTAATAAAACAGAAAGAGAAAACATTAAAGATGTATGCAAATTACCTTAAGTTATGAGAATAAAATTCCCAAAGGCCAAAGAAAAGGAGAAGAGGGGGGAATAAAAAGAGAAAAGGAGGGCGGAACCTACGCGCACGGCGGGCGACGTAGCTGGCGCGGGCCGTACTGGTGGGTACTGACACAGTGGCAGACAACGCAGGCGGCAGGGACCAGCGCAACACCAAGAGCAGATCGCCCCAGGACAATTAAATCAAAGAGGTAGGCCTTTGGTTGGCAAGGTCCCTGGAAAACAGGGAACCTGATACTTTTCCTGAAGACCAATCTGAGGGGTGAGAGGGATCTTGGCCCCTGGCAGAAGCCAGGAAACAGAACGAGGGCATTTTGCAAGAGGAGCCTCT
>NW_026068030.1:4491158-4606570 GCF_014885135.2 Alexandromys fortis
CTACTGAGACCTCAAGAACAATGGCAATGGGTTTTTGATCCTACTGTACCTATTGGTTTCGTGGGAGCCTATGCAGTTTCGTGGATGCTCACCTTACTAGACCTGGATGGAGGTGGGTGGTCCTTGGACTTCCCACAGGGCAAGGAACCCTGATTGCTCTTTGGGCTGACGGGGGAGGGGGACTTGATTGGGGGAGGGGGAGGGAAAGGGGAGGCGGCGGTGGGGAAGAGACAGAAATCTTTAATAAATAAAAAAAAGAGAAAAGGAGGGAAGAATAGAAGGAAGAATAAAGGAAAGACCATTTCCCAACTTCATCTCATCTGTCCCAGGAGGAGCCCGCACTCTAAGCCAGTTCTGTGTCTCCACAATTTCCTCCTTTTTTACTTTTATTTGAAACTAAAAGGAGTTTTAACCATAAAGTATGTAAATTTTTTGCATTTGGTCAAATACAAAACTGATACATAATCAAGAATTTAAAAAAAAGCATAAGTAGAAAAAGACAAGATCTCCTGAGTAAATTGGGAGCATGGGGACCTTGGGGATGGGTTGAAGGGGGGAGGGAAAAGGCAAGGAGGGGAGCAGAGAAAAATGTAAAGTTCAATAAAAATCAACTTTAAAAAGGGGGAAAAAAAGAATGATTACAATAGGCATACCACCGGAGGTATGGAGAATACTTTGTAAAAATCCCTTAGGATCCTACAAATTTATCAACAAAAATTTGGGCAATGGTGGAGGCATCCAAATCGAGAAATGATTTAGCAAAGGTAAATCCTATATTATTATGTCAGTGGTCAATGAGAGATTGAGCAGAGGCATTGCCTAAAAGATAATCTTGAATAACCTTTCATCTATGTAAAGAATCATTAAAAGTCAAATCAGTAATGCAAAAAGTGGTTGAATTCCAATCACAATGCAAGGTAATTTGTTCTTGCAAAGATAAATATTTCTTTCCCAATCATCCCACAGTTTGCTTCACATCAATCTCTGTGTGAAGTTGAGCATCTATTCGAGCTTGCTGAATCCAGAGTTCATGAGAGTCTTTATGCCATTGCTCTACAAAGCGTTTTGTTTGCAAAGATGTATGTAAAGCAATACCAGCCACAGAAGCAGTAGCAACAACAGCAATAAGGTTAAGAATTACAGCTATTACTATACATTTATTCTTTTTAATATCTTTTTGAAGAATTCTACAACAATATGATCTAGAGGATTTTGAGTCCAAGAATGATCCAAGTTTACAGGCAGCCAAATATGTGTACGCTGCTGTAATATCATATGTGATTGATTATGAGGATTAAATTTAACAGAGGAATTAACACATGAATACAGTTGACAATCATAACAACGAATGCCAGTTGTAAAATTGATTCTTTCAACTAAAAATACATATGGTAGTGGCACATAAGCAATAACATTAGTACTTCTAAACAAGGTAAATTTAAAAGTACAAGCGGATACTGCTGTTCCAATAAATGAGTCATTAAAAAGCTGAACAGGCTTTAAGGCAGCCATGATCTTTCAAATATGCATCAGAATTGCAATAGGGACTGTGAGTAAGACAATGTGATTATCACTGATTCCTCCATCTCCCCAATGCCAGAAGACGGCTTCCAGTTATTGTTTCATTCTCAGCTCGATTCATCCTGGTAACATTAAGCAAATCACAAGTGGTAATATTCCATTCAGAACAAAACATTAATAAATTGACCATATGGGCCCCAACTGATCCATTTATTTTGAATTATTTTGTCAACTTTGTCCAAACAAGTCTTTCAAATAAATGGCTAATATTTTAAGCTATCATATGTAAAATCTGGACACATAGGATATGGTAATTTGTCATTTTTAATAATATTGTCCCAGGTCTGATTAATGGACCATGCTGAAAGTCTTTGAAGAGAAGTAGGAGATCTGTCAATTTTAATACCAGGGTGTAACCAATGCTGAAATCCCATTGAAGAACAAGGACCATTTCCAAAACATATTGGCTCCCTTTTATCCACATGAGTCAAATTATATGGAGTCCCATCAAAATTATTTAGATAAGTCAAGTTATTCCAAGGAGAAGAGAGGATAATGGGAGTGGTATACACTAACACATCAGTATCTCCCCCAAAAGACAGGCTCAAACATAGGTGGGTTACAGACATAAGCCCAGTAACTCATAGCTGATCCCTGAACAGAAGAGACAGTTAACAGAGCACACATGGGCAGAAAAAGATGTTCAGCTGTAACTGATCTTCCGGACTGCTGGACAATAATCTGACCTTGGGCTGCAAGAGATTTCACCTGACACCACGTTGGTAAAGGTGAAGACCTATGTTGTCAAGGTCACTTTTATAGAGATAAGTGTGCCATAGCCAATACTGGAATGTCTTTTATGACTGGAGGGCCATCATTACAACATTGCACTCCTGTCTTCAGTTTCCGCTCCTTTCTGAGCCCTGATCCAGTGGCCATAATTGTCACCCATCCTGCATAGAGACAAGACTGTATCCTCTCCCTTTCACCACTAGCAATGCAGGCTGCCATTCAGCATCTATGGCAATTTTGGCCCAAATTTTTTCTGCCGGTTCAGCATTTTTGGGGTGTTTACAAAATGTCTCTCTGCTCTAGTTAAAATATCCCTTTTGGGCAGATTCAAGAAATTTAATATGAATAACACCTGATTTAAACAGCTCTCACATTGTTCTGAAAAATCCACATTAATTCCATACCATAATCTTCCTTTCTTCTCCTTTTTAATTTTTTAATTTGTTGTTTCAAGGTATGATGGGCATGTTCAACAGTAGCTTGACCTTGTGGATACTATTTAATACTTGTTACATGAACAATATTATACCATTTACAGAACTTAGCAAATTTTTTGGAAGAATAAACAGGTCCATTATCTGTTTTAATAAGAGAGGGAACACCCATGATGGAAAGCACTTCTAATAAATGTTGTATAACATGATTTGTGCATTTTCCAGTCAAAGGGATAGCCCATATAAATGATGAAAAAGTAGCTATGGTCACATGGATGAAAGATAAATGTACAAATTTTGAAATATGAGGAACATCCATTTGCCAAATTTTATTTGATTGAGATCCTTGAGAATTAACCCCCGAGGAATAGAATATATATGCAACGGACGGCAAATTGGGCAATTTAAAATAATTTATTTAGCTTGTCAAAATGGAATTTTATATTGGACATGTGGATAATTGAGCAGAGGGAGTTACTAATTTATCCACTTGAGCATTTTTAAATATCCGGGCAAATTTGTATGTGATGATACATGGGTAATAAAAATGTGGGAAATTCTATTCTGAATAAAAGTTTGTAATAATAATTAAAGCTAACAAAGAATGTTTAGTGGGATGGAGTACAGCATTAAAAATATTTTGTACAACTCCTACAACATAAGTCGAATCGGCTACAACTTTTAGTTCTTGAAGAAAATTTTGAGAGGCTTTAATAACAGCATACAGTTCATTTTATTGTACTGAAGAATAATCTGTAAATTTTACCAACTACTTAGATTTTTGTCCAGTAAGCATTTATTCTCGTCTAAAATTTCTTTTAAGATGACCTGTTTGCTCATATCCAAAGCATTTGAAACCTTTTGAATTTTTATTTTCCTTTTGTAAATTATGATAAATGGTGGCCATAGTTTCAGCAAATAATTGTGTTTTTCTACTTTTAGAAAACTTTTCTACTTTTTCTAGTTTTGCATACTTTCATATAACTATTGATATTCCCTGTTTCTTTTACTGGTATAATCCTCACTGGCATTTTCATATGCTAGCATGTTAAGAAGTTGTTTTCTTGCCTCTTCTCTAATTACAGTTCTTTCTGTTGTTTGGTTTAGCATAGCCAGGAATTCAACATAAGGCGCATTAGGCTTCTGGATAACTTTAGTCCAGGAACCATAGTTCTCTCCCACGGGGTGAAGGTGCTCCCTTGCTTCCATGCCTCTTTCTCTCAGTTGTTCGTGTATTTCAGCTGGGGGATTAGCCTGATGATTAGGGTCATCATAAGCTCCTGTGCCTGTTTACATAGGAAAAGTAATTTCCCTTAGCGCAGGATTGTTGCTGACTGTATTAGTTTGAGCTTTTTCAGCACAAAGGTCGGAAAACTACATCTGCCATTGCAAATATTTCCGTTGCTTTAGGAAGGAATGACAGACTACCTTCCAATCTTCTGTAACCAAATTTCCATAATGTCTGACCATGTCATTGAGCATTTCTTTAACATAATGAGACTGAGGACCATCTAAAGTGACAGCTTTCTTTAATCAAGCGATGTCATCTACATTAATTTCTTCCTATTGAGCAGGCTGGGCAAGACCACCTTGTGGAGGAGGCCGAATTACAGGATAAGCAAGTATCTCAGAATCTGTATGGTTAGATCCTGGATCTGAATCAGATAAATAAGCCAAATCCAATAGTTTTTTTTAGATTTTTTTAGACATGGTCACAACTGGTGCAGCTGGTACTACTTTTTGTTTTGACTCAGTGGCCAGTTTTTTTTATTTGCTTTTTTAGACAATTAAGTTTCTCCAAAACGGATTGCAAATCCAAACTAGTTGTTTTCATTAAGCTTTCTTGGTCCTCCACAATTTGTTCTTTGTTTTTTGTTTTTTTTTTTTTGACCCACGTCCAAATTTTTTTAAGGTTTATTTATTTATTAAGCATACAATGTACTGCTGGCAAGGAAGGCACCAGGTCTCATTGCAGATGGTTGTGAGCCACCATGTGGTTGCTGGGAATTAAATTTGGGTCCTCTGGAAGAGCAGCCAGTGCTCTTACCCTCTGAGCCATCTCTCCAGCCCCACGTCCAAATTTTTTTACGGATGGACTAACCCCTTTCCCAGATCTGTCACTAACTGCTCTTCTGTCATAGCTTTAAAAACAGCAAAAAATCTTCCAGGACAAGCTCCAAAGCTACAGAGAAACCCTGTCTCAAAAAACAAACAAACAAACAAAAAACAGCAAAAATCATAGACCAGAATCAGACAGGTATTTTCTCATTCTATCTCACAGCCTTTTCAACATTAGTTTGAATTCTTTGCCAAGTATTTATATCTAAAGTGCCTTCTTCTGGAAACCAAGGATTACTTCTTTAATTACTTAATTAATTCCTTAATTACTTCTACACACATTTCTAAATCAGAAAAAGAAAAAGAAACACCATGAGTTTTTAGTAAATGCCTTAGCATAGCAAGATACGGAGAAGACTTACCTTGTCCCATTATCCTGTAATAAAGATTACTTACCTGGTTAATGTTTTTAGACCCATCCTGACTTTTCCTCTTCAGGGTCCCTGTTCAGGCGCCACTTGTTAACATCTAGTGCATTGGGGTCCCTGGGTAAGAGTCTTGCACAGATCAGGACACAGAGGACACAGAGTATGAACAACTGCATAACAAGCTTTATTTTGTATGGCTTTTTATACAGACTAAA
Organism: Alexandromys fortis; assembly: GCF_014885135.2. Classification (NCBI taxonomy): domain Eukaryota; kingdom Metazoa; phylum Chordata; class Mammalia; order Rodentia; family Cricetidae; genus Alexandromys; species Alexandromys fortis. The sequence goes on from NW_026068030.1 coordinate 4,496,607, forward strand.
AAGCATTACCTCAACTCTGAAACCCCCCTTTACTCACGTGCATGATCATGAGAAACTCTTTCTCACCTTGCAAGAAACAATACCTCAATAAATAACAGTAATAAAAATGAAACGAAGTACATAGAAACAAAGCAAAAAGTATACAGAAGCAAAGCACTTCCTTAATCTACATCAGGTAGAACGTGAAAAACTGAGCTCAAAGGCTACTTCCTTATCCAGGGTACAGATTCTGACAGAATGTTTGAGAAATGGGTAGAGAAAGTATGCTTTCATCTATGCTTGGTTTGCCAAGCAACCATTTCCCAAATTTGTCCCAGAAGGAGCCTCACTCTAAGCCAGTTCTGTATCTCCACAGGAAGGAAGGGAGGAAAGAAAAGAAGGAAAAGGAAGAGGGAGGGAAAGACAGAGGGAGAGAAAGGAGAGAGGGAGAGAAAGAAGGAGAGAGGGAGAGAGGGAGGATGGAAGGAGGGAGGAAGGAAGGAACCAAGGGAGGGAGGGAGGAAGGAAGGAACCAAGGGAGGGAGGGAGGACGGGAGGGAGGAAGGAAGGAACCGAGGGAGGGAGGGAGGAAGGGAGGGAGGAAGGGAGGGAGGGAGGGAGGGCGAGCAGACAGTTCTCCACATGAGAAGGGCTGGGAAGAGCCACTGGATTTTATTCCTTTAGTTCCTAGAGCTATTGTGCACTGAGATAAAAGCTGACAATGGTCACACCATTCCATATTTTACCCTGAAAGCAAAGGGGCAGGGAGTGCAGATGGATGCTACCTAGAACCAGGAAATCCTGTTTTTCTTGCTAAAAATAAAATAAAATACAGATTTTCACAAAAGGAAAATTTCCACATTCCTTTAATGAAAGAGAGCAGCCCCAGAGGAGGAAGAAAATGTCCAACTCAACTCTTAGGAGAAAAGAAAGTTTGTTTAATTCTTTAAGTCACAACAAAGCTGCTAGAAATTTTGGTGTTCAGCCATTTCATCTGTTCAGAATGTTTACGGGCACAATATAGAAAATGCTAACTTCTTCAAGCTCTCTATAATACTTGAAGTTCAAGATAGGTCAAAACTGACAGGTTCCAAGCAATCAAAACCATTTTGAGGGACACATTTGGTTGTTCATGTGGTAGTTGTAGCATGTTAAGCCACTAGCAGAGTTTAGAGGGCCAAGAAACTGGCTCTAAAAAAAAAAAAAAAAAAAAAAGGATAAATCCAGTGTGCTAAGGAGAGCGGGGATTTAGGCTCCCTCCCTATTCACCAGTATTACTTTGTCTTTTATGGGTCTCTTTTATGGGCTGAACCAACCAGTGAAATAATGGATGTTACAGATGCCTAATGTGGACTAAACACAAGACCAAAGACTTGGAAAGCTGGCTGCCCCAATCCCTCCAGATCTACCTCAACATCTAGTCTCAACAGCTGTCTACACCATGCTGAGCCCCTTCATTAGCTGTTCCAAGCCATGCAACAGACGGGACAGTTGGAGCTAGCAAGTGGCAGATGGCTGTGGTTGCCTGAGCCTCCTCCCCATGTTAAAGCATAAAAAAAAAACATAGTTTTTAGCCAGGATGATTGACAAAATTATTTTAGAGAGAATGACCTAAATCTGCTAACCTAATTTGAATTGATTTTTCTAGTACAGCATAAGTCTTCACCATAATCTCAGTATGCACATGTAAGTACACACCTACATACACTCTCACACATTACAAACCTGTCTTTAATGTGTTGCTGGTTTTTTTCCCCTCTATTGTTTGCATATGGGGAGGGAACTGAGGTATTAGGGTAAGGTAGCAATTAAGCTGACTTACAAACCCGCTGCCTAACTAGTATAATGACTGCTGATGTAGGGTTATGTGTCTGAGTTTTAAGGGCCTGTTGACCAGTTCATGATACTAGACATAAAGAGCCCGGTATAGCGACAGGTCAAAGCTACTCAACAAACTAAGATTACAGACCAATCTCAGAAAGGTTCTACTAACCATTGGGGTACAGACCCTCTGTGATTGGTCCAAAAGTAACAAGTTCATTGGCAAAATCAAGCTATCCAGCATATGCTTGTCATCCTCTTCCTTATGACACACCATAAAAGATGAAGGGCAGTACTGGTGTGAGAGAAGCTATAAGGTAAACTATGGTCTAAGACCCTGTGTTGCAACTTGGAAGGGAAGCGCAGAGGGTGCTTGCTACTGCCAATGTTCATGCCCCACAGCACCCCAACAGGCCCTCCATCTAGGTGGCACCCCAACCCTTCAGAGAGCTGATCTCCAAAATATCCAAAGAATTCAAGAAATTGGTCATCAAATGAACAAATAATCCAATTAAAAAAATGGAGTACAGACCTAAACAGAGGACTCTCAACAGAGGAATCTAAAATGGTTGATTAAGGAATTGCTCAACATCCTTAGTCATCAGAGAAATGCAAATCAAAACAACTCTGAGATTCCATCTTACACTTGTAAGAATGGCCAAAATCAAAAACACTGATGACAACTTATGCTGGAGAGGATGTGGGGTAAAAGGAACACTCCTGGCTTGCTGGTGGGAGTGCAAGCTGGTACAGCCTCTTTGGATATCAGTGTGGTTATTTCTCAGAAAATTAGGAAACAACCTTCCTTAAGGGAACTGTTTTTAAAACATTAAACATTTTTTAAATTAAAGACTTTCTCCCAATGACTTACATGTATGACAAAAGGAGATAGTGGACTATGTTAGTGGCACATAAAAACCCAATTCTAATTTTATTTTTTTGGACATTACTTATGCATTTAGTTTTAGAGTTTTAATTTTTAATGTTTGATAAGTATTAAATATATAAGTGTATGGCTACATAAGTAAACATGCATATGATAACACATGGATACATAAATATACATAATTTATATGTAGATATATAAATATGATAAATTTAAACCTTTTATTTATAGCTTTTTAAAAATCTTAGAATGTATGGTATGTATTATATGTGTATGTGTGTACATGTTGTATAGGGGAGTGTGGGCACTATTGTGGGGTCAACAACCTCAAGTGTAGGTTCTTGCCTCCCACCTTGTCTGGGGCAAGTTCTCCTACTACTCACTCATACACCAGGCTGTGTGCCTATGACATGCGGAAGATGCTCCTCGCTCTATTTCCCATCTTTCTGTAGGAGCGCTGGGCTTACAGGTCCGTGCTAACATACCCAGCTTTGTGTGCGTTCTAGAGCTCTGAATTCAGATCCTCACACTCTTGGAGGCCTTCAGCTACCAACCCAGCTTAGTGAAGTTTTAATTATAATTAACATAGTAAAAAAAAAACCCTATGTGTGTACTAACTTTATCATTTTGACTAACTGTGATAACTTGCAAGATAGTCACACCAGAACCCCAAATCTATTATCTTATATTCATAGTGCGGTGTAATTATATTATATATATAATTATAGTATATCTATTATCTTATATAGTGCAGTGTAATTACATTATATATATAATTATAGTATACCTATTATTATATACATATAATTATAGTATATTATAGTATATCTATTATCTTATATAGTGCAGTGTAATTACATTATATAATTATAGTATACCTATTATTATATGTATAATTAAGTATATTATAGTATATCTATTATCTTATATAGTGCAGTGTAATTACATTATATATATAATTATAGTACACCTATTATTATATATAATTATAGTATATTATAGTATATCTATTATCTTATATAGTGCAGTGTAATTACATTATGTATATAATTATAGTATGCCTATTATATATATAATTATAGTATATTATAGTATATCTATTATCTTATATAGTGCAGTGTAATTACATTATATATATAATTATAGTATACCTATTATTATATACATATTTAAGTATATTATAGTATATCTATTATCTTATATAGTGCAGTGTAATTACATTATATATATAATTATAGTATACCTATTATTATATATAATTATAGTATATTATAGTATATCTATTATCTTATATAGTGCAGTGTAATTACACTGCTTACTATAATGAACTTCCCACATTTTCATATTTAATTAAAGTAACTTCTGTTCTCTAGGCAAAAGATTATACTAGTGATAAGAAAAAGGAAGACTTATGTGGCAATTTCTTCTCTTTATGAACACTAATTTCATATCACTTCAACAAATTTGAAGTGACAGAAGTAAACATATGTACCTTCCATCATCTAGAATTTGCATATTTTGTAATCTATATCCCATCTAAGAACTGAGGACAGGTTGAAATTATGCTCACCAATTAGCATTTGTGTTACCTCTGTTTTACCCTTAAAAATCACCTAGACACCAAAAACAGTCAACTCGGTAACCATTTGCCTGAGGTCTTAACATTCGTTAAGGATGGAGGAACCATCACCTTTTTCTACTGTAATGAATCCTGGCATACAACATTTTAAAACTACTGAAGATGAAATTATTTAATAATTGTTTACTATTACCTTTTATTTTTTGTTTTGCTTTGTTTTAGAGACAGTGTTATTCTATGTAGCCCTGGATATCCTGGAACTCTCTATGTAGGCTGGCCTCATACTCAGTGATCCTCCTGCCTCTCCCTCTCAAGTGCTGCCATTACATGCTACTTGTGTAGTATAGTTAAATGTGGATGTGTGATTGTGTATATATTTTAATAAGTTATAAAAACAATGTTACTCTCATCAACTCTGAAAACAACCTAGGAAAATTGGAAACTTTCACTCATAAAGAATGTAATCTTAGTCTTCTTTTTCCTTTTTTTTCTTTTCATAATTTTTATTTAAAAATTCACTTTTCATTTTACTTACCAAACCCAGTTCCCCTTTCCTCCCCTTCTCTTGCCCCCATCTCCTTCCTATCCCCCATCCACTCCTCAGAGGGCTACGATCTTCCTTGGGGAGTCAAGGTCTGGGATACCAATTTGAGGCAGGACCAAGTCCTTCCACCCCATATCAAGGCTGAGCAGGTATCCCACCATAGAGAATGGGCTCCAAAAAGCCAGTTCATGCACCTGGAATAGGTCCTGCTGCAACTGCGAGGGAAACCCCTAACAAATCAAGCCACATAACTATGACCCACATTTAGATAGTGTAGTTCTGTCCCATGCAGCTTCACCAGCTGTTGGTCCATAATCCGTGAGCTCCCAATAGCTTGGGTCAGCATCTCTGTGGTTTTCCCCATCATGCTCTTGACTCCCCCCCTTATTCAAATAATCCCTCCTTTCTTTCTTTAACTGAACTCCAGAAGCTCCGTCCACTGCTTGGCTGTGGGTTACTACATCTTCTTGCATCTGCTTCCATTCATACTGGATATAGGTTTTATAAATATAATTAAGGAAGGAAGTAATCTGATTAAAAGGTAAAGCCCTTTCTGATACTCTCTCCACTATTGCTAGGAGCCTTAGCTGGAGTTATCTTTGTGGATTCCTAAGAATTTCTCTTATACCAGATTTCTCCATAACCCCTCTATCAAAATCTCCCTCTATCAAAATATCTCTTTCATTGCTCTCCCTCTCCATATCTCCCCAAACTTGATTTTCTTGATCCCGCATGTTCCCATCTCCCATCCCCTCCCTTCTACTCCCCTCCTCAGTTTGCCCAGGAGATCTTACTACTTTCCTCCTATGGCCCTCCATATGTGTCCCTCTTAGGGTACCCCATTTTTCCTAGATTCTCTGGATTGTGGATTGTAGCTTGGTTATCCTTTGCTTTACATCTAATATCCACTATGAGTGAATACATACCATGTTTGTCTTTCTGAGCCTGGATTACTTCATTAGATATGTTTTTTTCTAGTTCCATCCATTTGCCTGCAAATTTCAAGATGTCATTGTTTTTTACTGCTGAGTAATACTTCATTGTGTAAATGTACCACATTTTCTTTACTCACTCTTCGGTTGATAGGCATCTAGGTTGTTTCCAGGTTCCAGCTACTAAAGATAATGCTGCTATAAACATAGTTGAGCAAATGTCCTTGTGGTATGATTGTGCATCCTTTGAATATATGCCCAAGAGTGGGTATTGCTGGTCTTGAGGTAGATTGATTCCCAATTTTCTAAGAAACCGCCATACTGATTTCCAAAGTGTCTATACAGGTTTGCACTCCCACCAGCAATGGAGGAGTATTTCCCTTACTCTACATCCTCTCCAGTTTAAGCTGTCATCAGTGTTTTTGATCTTAGCCATTCTGATAGGCATCTCAGAGTTGCTTTGATTTGCATTTCCCTAATAGCTGAGGATGTTGAGCAATTCCTTAAATGGCTTTCAGCCATTTGAATTCCTTCTGTTGAGAATTCTCTCTTTGGATCTGTACCCCATTTTTTAATTGCATTATTTGGTATTTTGGTGTCTAGTTTCTTGAGTTCTTTCTCATCGGCAGGCTCTAACAATCAGATGTGGGGTTAGTGAAGATCTTTTCCCATACTCTAGGTTGACATTTTATCTTATTGATCATATCCTTTGCCTTTCAGAAGCTTCTCAGTTTAAGGAGGCCCCATTTATTGATTGTTGTTCTCAGAGTCTATGCTACTGATGTTATATTTAGGAAGTGGTTTCCTGTGCCAATGAATTCAAAGCTACTTTCCACTTTCTCTTCTGTCAAGTTCAGTGTAACTGGATTTATGTTGAGGTCTTTGATCCACTTGGACTTGAGTTTTGTGCATGAGGATAGATATGAATCTATTTTCATTCTTCTACATGTTGACATTCAGTTATGCCAGCATCATTTATTGAAGATGCTTTCGTTTTCCCATCATACAAAATTTTAGATTCTTTGTCAAAAATCAGGTGTCCATAGGTGTGTTGGACTAGTATCATGGTCTTCAGTTCAATTCCATTGAACCATGTATCTGTTTTTATGCCAAGATGTCTTTATTATTGTAGCTCTATAATAGAGCTTGAAGTCAGGGATGGTGATGCCTTCAGAAGTTCATTATGCAGGATTGTTTTGGCTATCCTGGGTTTTTTGTTTTGTTTTGTTTTGTTTTTCCATATGAAGTTGAGTATCATTCTTCCAAGGTCTGTGAAGAATTGTGCTGGAATTTTGATGGGGATTGCATTGAATTTGTAGATTGCTTTTGTAAAAAATTACCATTGTTACTATGTTAATCCTACCTATTAAAGAAAGAGCATGGGAGATCTTTCCATTTTCTGATGCCTTCTTAATTTCTTTCTTCAAATACTTAAAGTTCTTGTCATACAGGTTTTTCACTTGTTTGGTTAGAGTTACCCCAAGATATTTTATGTTATCTGTGTTTCTTAGAAAGAGTATATTTCTATGATTTCTTTTTCAGCCCGTGTGTCATTTGTATATAGGAAGGCTAGTAAATTTTTTGAGTTAATCTTGTATCCTGCTACATTACTAAAGGTGTTTATCAGCAGTAGGAGTTCCCTGGTAGAATTATTGGGGTCACTTAAGTATACTATCATATGATCTAGAAATAGTAAGTTTGACGTTTTCCCTTGCAATTTGTATCCTCTTGATCTTCTTTTGTTGTCTTATTATGTTAGCTAGAACTTCAAGCACTGTATTGGATAGATACAGAGAGAGTGGACAGCCTTGTCTTATCCCTGATTTTAGCAGGATCACTTTGAGTTTCTCTCCATTTAATTTAATGTTGGCTGTTGGCTAGCTGTATCTTACCTTTATTATGTTTAGATATGTTCCTTGTATCCCTGATCTCTCCAATACCCTTATCATGAAGGGGTGTTAAATTTTGTCAAATGCTTTTCAGCATCTAATGAGATGATAGTGTGGGTCTTTTTCTATCAGTTTATTTATATTATGCATTACATTGACAGATTTTAATTTGTTGAACTATCCCTGTATCTGTGGGATGAAGTCAGCTTGATCATTGTGGATGAGTTTTTTGATGAGTTCTTGGATTCAGTTTTCCAGTATTTTTTTGAGTATTTTTGCATCAGTGTTCATGAGGGAGGTTGGTTAATTGCATATTTGTGTATTAACTATAACCTCACAAAAACAATTTGGCAATGTTCCTTTTTTTGTGGAACAACTTGAGGAGTATTGGTATAAGCTCTTATTTGAAATTGTCCATTTCTTTTAAATTTTCCAATTTTGTGGAGTACAGGTTTTTGAAGTATGGCCTAATGATTCTCTGGATTTCCTCAGTGTCTGTTGTTTTGTCTTTCTTTTCACTTCTGATTTTGTCAATTTGGATATTTTCTCTCTGCCTTTTGATAAGTTTGGGTAAGAGTTCGTCTATCTTGTTGATTTTCTCAAAGAACCAACTCTTTGTTTCATTGACTCTTTGTCTTGTTCTTTTTGTTTCTATTTTGTTTATTTCAGTCCTCAATTTGATTATTTCCTGTCATTCACTCCTCCTGGGTGAGTTTGCTTCTTTTTCTTCTAGAACTTTCAGGTGTGCTGTTAAGTTGCTGGTGTGAAATTTCTCCAAATTCTTTATGTAGGCACTTAGTGCTATGAACTTTCCTCTTCACACTGCTTTCATGGTGTCCTGTAAGTTTGGGTACGTTGTGCATTCATTTCCATTGAATTCTATGAAGTCTTTAATTTTGTTATTTCATCCTTGACCCACTGAGATTCAGATGAGCATTGTTCAATTTCCATGAGTTTGTAGACTTTTGGCAATTAGTATTGCTGTTGAATTATAACATTATTAATTTCTGGTGATTCAATAAGATACAGGGGTTTAATCCAATTTATGTATCTTTTGAAGTTTGCTTTGTTACCAAGTATGTGGTTAATTTGAGAGAAGGTTTCATGAGGTGCTGAGGAAGTTATATTCTTTTATGTTTGGGTGGAATGTTCAACAGATGTCTATTAAGCTCATTTGAGTCATGACATCTGATAGTTTCCTTACTTCTCTGTTAAGTTTTTGTCTGGTAGACCTGTCCATTGGTGAGAGTAGAATGCTGAAGTCACCCACTATAAGTGTTTGTGTGGTTTAAGGTGTGATTTAAGCTTTAGTAATGCTACTTTTACAAATGTGGGTGCCCTTGTATTTTGGGCATAGTTGTTTAGAATTGAGACTTCATCTTGATAGATTTTTCCTGTGATGAATATGAAATGTCCTTCTCTGTCTCTTTTGATTAATTTTAGTTTTAAGTCTATTTTGTTAGATATCAAGGTAGTTACAACCTCTTGTTTCTTAGGTACATTTGTTTGGTAAATCCTTTCCCAACCCTTTACTCTGAGGTAATATCTGTCTTTGTGGTTGAGGAATGTTTCTTGTATGCAGCAGATGAATGGGTCCTGTTTTTTAATCTATTCTGATAGCCTGTGTCTTTTTTGTTTGTTTATTTGTTTTTCGAGACAGGGTTTCTCTGTGGCTTTGGAGCCTGTCTTGGAACTAGCTCTGTAGACCAGGCTGGTCTCGAACTCACAGAGATCCGCCTGCCTCTGCCTCCCGAGTGCTGGGATTAAAGGCGTGCACCACCATCGCCTGGCGTCTGTGTCTTTTCATAGGCAAATTGAAACTATTGATTTTAAGAGATTTTAATGATTAGTGATTGTTAATTCCTGTTATATTTAGTTTTGGTGGTGGTAGTATTGGTGTGTTTCCCTTCTTTGGGGTTTGCTGATGTGAGATTATCTGTTTTTGTGGGTGCAGTTAGCTTCCTTGGGTTGAAATTTTCCTTATTGTAGTTTCTGTAGGACTGGAGTTGTGGCTAGATATTGATTAAATCTGGTTTTGTCATGGAATATTTTTTTCTATATCTGTAGTGATTGAGAGCTTTGTTGGGTATAGTAGTTTGGACTGGACTCCATGGTCTCTTAGTATCTGCAGAACATCTGACCAGGACTTTCTGGCTCTCATTGTTTCCATTGAGAAGTCAGGTGTAATTCTGATAGGTTTGCCTTTATATAATACTTAGCTTTTTTCCTTTGCAGCTCTTACTTAGTATTCTTTCTTTATTCTGTATGTTTAGTGTTTTTGATTAATATATTGCAAGAGGATGCTTTGGGGAGTCTAGTCTATTTGATATTCTGTAAATGTCTTATACCTTCACTTTCGGTTGTAGAATGTATTCTTACACTCCCATCTACCCATCTCTTCCTCCAATTGGTAGAGTTGGGGTCTGTAGCTCTGGGCATCACTCTTCCTCCAGGTGTATTTAGGACCTTTTCTTCCAGCTGCGGTTAGGGTCTGTGACTCCAATGATCACTGTTCCTCCAGGTGCAGGTGGGGCTGGTGGGTCCTGTGGTCATTGTTGTGGTGGGGGATTGTTGGCAGAAGAAGGTTCTGCTGTCTGGTCACTGGGGGTGCCTTGGGTGGGGAAGGGGTAGAGGTTAGGGCCTAGAAAGCAGGGCTTTCCATCCAGGATATCAGACACTCACATGTCCCTTTAGGTTTAGGTGGGGCCAGTGGATCCCGTGGTCGCTGTTGCAGTGGGGAATGATTGACTGGAGAAGGTGCTGCTGCCTGGTCACCTAGGGATGCCATGGGTCTAATATTAGTCTTCTATACACTAAAGTATTATTTTTATATGGTGAAATAAATTTTAAAGATCTTAAACCATGCCCAAGAATTTTATTTTATCTTATAACTAAAGTTCTCTTATTTTGCAATTATTATAACAAAAACCATTTTATAAATACAATTTCCAGTGTCCACAAAAGAAATAGCTTGATATTTTTCTACTCTTTAGACATTTTTCTATACATATGGGGAATGGATTGTCTAAAATGTGCTCATAATAAAAGGATAGCTCTTTTAAACAATGAATTTCTAAAGTCCCGAAGAGAGGAGAAGAAAGGGGATAAAAGAACAGCAGAAATGGGAACAGAAGTTGATTGGTAATAGTTGCCTTAGCACTGATGGAAGACATTTCACCTGGACCATTTCACCTAAAACCATTTTTCCATTTATTGACTAAAAAGAGTTAATCCATTCATGAACACTAGCACTGAGTAACCACTACCAATGGCAATGATTTGATGCTGGATACTGTTAAGTTTTTTGTTTGTTTGTTTGTTTGTTTGTTTTTGCAGTCTGGTAAGCCTCTCCACCAATGCAATAATCCAAATCAAACCAAATCAGACCAAATTAGAAGAAGCCCAGGTTTAATGAATGCCAGCATTCCCAGGCAGCCCCCCCCCAGGAAAACAGAGAGGGAAAAGGAGAGACCACGTGTTCATTCTCTGAGGGGGCAGTTTAAATAGCCATGGGAGTGGTCTTGACCCTCCCTGGGGAGGGATCACCATTTGGTGAACTTTCTCGGAGGTGGAGTTTGGACTGAGGCAACTGCCAGGGGAGGGGGCTTTGACCCCCAACCAAACATTCCAGACTCCTTGTGTATATGATGCCAGTGGGCTGAGGTGATGCTTTCAACCAAACGTTCCAGACTCTTTGGATAAAGGGGTGCCAGTTCAAGTCTGGCTACTTCCTGCAGGCATGGGGCAACATAGGAGAGGGGAAGAGTTGGGAGTTGGTGGGCTCATGCTCAGGGAGAGGAGTGGCTGGAGAGGTGTCTGGTTTACTGACATCCTAGAGACCTCAGGCAGCTGTTCCTTGAGGGAGATGAGAAGGCAGGTGGCTAGGAGAAAAATATGTTATTTTTTGGCCCTATGAATGGGGCTAGACATGGGAAGGGTCATTAACTGCCAGAAAGAAAGGGAAAAGAAATGCCCTGGTGGTACAGGTGAGGCTCAGGTGAATAAGTGAGACATGAGAGCAGATATGCCCTTTTAAAACTAGATTTTAATTGGTAGGTGTCCTTTTAAGCCAGGAGAGTTGGTACCAATGGTGAAAGTCCCAGGAGCTGATATAGGTGTTGGTATTTTCTGGAAGGGCCTTTGTAAGTTGGTCTTGGCCCAGATAGCAGGAGTGACCTGTAAAATATGCTTGAAAATGGGTGGGGTTAAAATAGGCTCTGAAGACTGTTAGTTTTTTAGAGAAGATTTCTTGATAAAGCAGCAGAACTTTTTACAGGAACCTGCAGGCATCTGTAAGACAACTGGAACAGGAACATTTTAGAAGACAATTAAAGGGAATTGGGAACTCTGGATCTCTGAAGATAAACCTGAAACCTGTTAATCCTGGACTGTGAAGTCTGTGAAAAAGGCTCACCTGTCTGTGTTTTAGTAGGAAACTTAACAAATGAAGTAATGAGTTAACAGTACCTTAAGTTGTCAAATGCCATTTGGAAGGGATAAATGAGCGGAAATAAGACAGCTTTTTTAGTGACACAGGCAATCCCAAGTCTCTCCATAATCTTTGGCGAATACTAGTCTTAGAAGCAGTGCTTGCCATTAGCTGCTGAGTCCAAGAGGCCCAAAGATTTTCCTGTGGGGGGAAGATTTAGTCTTGGCAGCTTGAGACAATCATCCCCAGTGTAGCATCCAGAAATCTGATGAGGTAGAAGGCCACTTTTTGCTGTGGGGTTGGCTTTGCCATACCCAAAGGCAAGACTCCAGGCATAAGGAATTTTGCAACCATGAGTCTTCTTGGAGGAGCTATAGGATGCTGCAGGAGCTGGCATGTCTCTGTGTTAGAAGCTCTTTTGTTAAATGCCATATTCTCAGATCTGTGGAGGCACTTGAGAATTGGGTACCATTACCTGTTGGTGATATTTAAATTAGACATATAAGTTAAATTTAGACATGCATTTTATCTAATTAGTTATAGCTTACCAATGCTAGTAAATATAAGAAGATTAAGAGAAATATTTTAGTAAGTTAAAGAATTTTAGCACATGTGGGTACTCTTACCCAAAATGGCTCTGAGGTCAAAATGGAGGTTACCCACGTGTTTGTATTTTTCCAGAGCTGTTGTAATCTGGAGTTACAAGTTTTACAAATCTTAAAACATGCACACATATACACAGAGAAATAAGACAAGCATACTATGGAAACAAACACACATACACCTGTAGACATAAAAGCATAGTGTAGCCACATTATTTTAACAGACAGATAAATAAAGCTTTTTAGGAACCTGTGTCAGCTGACCAACTAAAATGCCCTGTGTAGGCGGCAGAAGCCAGGGAAGCACACAGGCAATCCTATTAAGGACCAGATTAGCAGATACTGAAAGAGGGAAAAGAAACAAAGGACGGAACACCTAGGCAGTTTTAGAGTGGAAGGACAGGGGGGGAAATGGATCTGGATCCATTGTAGAGAGTCCCAGCATGACAGATTAATGCCAGAAATGGAGACAAACAATAAATAGCTACAGAATCCGGGAAGGGGAGCAGGGATAGGGAGTGGGAGCAGGAGCACAGCATCCAGAAACCATGGGCTTATGGGGCCTTGTTTGTTTTACGCTAGGTGTTAGATAGCCACAAATTAAAAGGAGTTTTAGTAAAAGGCAGCCCAAGGGCATTTGGAGAGCAGGCCTCAAATTTTAAATTACCATTTTTACAAGTCTATGCCAAGTCTCCAGACTCAATGCCTACCACAACATCCACCATAATAACACCCTTGAGTCAAAAAAAAAAAAAAAAAAAAAAAAAAAACAGAGGAGTGTGAGAATTGTGTGAGCAGACATCTCCATCCCACGCAATCCCACCTCAGTGAGGACTGCCTGGGGTCAGGTGCCTGGCACAGCTGTGACTTTAGCAGATGACCCAACCCGGCAAACATATGGCCCTGGGCCCTAGGGGCATGTACTTGAAAAGGGGAACTCACCCAGAGCGATCTTAGTCTGATGGAGAGCACAGGATAAAAGGGTGTTTTTCAACACATAGCCCTGGGCCAGTGGGAAAAAAAACAGCCCCCCCACCTCCAAATGTTAAGGTTTTTTTTTTGGTCCAACAAACCCCTCTGCCAATGCAATAATCCAAATCAAATCAAGTCAGACCAAATTAGAAGAAACCCAGATTTAATAGATGCCTGGGATGGCCCCCAGGAAAACACAGAGAGGGAAAATGGGAGACCATGTGTTCATTCTCTGAGGGGGCAGTTTAAATAGCCCATGGGCGTGGTCTTGACCCTCCCTGGGGATGGGGGTCACTGTATAGTGGGCTTTCTCAGAGGTGGAGTCTGGACTAAGTCAACTCCCTGGGGAGGAGGCTTTGACACCTCAGCCAAACATTGCAGACTCCTTGGATATATGGATGCCAGGGGGCTGAGGTGACGCCTCCAAACAAACAGATATAGGCTGTGGTGCCAGGAAGTAGATGTCTCCCCCTGAGCTTAATAAACTTTCTGAAAGGCTGGTGTCCTTCAGTTCACCTTGAGAGGACTGTACAGAGATAAAAGACAGAAAAAAAACCAACCTAGAAATCTCAAGAGAAAAGGTCTAAGGAAACTTCATTCTTTTTCTATAATGTAGCAGAAGGGCACAAAGTGGAATTTTTTTTTTTCAAAAGAAATTCTTGACCTTGGATTTATAAAAGCCTTACAGTCTCAAAATTTGGCATATTCTAGAAGTTCCTGTGAACAGCTTTGCTTTAGAGAGAAATAAAGAATTTTAGAATATATTACCTTCTCTCTGGAATGCACAGAGAGATTCAGGAGAGTATGCAAACACTTCTATAAAAAGAATGTACTTCCATGATTGGTGTATGTGCACTGGTTAAATACCAACAGCACTTAAAGGGTGTCTGCATATAAATGAAAGCACAGGATGGATCGTCTTTGTTTCCTGTGCTTACATCTTCTCTCTTCCATAAGACAGAGGGGCCAAGATAACAATCACACGCTGTGCTCAGCAGGGCTGGGAGGCGTGGAGGATGGCGATCTGGCCCAGTGGATGAAGGAGCTAGTTACCCAAGCCTGGTGGTCTGATCCTGTGAACCAAGGGAAAGGTATCAGCTCCAGAAAGCTGTCTTCTGACCTCCATAATACATGTGCTGTGTCACAGTACCCCACACACATCATGCATGTGCACACTTACACACACACAATAATAAATATTTCTTCTCAGAAAGGCCATGGGTTTGATCAGCATAAGCCTACATTCATGGCAACAGCATCTCTTCCCAGGAGTTCGAAATGAAACATGTGCCCATTAATACAAGTATCAACAGTAATTTTTTTTTTCTGTAAATTGATGGAAATAAAGATGATGGTACAAGCAAAGATAAATATACTTAATGCCACTGAGTTGTCCATTAAAATAGTTAAGTGATATATTGATCTATTTTTAAGATACTATAGGCAAGCCATTTCCCTCCTCTGAGCCTTAGTGTGAGTCTGAGAAATGGACATGTTAGAAAAGGTAACTCCAAAGATACCTTCAACTCTACAAATCTGTGTGGCCAAACCGCTCCCTCCAGTCTCCCAGAGCTTCTTAGATGCATGCACACAAAGGTAATGACAATACCAGTTAATATTTCTAGTAGCCACTTGGCGATGAAGAATAGCATCCTACCCAGCAGCTTCGTAGACAGAACTAGACAATACCACCTACAAATAGATCAGAGTTAGAGGAGGCTCAAGCCAGGGAAAATGTTCTTGGCATAGGTGGGCAGGTATCTGCATAGGAGGAGACTTGAAACAGCCAGAAGGTGAGACTGGTAATGATGGGAGGTTCTAGTGTCAGAGAACTGTGAGAAAATATTGATGGAGACCCATAGAAAGTGCTGAGAGACTGAGTAAAAGAGGATGTCTGATGGGTTAGGACCACGTGGGCATTAGCTGAATGGCTCTGGGTCATTATTTGGGTTTCATCATCTGCTGCACAACCCAGGGCTCTCTTGTTTACAAAATTAACCTTCAGTCCAACTAACCTTGCCATCCATACTCAAAAGCACAGGGACACTGCCTAAAAGAATGCAGGACTCCCTACTACCAGCCCCATGCTGGATGTTAAATCTTCAACTGCAGCCACCCTACAACATGGCCTCGTGAAGCATCCTCTCTTGGCTACGGTACCTTGCTCATCTGCCGCGGGATGTACAGAGGATGTTAAAAGGAAATCCTTCAAGCTGGAGTATCCTGGGTTTAAATGGAATGGTTTCCAGCAGCAAGCCAAGAGAAAGGAACACCAGCGAAGGTTGGGTATGGGTTATGCTTGAAGAAGTGCAAAGTCCTGAACTTGGTTGAGGGGGAGAAAATGAAATAGAATGCACAAGCCTGGGCTCAAGAATTACATGAATGTCAAAACTCGTACAGCCATGCTGCGCTTCCTCGCTCCTAGCCTTGCCCGCTTCAGCCCCCAACGCTGATCTTCTTTCTAGCCATCACTCCCGTGCCCTTCAACTGCTTTGCCCTGTGGCCTGTGAGCACCTTGAAGCAGAATGAATATTTCCACATCTAAAACTTAACTTCCTCCTGAGAACAGAAAAATCCTCAGGCTCAGAGACAGAGGGTTTCATTCTCCAGATAGAGAACAGAAATGGGTGACTGTGTTCTACTTTCTCAGGACTTCCCCAGAGTGAATCCTCTCAATTGTAAAACATCTACTCTTCGGAGACTCGTGACACCTGGTGCCGACAGTTCTACCTGCCCTTACCACTGCCACACTCCTAGAATCATTCTCTCCATTTTTTGAGAACGTTGAAACTTATTCACAATCTTTTCTCTGCTCCATATCCCCTAGGTCAGGACAATTCTCTGAAAAGCAGTCCACCTTGACCTTCCGTGCCCTGACTCTCCACTCCCATCCCCCACCCTGTTAGCTCACACTTTTACCATTCACCTCAGCCCTCAATCCCTGAGCTGTCCTCGGTCCATCTGCCCTTTCTTGAAGCAATAAAACTACAAGAAACTCCCCGGTCATTCCTCACCTGTGATGTAATTTTCCCACTAAGTCCTCAGGTTGAAGGACCCCCATTCTCACCCCATACACTATCACTCGGTATTCCTTTGTTCTTAGGTACCCCTGAGTCCTCTACACTATTTTCTTTCTTCCATCACTCTACCAAAGCATCCCTCATTAATATCCCATCTATGATCCCATAATGACATTTCAAACACTGAACCAAATGGGCCCAGCTTTCCCACCTGTCTCTCCAGCACTACTAGAGACACTGGAACCTTCTTGGCTCCTTCAGGAGTCATAGCCTATATGGACATTGGTTATATCTCTTTCTCTCTTGAAAGCATTCCCTTCTTCATCCCCTCCAGTAGGGTCTCCACAGCTGCCCTTCCTCCATCCATGCTGAGAGTCTGCCCTAACCACAGCTTCCTTCTAGCTCTTCTTCCCCTTCACTCTGCACAACTCCTGGGAAATCGCTTCTACCAAAGGTTACAGCTCCCTTCTTCCACGGCCCCCCAACACTGAGCTCCCTCAGTCCTCATTTCCTAAGGCTCCCCTCTTGCCTACCGGTCTGAAAGGCTTCCCTGACTATTTTAAGAAGACTTTTGTAGCAAGACTGAGTGGAATTTTAATACAGCTTATGACTGTCATCTGCTCTGTAAGCCTGGGCATGGCTCTTAGCTTCTTCAAGTTTCCATTTCCTAAGTAGTTTACTGAAATGAGGATAATAAAACACATCACACTGGACCGAAGGCATAATATTGTACAGCACAAAATACATAGTGTCCCCTTGACAATTTTTCTTCAATTTTTCTGGGTTTTACCTGGTGCTGAGCATGTCTTTACTGGACCTGGAACTACACTTGTCTTTATTGGGCTTATAATGCCAGCCAGATCCATCTCAGCAACCCACCATCCGTCTAAACACACTGCCAAGAGACTGCAGTAATTGCTCAGCCTGGTGTATCGTTACTATGCCCTTAGAAGAAACATTTGCATGTTTGTGACATTATTTACAAGTAAAAAGTCAGACTCATCCATGAAAGAATGGGCTCTGTGTTGGCAAAGGCTAGACCAAGGTAATTCCACCTATTATTTATAACATTCTGAAGCCAGTGAACTGGTCTGCTGGTTGGTCTGTCCTTCATAAAGGCAAGTCTGTAATTTCCTTTATTAGAGTTTAGAGTCTATGGCTATCATGGGATATGATTAAAAATCTCAGTTTCTAGACTTCAGTCCATTCAGGTTATATAAAAGCATACTGTGCCTTGGGTGAGTAACAATTGACAGAAATTTGGTTCTCACTTTTGCTGAGCCTAAGTCTAAAATCAAAGCACTTGATAGTTAAGTGTCTGGCTAGGGCCCAGTCTCTTGTGTAGCATCCTGTGGTGGGAGGATTGAAGAGTCTCTAATCCTCTTCTGTAAGGACTCCTACCACCTTAAAAAGGGGGCTTGATTGTCTCCAAAAGGCTCCACATCATACTGTGCGCCAAGTGTTCAATATATAAACTCTGAGGGACTATTACCCTTCAGAGAAATCAAGTCAACTTCCCCAGCCAAAATCTGTGGGCCTTTGAGAATGACCTGTGGTCATCACTCCACCTGTACCTTAACTCTCTGCAATAGAAAACCCATCTCCCCTTCTCCTGCCCATCCAAATAGAGCTGACCCGGGTGTCAGTCTTCACATTAGTCTAGCTCCTTCCCTGGCCATTATAAGTCATAGAGCCCATGGTTTTTGACGGTTTCATAGGGATCTCACATGTCTTCCCACTATGTTTTCATTATAACCATGTTTGCGTCCTCCATAGGGGTTCACACAGGGGAGAAGAGGCAAGAACTAGAAAAAGATTTGGAGTCTGGAGAGAAACTCTGATATGATGCATCCTGAGGGGAAAGGTTGATCGTGGTAGGTACACAATAAGCCTACTTACTAAATGTGTAAGTGGTCTGGCCAAGCAGAGAGTAGAAGACAGACGGCCAACACCGGGTGAGCCCTGGAAGAAAGAATGTCCTCCTTCAGGACTAGGAGAACTGGCCAGCTAACTCAGCCTGCTCTGCTAGCACAAGAGCCCCTGAGGGCCTATAAGGCTTCAGTAATCGGCAGTGTTGCAACTTAGATTTCTGCTGAGTCTGCTCATAAATATTAACCTGAGAATATAATAGTGAAAGTGGCTCCTTGTTTCACATCCCAAACCCAAGAGCACAAATTTTTGCCGTCACATCTACAGTATAATATTAATATATTATTAGACGTTGTGTGTATTTTTTAAAAAGCACATTTTCCAGAAAGTGTCCTTGTTGTTTTCCTTAAAGCAATGGCTAGAAAATGACCTTTAAGGTTGCTGGGACATCGCCTAAACAGTTACTAAATTGGAAACCTGTTAATGGCTACGGCAGCTTACTTTCAGATTAATTATGGATGTCCTGCCATTTCAAGACTACATTAGGAAGGAAGTGTGTCACCAACTTGGATCAATGGGTGGAAGGTGAGTCTCAGCTGCTTCCTGATGAAATAAGGAAGTTGAGGTTTGAAGAAAATTGGAGTTGTGGATTGCTGGGAAATCCTTAGCCACAGCTCCCCAGACCTAGTACAGAGGGGAAGCTGTTTAGAACATCGTGTCTAACTTCAGGCCTTTCTTCTTCCTACAGTTCCAAACTAAAAGGCAAGAAAGAGGAAAGATGACTCAGAGAAGGAAGTTAGTGTGAGCAAACTGTCAAAAAATCAGGAGAGACATCAAAGAAGAGAACTAATTTATCAATTTGTAAAAAAAATTGTCTGGCATCTCTGACAATTCATATCAACAATTCTTTTATTTTTGCTGTTATTTTTATTAAAGTAATACAAATACTTTGTTAAAGTGTCAAATAATCCTATGTGGCTTATTAGGGGAAAAAATGTAGCCAATCAATTTTCAGATTTTTTTTTCCCTCCCTTTGATATTTGTCTCCAAAGCTTAAAGATGCCCAGTTGCTACTCAAGGCTCCAGCAAGTGTTTTCTGTAGGGAAAAGATACCAAACAGCTTCACTCTGAGAGCCATATGGCCCATGTTTCATTACCCTACTCTGATGCTGTATATGAAAGTAGCTATGTGTAAACAAGGACATGGCTGTGTTTCAATAAAGTTTTATTTACAATGCAGGTGACTGGATCATGGACTACAGAATACTGACTCATGAGCTAGTCCTTGAACATTATTTTTAGTTAGTCAGCTGACCTGTTACTATGGAGGTGGGGGAAAAAATCTGCTCCGCCAAGAGTAACATTTGCAGCTCCACTCCTCCAGCAGTGTGTGGGGCTAACTTTGGGAAAGAGCAGTATGCGGTGTTCCATTATCTCTTGTGACTTTGTGTGTGCTAGCGGTAGGTGAACAATATGATAAAACCACATTTTATTTTTTATTTATTTTTTTGTTTTTGTTTTTTACTGCAATGCTAGGCACTGAATCCAAAGTCTTGTGCATGCTAGACAAGTACTCTACCACTGAGCTACAACCCCAGCTCCAGTTTTTATTTTCCATAGATGTAGTCATTTATACTTCACTTTTTATAAACTAGTTATTAAATCAAGCCAAAATTCTCTCTCAACTTTTAAAATCTTCACCAAATACGCATCGTATGTGTCTGACAGTCTTTCCCTTTCACCTTCCTGAGAACATCATTCTGAGGCATTAAGACTAGATGAGTCACTGTGGTCCCTGCCTCTGCGACACCATGGATTCCTTGGCCTCCAGATGATAGGAGCACTGAATCCTTCTATGCCCAGGTTCTTATTTGGACCACCCTTCCCACGGATTCCTGCGGAAGAGAGCATGGCAGTGTTTTCTGAGACATTACAGACTTGGACAGAGTTAGCTTCCCCTCACACTGAGCTGGGATTAGATGGGGTGTGGAACACTTGGATGTAAACCACTGCCCTTTGTAGTCTTGGAAGACTTGTTCCATTGTTAGTAGTAGCATTGCTCTGTTCAAGTTTCAGGCCACTCCAACCCTTGATTCCTTCACTGAACAGAGTGTTCCTCTCTTTGGAAGCTCTTTGAAGATTTATATCGTCCTCATTTTCTGAAATCTTAGGAGTATTATTTGATGTAAGTCTACTTGAGTACTTCGTACTGGAACATTTTAATGAGCTTTCTTTCCCTCTGGAAGGCCATTCTCTTAGCTCTGTGACATTTCTTTGAGTTGATTTTGGAGGTTAATTCCCTCTGCCTTCTGCTTTGCTCCTTTCCAGAACTGTGTCATTGAGATGGCAGGGCTCTTGGACTGACTCTGATTTCTCATATTTGTTCTCATTTGTTCAATTTTCTCACTGCATTTACCCAAATTTCTGAGCCATGGCCTCAAATTTGCATTTTGAAATCCCTCATTGATTTTTTTTCTTAAAGTCTAAATTTCCAAAAGTTCTGTTTCTGCTCTTTGAATATTCTTCTCTTGTTTCTTCTTTCATAGATGTGATATGATGTTTATTAGAAAATATTGATGATGAGTTTACTTTTATTTAATTTTTCAGTGCTGAGTCTTGAACCCAGAAGCTTACATATTTGGAGCAAGTGCTGTGCCACTGACCTGCTAAGGTTCCAACCTCAGTGATGGTTCCCTTCCCACTGTACACCTTTTCTCTACTCTACCTCTTTTGACGTCGAGTAACTCTGCTTCATGTTTGTTTATCTAACTGTACACATTTGTTTGAGTTGCTTACAATTAGGAGGGAGTCACTAAAACTCTGACTACCAGTTCTCGGAACACAGATGGAACACTTCACCTGGGCTTTCCTGGCTAAGGCGTTCCAACTGGAGAGCCCTTAATATTAACCACGCTGGGTTTTCCTTTTTGATCAAAAGCCCTAGTAAAGCGTTTTTCTACTCTCTTCACTAGGGGGTACACACCTGGCTGTCATTTTGTTATTCAAGCTAAGAGGAAGAAATGTTATAATTGGCTAACAAGGATTTTCAAATGGTCAAATCAGTTATTATTATTAAAAGCAAATTTCGTGTCTTAAAGTGATGTGCCTTTTCTTTTTCTCCATGCTTTAGGAAGGAAGCTTGAGAAAGAACATAGAATCACATATAGTTGTATGTGCATTACATGTCATAGGGTTATGTGTAATTACAGGTACAGAATTATAATTATAAAATTCAGGCACAGTTACTGTAGAAAACTTGGAAAAATTTTTAAAAGTATAAGGGAATGTAGACGGAATTCTGCTTACTCATTCCCAGCCACCCAGACCCGAATAGCAACACAGAAACCATAATAATTAAAGCACTGCTTGGCTTATTAGCTCAGGCTTCTTATTAACTCTCTCTTACATCTTAAATTAACCCATTCCTATTATTTTATACTTTACCATGAGGCTCGTAATTTACCAGTAAGGTTCTGAGGCATCTGCTCTGTCTCCTTTGGCAGCTACGTGGTTTCTCCTCAACTCAACCTTCTCTCTGTCTACGTTTTCTGCCTGGCTTTACTCTGTTAAGCCACTGGCTGGAAGCAGCTTCTTTATTAACCAATGGCAATAAAATACATTCACGGCACACTTAGGGGAATTTCACATCAAAGGAATCTTTAATATCTCCTGTATTTTCAGCATTAATAGACAGCTGACAGCTTGATCCATGTTGTGCATAGTGAACAAATGCACCTATGTGTCTAGATTCATTTCACATTAGTGTTTTAAGTAGATACAATTTTTAAAGATTGATATACATGCTCCTCACATAGCCTACGTCCACCCCATACGCAATCATCAAACGCAGCTCGTTTCCCAGCAAACCACTCCTGGCTACACAACACTGCTTCTGTTACTTTAGGCTATAAACTGAGAAAACATTTTTATTTGACCTGAAATCTGCAGTTGAGATACGAATGGTGTCAGTTTCTCTGGTTATAGGATGGAACTGTAGCAATAACAATCAATCAGAATATCCATGCATTTTATCTGCTTTAGAGTTAAAGTGGCCAATTCTCTTTGCAGACAAATGAGAAGGCCTTGGTAAAATGCCATTTTTAGAAACCGGTTTTTATAAATGCATGCACTTTTTGTGAATCCTACTTTGGGCAAATTAAATATATATACCTTCCTGTGGGGGAAGAGTATTATTTCAACAACATATAGTTTCTGAAATTAAAATCTAAACCAAAATACATTCATGTTTCATATCTGTGCTTTCATTGAACAAGCATGTACTGAACGCTTGCTTCTGCTCTAACACAGCACTTGCTATTCCTCTGGACCATCCCCGCTAAAGTGAGAAGAAAATACATTGTTTGGGGGAAAAGAAGAGAACTACATATATGGTAACAGCACAGCAGGAACCAGGCCAGGGCCACAAAGAAGGGTTTAGGAATAAAGATGTTAATCCATGTAGAGCCACTGAGATTAGAAACAGGAAGGAAGCCAGCCCTTAAAGGGCAGAAGAACTGGGTCAAAGTTCAAGCATGACCAGCTGCAAAGAAAATCCCTTCTTCCAGGACTCACAATTGATAGCAGAGTCCTTGACAGAATTCAGGGTGGATGTCTTTAACAGGGATGTAGGGATTTCAGAAGCAGAAAACTAAGTAGGGGCAAACAATCCCCACACAGGGCCTATTATCCTGATTTTATGGGACATTCTAAAGAAAACCATTGTCTGCTTTCTAAGGCCCAACAGAGTCCAACACAAACAAAAGACTAAGGCAGGAGAGCTGTTAGAGGCAGGAACACTGACACTCAAAGACAGGGCAATGCCACGCTGGTCAACAAGAGAGCAGATAAACCAGAAGCTACTTGTGAGATTAATTTTATTTTTGCAAGGGAACAAGGAGCCTAAATAGCTTTGAAGACTCCAATGGATGTGTTATTAAAACTTCATCAAGAAAAGACAGTTCTCAAATAAACAAAAATTAAGGACAGCTCTCTCTACCCAAATGGATGCCTGAGGTTAGGGTGCTTAATGAGATTACGTTTGCTTTATAATGGAGAAACCCATTTATCTGGAATCGTTCTGCCCCATTTGGCAGCCCAGCATTTTTTTTTTTCTGAAGCCACAACAGGGTCATTAAAGGGCTCCATTGATCCCAGGAAAATCAAATGATAGTTGATGCCCTCTCTGCACGGGAGAGAAAGAGCAGAGATTGGAACATGGTGTGGGTCTCCTAATGATGGGTCTGTGGAAGAGAACAAGTCGTCGAGATGTAAAGCACAGCCCTGCTACTGCTCCTCCTGTTCCAGCAACACCAGAGCCCACTTGGGACTTAAAGACTCCAGAACGGACAGTGCACTTTTGCTCTGACGGTAAATAAAGCATTGGCCTCCGTAAGCGCATTTCTGAACTCATCTTCAGTGATGTCAGGAATATTTTGCTGGTGGGGGAAGGGGCTGTGTTTTGGTTAATAAGCCCTTCTACTTTAGGAATCTTTCCTTGGGAAGGTGGCCTGGGTGGCCCTCCTCTGAGCGTCAGTCATCTGTGGGACCTGAGTCAACGAGTTTCCTCGTGACTAGTCAGGTCCTACTCCACATTCATCAAGCTGTCACAAAAGCCGTGCCCACTGCAGAGGCACATCCCTTCTGTCACATGCTGATGGCTTCCTCAGACTTCACCATTCTCCGTTCATTAGCAGTGTGAGTGTTCACACCCTTCGGTGTGAGGATGGTGCTAATGAACACAATCCATCTGTGGGCTCCTGTGATCTCCCTTTTCCTACTGATCTAGGGATCAGCAGAACATGAGGGGAGAGTTACTGTCTGGAGACACATCTGCGAAACAGACAGCAAACAAGACGTGAGTCCAATTGTTCAGAGACTCTGAAGGGAACAGAGCCTTCCCGAATCAGTCTGACTACTCCTCCTAAGTGCCTGGACACTTGACACTCCCCACAGTCCCACTTCCCCCAAATCGTTCAAACTAGGCTTGTTTTTAACAAGGCAGATGGCATGGCTTGTAGATTGCAGGAATACAGTTAAGGTTTGCAGATTAGCTTCGTGGTCTGAATGGGTAATTATCTATTCTCTTCCCATTAAGATTTAAAAACTCATCCAGATTCTACATCCTACATCCCCACCCTTGAGTTTGAAGCTCCATATGATGAGGGATTTATCATGAGAGAGCAAAAGAGAAGAAATACATTGCCCTCTTTCCCTGAGGATAATGGTCGGGGGGTGGGGAAATCAAAAAGATAGAACTCCTCTTCCATATACTCAGCTTTCCCAGGCTGACATACACTTTCTGTAGTAACCAGGACACTGGGAAAGGAGCTCACGGTATGACTGACTTCTTTAGAAGGGCTTGTCTTAACCAAGTGTCAACAGGCTGGAACTTTTGATCACATTATAAGCTATCCTTCAAGAATTTATGGTCTTAGATATTATTTATCAATGTAGGGCATTTGTCAATGAGTGAAAACACTGATAAAGTGGCTATTAAAATAGATAAAAAGCATATTGATTAAATTGACTTTGTATTTAATAATATACTACATAGCAATAATGCACGGGACACATGCCCGGTATTTTCTTCATTTTCATTAAGACTTGAATGATCCTTGTGTCAGAATAGATTACAGCCCTTACTTGTGTCCTTATCAGGAAAAGGGAAATTATTGCAATTTTTCCAATGCAAAATAGTAATAGCATCAGAACCCTTTAGGGTTACGGTGTCTCCAATGTTCACTCTCTCTCATCAGTAACATCAGTAAAGGCTGCAGACGCAACCCAGGGGCCGTGCTTTTGCCTAGCACATGTGAGACCCTGGGTCTCACCCCAGTAGCACAAGTCAAACATAAAGCCTCAAGAATGTCGTGTTTTTGCGGTTTATGTTTGAGTGTGTGTGTTATTGCTTTCATCTAGAGATTAGGACTGCTTTACCTGTGTTCCTCAGCTGCGGTCTCAAAGCTTCCCTACCCAGTGCAGCTGCATTTCAGGTACCGATGGTTATGTGGCCCTCCCAGGACTGAAGAGAAGATTCTACCTGGACTGAATCATTGATGGTCAGGCTTGGGGTGGAGGGCAAGGAAGTCAGACCATTTTCTCTGGATATATCGTTCTATATATGCATTGCCTGTTTTCTTCTTTTATTTGGCTCTGGACCATGGGCAGTGGCAGTGTTAGGTCCAGAGTGGAGAACTGAGCTGAAACAAATTATTACTTAGCTCCTCCCATCTACCACACCTGTGCTTGTTAGGGTCCACCAACAAAGACAAACCCAGTACGCTGTCACCCAAGCACTCATAACCAGAGAGAGACGTGTGCAAAGGCTAATTCAGTATCTGCCGGAAAGTGAGAAGTCTGTGCAACTTCCTCGTAAAGGGCTGCCTCTGATTGTACTGTAATCTGTGGATTGGCCATCGAGGTAGGCCATGCATCAGTGCCCAGGAAGACTTGTGAATCAGCTGTTTATTGTCCATCGAGGTAGGCCATGCATTGGCACCCAGGAAACCTGGTTAATCAGCGATTTGTTGGCCATCAAGGTAGGCCATGCATCAGTACTCAGGAAGCCTGGTGGATCAGCGGTTTATTGGCCATCGAGGTAGGCTGTTGAGGGAGCTGCCGGCTGTGTTCCTGCCGCCCCAGCTCCTGGTCGCCAGGCTAGCTCAGTCGGTAGAGCATGGGACTCTTAATCCCAGGGTCAAACAATGCCCCACCAGTTTGGAATTATGATTAATAGGGTGGTATTTATTTAAAGGGGAAAAATCTTACAGATAATGGTCCCAGACAACAGCCCTCTGCACAATCAGGAAGGAATCTAGTCGCTGGAAACAGAGCAGGAAGCCAAAAGAGAGCAAGAAGGGAAGTAGCCGCTTTTTTAAAGGGAGAGAGACCACACCCCAGTAGGCTGGTATCTCAGCGGCTATTGGCTGGAGGAGCGGAAGGACCTCCCGCAACAGTAGGCCATGCACCAGCACCCGGGAAGCCTGGTAAATCAGTGGTTTATATGATAGCCAAGTACAGAGAAAGTTCTAACAAAGAGCATCTGGCCAGAGAACCTAAAGCAGCTTTCAGGTAGTCTGTCATGTAGCTGTTTCCTCTCAGCTAGAACATTCCCTCCTGGAAGGAGCCGGGAGGTGTCTAAGGCACAAAAAGCTAAAGAAACTTAGCTAAAGAAATTCATAAAGCTAAAGTAATTCATAAAGTTGCCAGATTCACAACCCCTTCCCCAAGGTTTAAAAAGCAGTAACAAATTGCTGGGGCAGGGATGCTCCCTGCAGGTTGTACAGGGATCTTCAGGGATGTCACTTTCGTGAGTGGTCACCCATGACCAACTACCTTGCAAGTAATCTTTTGCCTACGTTCTATAAGTAACCCCAATATACTCATAAGCCCCAATAAGGCTCACCAAGCTGGTCCCTGGCAGAGGCTGTTCTCTGGTCTGTCATCAGTGGCCCGACTGGGGTAACAGATGTCTGCCCATGTCTTTCCAGGAGAAGTCACACGACATAGTCAGAAACAGCTCTAAGGAGCCAGTGTGAATATAAATGGAGCCAGGGAGGGAGAGCCGTGAACTAATCAAAGGCAGGGTACAGTTATCACTTTTCTCCTTTCTGGGACTAAATACCTAATATAACAACTTTTTACTGTCAATAGAATTTTTTCACAAAATGTATTCTAATCGCTGGGTAGTGGTGACACATGCCTTTAATTCCAGCACTCGGGAGGCAGAGGTTTGCTGATTTCTGTGAGTTCAAAGTCAGCCTGGTCTACAAGAGCTAGTTCCAGGACAGGCTCCAAAGCTACAGAGAAACCCTGTCTTGAAAAAAAAATACATATATTCCAATCATAGAATCATAGATCCCCCTCCCGCGTCTCCTCCCAGATCCTCCCCAGCCATCTTACCTTCATCCTCTCTCTCTTTAGAAAACAGCAGATAAAAAAGCAACAAACCAGAATTTTAAGTTTTTTTAAAAAAAAAAAGAAAGGAAAAGCATGATAAACACAGAGACATACACACACGCACACACACACACACATGCACACACACGCACACACGCACACACACGCACACACACACACACACACACACACACACACACACACACACACACACACACACACACACACACACACACGCACACACACGCGCGCGCGCACACACACACGCACACACGCACACACATACACACATACACACACATACACACACGCACACACACGCGCGCACACACACACGCACACACGCACACACATACACACATACACACACATACACACACACACAGAACCCATTCAAACAAAAAACCTGAAACTGTAATATATAAGCAAAAGATCCCTAAAGAAAAAAAAATGCCCAAACAAAACATTTTGAGATAAAAAATACCATTGAGTTCGTTTTGTGCTGGCCTCTATTTCTGGGTACAGGGTCAGCCCTTAAATGTGGTTGTGCACCCAGTGAGACTACAAACTAATTTTTCCTTTGTGAGCTGTTGACAGCCGGAGATAGCTTCTGGGTTAGTGATGGGGCTCCTGGTTGCTTTCCCCCTCAGTGCTGGGACCCCGTCTGCATTTGGACCTGAGTAGGCCCTGTGCATGCTGCCTGTCTCTGTGAGTTCATCTGTGTCAGCCCTGCTCTATCTGGAAGGCCTTGCTCCCTTGGCCATCCATCCCCACTGGCCCTTACAGTCTTCGGCCTCCTCTTCCACATAGATCCCTGAGCCCTGAGAGGAAGGGTTTGATGGAGACATTCCACTTAGAGCTGATTGTTCCAGGGTCTCTCACTCCTGTGCACTGTTCCTTTGTAGGTCTCTGTATTAGTTCCCATCTGGTGCAGGAGGATGCTTCTTTAATGACAGCCAAGTAAGACCCTGATCATATTTGTCCAGAAGAGCCTTCAGAAAGACGGGGCTGCAGTGTGTAGATGCTGGTGGGAGGGAGATGTAGCAACGAAGAAGAGTGGAGCTTTTTAAAAACCTTTTTACTGATTCTTTGTGGATTTCACAACATGCATCCCAATCCCATTCATCCTCCATCCCTTCACCTCTGCTATTTGCCCCTGCAACCTACCCCAGTCAAAAAAGACAACAAAATAAAATTTAAAAATAAAGGAAAAAGAAAGTTCGAAGCTGCAGTGTGACACAGTGAGTCACACAGTGTACCCTTTAGTCCGTAAGTCTTTACTTGCAAGTGTTCACTGCAGTGAGCCACTGGCTTGGTTCGAGGCCTCTGACTTCTGCTTGGCCCTCACTGATAACTCCTGCTGTGTCTCTGAGTCATGGAAGTCCTACAACTTTGGATCTGCAGGCTATGCCTCTTCACGTGTTCCAGCAGATCGTAGATGGTGGGGAAGTTCAGGTGAGCCAATTCATAGCCTTACTTCTGGGCCTGGGTGGCCGCTGAGTTGGTCAGCCCTCCAGCTCTCCCTCATCCTTCTTGAAGATGATTATTCAACAAAGCCTGTCATCACGGTCAAATTTATCAAACATGATTAACTGTCAACAGGCCCCAATTATCTCTCATTTAAAGGATCCAAAATAGCTCTATGGAGCACAGCAGGGCTCTTGCATAAGTCAGGCCCATCCTTCCAGCGAACAAGCAACATCTCTTGGTAGGTAGCCATGAACTAGGGGTTCACATATTCATGTGCTCTACCCAGTCTGGCGGGAACCCCATGGGTAACTCCAACTTATGCTGGCGGCTATAAAGCCACAGGCAATTAGCTTTAAATTGGATGCCAATATGAAGCAAGAATTCTAATGAGTCTTAATAATAAAAGCCCAGAGTCAGACATAGGGGGAAATGCTGAGAGAGCAGAGATATGAAGGAGTCAAACCACAGCCACCTTACCTCTCTATTTCCTAGCCAGAAAGAGACTGAGTTCCTGTTTCCTCCTGCCCTATCACTTCCTCTCTCCGTCCAGCTATATCACTCCTGTCTGTCTGTACAGACCTCCAGACCTCTATGGTTAGCTAGTAGCTAGCTCCACCCTCTGATCTTTAGGCAAGCTTTATTTGTACAAACAAGCTATCACCACACCTCATCACTATGGTCTCCGACTTGTTGGGGTCCAGTGGCAGCCTGGACCCTAAATTATTTTCTCTGGACCAGATCCCACCATAAACTATCTCTCTCTTGCCCGGCGTGGAGGTGCAGGAATAAAGACACAACTCACACGGCTTTATCGGGAGGGAGGTTCTCAGTGATCCCTCATGAAGTCCTGACTTCACATGCTGAAGAATTCCTCTGCTTTATTCTCCAAACAGTCTTAGATATCAAAACTTAACTGAGGGGGAAATGCATTAGCATTCTGTTTCCTAGGTAACCAAAGTGAATGGCTTTTAGTCAAGTCTACCTCTTTGACCACACCTTTCTATGCCCATTTTGTCATGTCCGCAGCTCTGTCACTAGCTTGGAATTGACACCTTTTCTCAGGCCATCAACATAATTACAAAGCAAGGAGCAGCAGATCCTGTTTTTGTTAGGTAGTGACAGCCTGTCTGGAAGGTTAGGTGAAGAATATGGGCAGACACCGACTCTGTGAAATCACCTCTTCTTCTGAGGTATGTGAAAGAGATGGATGTATGGTTGGACATTCCTAGGACCCACACATCTTCCAGTAACTTACTGTCTGAGGCTGTTCCAAGAGGAGAAAGGACTTCTGCTTACATTTGTCTTTGGGATTCTTGTTGCAACGCTCCAGCCCAAGCCCTCACCCTTCACTGCACAATACTAACACCTAGAGAACTTGAAATAATCTAGAGAGGCCCAGTTCCCCAAAGTCAGACGGAGCCTGTTTCAACAGGTATCCAGCATTCTTGTGTCCACACTTATTTTAAAGTTCTCTGTATAACAATGTACAGCCATGATGATAATAACCGTCACGCTAGTCCCAGGAGTCTGGCCCATCTCAAGATGCTTTGGAAGGGTGACCTTACAGCTCCAGACTATCCTAGACTTGGATGCTTTAATCATGTATGGTCTTCATGTTCTCTGATAGAACATACACTTTGTTCCTATGTAATTCTCTTTCTCTATTTCCTGCCCTGCCCTCTTATTCCTCAATTTCTAAGACTCTGGCCCAACCTAACCAGTATTCCTAATCTGGTCTCTTCAATAAATAAATAAACAAACAAACAAATAAATAAAACAGGGAAGTGAGATTTTAGGAAATTAGATTTACAAAAACAGTGGAATCGGGAACCTGGAACCTGGAAGAGCTGTAGTGATGAAGGCAGATGGACCACAGTCCTAACATCCACACATAGGAAGCAGAGCAGTGGTCTTCCACCCCCACAACCCCTCGCTCTAAGAAGGTGGGTGTTCCGTGTGACCACGTGGCTTTCTGATCGTGGAACGCCTCGTGCTAAGTGGGGAGGACTGTGTCTTTCACAGATTTTGCTGTATGTAACCCAATCGCCTCTATTTTGTGTTTCATGAAGAAAATATTAGCACAGAAAAGAATGAGATCTCACACTCGCGCTTGCAGGTGTGTCTAATGTGTGAGCTGCATGCACCCCAGGAGAGCTGCAAAAGGCAGCAGGGCTAGCCTGCATGTGACTATCCGCACAGACACCTTATTGAAGCCTACTCTCTACCTAGTTTTAATTGACTGTCCAATAGGAAACAGCCTATTGACTGCTGCCTATAGGATTCCATCGAGAGGCATTTTAGCACTTCAGAATTCCACTTAAGAGTGTGAGGGCTTCTCCTCGTGTTTTGCCAACTGTGTGCCTGTAGCCTCCTCTTGGCGTGCTCCATTTCAAGCACCCTCACTGAGTTAGTTCCCATTATCACCATGTAATTAGAGAACAAAACTATAAAGTAATATTTAACATGCCTTGTTTAGTAAATGCCTGTAATAAATTGTTCTGCAGACTGTCAAATCACAGCCTTACAAACATAGACAAAGGATGCATGCTGCAACTGAATGGCTAGATGCTCGATCCCAGGGGCTATCACTAGTCTACTCCCCAGAGGGGCTTATGCATCTCTTGGAACTGGCATTAAATTTGAATCTTACTGTGTTTGTTTGTATCTGGCAAATGGCATCTAACCTGGGTAGAACATTTTGTATTTATTACTGTGGACTTCTACCGTCTGTGTGTTGATCAGCTTTCCATCTCATAATGAAATAGCCAAGATAATTAACTTACAAAGAGAAAGGGTTAGCTTTGGCTCAGAGTTTGAGATTCTTGTCCAAGATCCGGTGGATCACTTGCTTTGGGCCTCTGGTGGGTGTGTATGTGGCGCTGGCTAGGAACATGGACTGGAACCACCTGCTTGATAGACAGGTAATAAACAGAAAGAAAATACACTAAAGTCCTTTAAAAGCAACTTCCACAAAGCCTATCTATGAGTGATTCTACCAACCCTCAATAGAACTACGCTGGAGGGGGAGGGGCAGTATCATATGGACTCATATCCAAATCACAGCAGCCTTAGAAACTCAAAGATCCATCTGCATCTCCACTTCCTCTGGGAACTTCATCTCAAATACAGTCTACACGCATGTAGGACAAAATGACTGTTTGAGATTTTGCTTTTGCTTTTGTAGGACACTCCTAGAACCTCAGAATACTATAATAGAATAGCATGTCTAACAACATCCTTAAGACTGAGTACAGGACTGTAGCAATATGAAGTCCACCCAAGAGAGAAGAGCAAGAGCTGGCCATTCAGAGCTTCCTACAGCACAAGTCAACCACCACTACTTGTTTGTCAGAAATCCAAATCAGGGAAAGGCAGGTTCAGTATATATAGAGAGAAGTCTCAGGTGGGCCACATGAAAATTGCTGCCATGGAGAAGCTAGAGAAGACCAAATGGAAGCCCAGCATCTGGTGTTGTTGGTCTAGGTAGTACACTGAACTTTCTCTGGTTCATGTGAAGTTGAGAACAGGGACATCATTTAAGGAGCCTGGTACCAATTAATGAAGTCCTAATCATTCTTTTGAAACATTGCCATCTGTCTGCTGACCATTGTATATTTAATCCCCCAGTATTCAGTAGAACTTGAGCTATGGACTCATGGGGATCATTTTGGAGGGACTAGACAGCAAAAGCAGAATTGAGGTACACACAGAGATCATGGTGACTCACACAGGGCTGGGCACCTGGCTCTAAGTTGCTTTCTCTAAGAAGACCCAATGGAAATGAATTTGATCCAGTTCTTCAAACGCATTCTTTAGGCTACTTGAGTCAGAATCACCCTAGACCTCCCATTGTTCTCAGAACTCTGATCATGGACCCTAGGGCAACAGAATCTAAGTGACCCTTTGGATTCTCTGTTATTTCTGAAAAGTGACTGCGTTATTAGTTAGTCATTTTTATAAGTTACACTCCATTTTTATATGGCCTGAATTGGAAGGGAGGAATGAGACTCTGGAGAAGTATCAGAAGCTAAAGAATTTGCCTAAAAGGAAGTAAGGGGCTTCAAGAAAGTTTCTGGATGGTTCAAGCAAAGCCACGGATGAGTCTTTCTATAACTAGCACCTGAGCATCCACTGAGGGCATGGTGGCAAGTAGTGGATACTCTTCTACTGTTGTGATGGAGAAGACCTGGGAAATGGTGCAGGGACACAGTATGGGGTCTTCCCATCACAAGAAACACAATCAAGATAATCCTCCAAGGGCTCCCCTCCCTTCCAGGGATTCTAGGTTCTGTCAAACTGACAATTAACATTGTCATATAACACTATTATATAAACGCTTGGTTCAGCTAAATAAAATTCATAATTCTTATGGTCATTTTTTTTTCTTTTCTTTTCTTTTTTTTTTAACATTTATTTATTTATTATGTATACAATATTCTGTTTGCGTGTATGCCTGCTGGCCAGAAGAGGGCACCAGATTTCATTACAGATGGTTGTGAGCCACCATGTGGTTGCTGGGAATTGAACTCAGGACCTTTGGAAGAGCAGGCAATGCTCTTAACCACTGAGCCATCTCTCCAGTCCCTCTTATGGTCATTTTTAAACTGAATAACTACAGCATACAAATACAAGTGGATACATACACATGCGCACGTGTGTGTGCATATATATATAATATACATATTATAAATATATAATAGCTACATGACATAAAATGCTGGTTTTCGTGTGCCCTGCCTTCATATTTCATTCTTCAAATAATAGGATGTAATTGAGGCTTTGCTCACAGTGAAAAAGAGCATGATTTGGAACAGGCTATTCAGAGACAAGAGAATGATTTGCTTGCCCAGAATGTGGCCTTCTGGATGCTTAGAGAAATGAATCAAGTCTCTACCTTATAAAATTTCTGATGGTGACCAAGGCATTTTAGTTCCTGCCAAGCCTATTTTTGGTATTATATTTAAATTTCTAATTATCTAGAAGCAAAATACAGTGCTGAGTTTTCCATACTAAAATGAACTATTTCTGCTTACAAAATAAGGAAAGCCTCACAAGTTATTGCCAGTCCAACACTGAAATGTGTTCTCCAGCAGAAGAGAAAAGTGACATTACTCAGACCATTTAGAACAAAACCCAAGCCATCGATTGATCCACTTCTCAGGCTGCTAAGCCAGTTCCAAAGGTGCATTAGGGCTCATCACAAGAAATGGAGAGGATTTGTTGAGATTGTTTTACTAGAGGAAAAGAACTGAAGCTTAAATCAAATAAAAATAAGATCAGAGAATCTTGTAGGGGCACCTCTGTACGGTTGTACTTGTAACTACTTACGTTGTAAGGAAATGGTTGAAAGAGCATCGCATGTTTCTAAGAGTCAGGTAGCCCTGGGTTGAAAATCCCGCTCTGCCCCTATTGATTTTGTATTCCTGAGTGTCCTCATCCATAAAACGAGAGGCAATCATCAACTTGTCTGGTGATATCATTGAGAAAATTAAGCAGAGTGAAGCACATGGCAAAATGGTAGCCCATTCACTGAGCCCCATAAGGCGTGGACTGTGTCTGCCTTGCTCATTCTGTACACAAGCGCTTGACATGTGCCTGGGAAGAGTTTGCTAGGCAGATAGATTAGGGAATGCTAGCTGACCTGACACCGTTCTTTAGTGTTCTTTAGGGTTTCCATGGCTTTATGGCATCCCATCGATTAGATGCAGTTTCCTCAACCATTTGTCTGTGATCTCAAGGTGTTTGATGTGGCTTTCTAGCTGTCAGTATGTGGTGCCTAGTTTGGAATAGAGTGGTAGGAGAGAGGGCCCTGACATCCAGACAACATGAAGATAGAGGACGTGTATTTGAGTTCATGTTCTAATCTCAAAAGAAGTCAGAATTTAAGAATTAAACAGCTCTTTGTTTCAAATTCTTTATATCAGCTCAAAAAAGGCTGAAGCAATAATGAAGTATGAGTATTTGAACACAATCCAGATCTTAATTGCTGTCCAGACTGGTTTTTTTTTGCACTAGACCAATATTCCTTTGTCATGTATGCACGTGCACATATGCAGCACGTATGTTGTACTTTACCTACTGATTCAGATAGTGTAGACTCAGACTCAGGCTACGCCCCTCATTTCTCAGGTGAGACTGTAAGACTGGGTGGACTTTAGAAACCATTTTGGTTTCTTCTCCTACTAGTAGATCTTGAATCAAAGTATGTGCGACAAACTCATGCTGCCACTGTCAGAAGGCTGTCAGAAATGCTAGTACAAACCCCACACACCAACTCACACTATCTCACACATTGCAACCCACTCCATCTCATACATTACACTGCATTCCACCTCCCAAAACTGCACCTCAACACAACGCACCACATACTATATTCCAGCATTTACCATCTCGTATACCACCTCACATGCTCACACACACCACCTCACATGCTCACACACACCACCTCACATGCTCACACACACCACCTCACATACTCACACACATCACCTCACATACTCACACACACCACCTCACATACTCACACACACCACCTCACTCACACCACCTCACACACACACTGCTGTAACCAGAGATTGCGATTTGTTTCTCGGCTTCCCAGACCCAAATAATCATACAGAAACTATATTAATTACAGCACTGTTTGACCTAAGGATTCTTTGCAACTAACTCTTACATCTTAAATTAACCCATTTCTATTCATCTATGTATCGTCACAAAGCAGTGGCTTACCTGTAAGATTCCGGCATCTTTCTCCTTTGATAGCTACATGGCATCTCCTTGACTTTGCATACTCTCACTCTCTATGTCTGTTTGAATTTCCCCACCTGACTTTACTCTGCTGAGCTATTGGCCAAAACAGCTTTATTTATTAACCAATATATATAGTCATCCCACATCATACTACCTCATAAAGAGCATCTCTTACCAGGAAGGATTTCAAACTTCATTCCAGAAATTCAAATCAACAGTGTCTCTGAGTTCAGCAGATTGGGAGAAAGTGATTTATATAGACATAGATGTAAACATATCAGCATAAACAAAAACTATTTACCTGTAACCTAAAGAGATACCATGAAGCCTCATGCTTTATGGGGGAAAAAAAAAACAAAAACCAAAAAAATCCAAACATGCTTACCTAATTTTCTAGCCTGTGACACAGGGTAAGGAATGGTTGTTCTTGATGAAGTCACACACAATGGGCAAAGATCTATGAGACCATGATATCTAAACCCCTTACTCTGCAAGTGGGGAAAGTTGCCCCCCCAAGAATCTGATTCTGTTCTTGAGACTAGATAGTGTGTAAGGCCTGCTTTCTGCTCTAGAACATTCCCTAAGTCAGACTTCTCTACCCATGAAAAGGGATTGCTCAGTCTTCATCTGCAACGTAACCAGTGCTTGTTGGGATGTGTGAACTTTTTATAGTAGTGGGTCCCATTGTAGAAGTTCCATAACTTTCTGAAGTCATTGTATATTCCCACTCTAAAGGATGATGTACCATTACCAGGGTCAGTGTTCTTATTGCGCAGAAATTCTGGTTTGATCATGCTGTGCCTAACATAGGATCAGGTATGGTTGGGAAAAGGAAGATCCCAGGTCAGATGATCTGTGTCTAGGAGGGGTCCCAAATTCTCTCAAGAAGAATTGCAAGGGAGACCAGAGTATCCAGATTAAGAAACAGAGGTGGCTTAGTGGTTAAAAACACTGGCTGCTCTTCCTGAGGACCCATGTTCAATTTCCAGAACCCCCAAGGCAACTCCTAACTGTCTTCAACTTCAGTACCAGAGGACCCAACACCCTTATATAGGCATACAACAGACAAAACACCAATTCACATAAAGTAAAAATTTTAATTAAAAAAAAAGCTTTAAGCTCAGCATTGTGACTAGTATTCAAATGACCTCACACGCAGGGATTAATCCTGGGGAAAATGAGCCTCAAGCCCAGACCAGGATTTGCTGCACACTACCCTAGGAGGGAGCACTTTTGTGAAATGGGTGAACCCCAGGAAAGTTGGGGGGAAAGGCTAACCCACGTCCTAAAGAGCCAGCTCATACTGCTGAGCCTGCACTTCTGCGGAAAACTTCTGCAAGAACCGTGAGCTGTGCCAAGAATGTTGATTGTGCCAGCAGAGTGTGTCTGGGCTCTGATTCTCAGCATTAGTATGGAGCTCCGGGGCCAGCACATCTTTGCCAGGCTGGCAAGTACCGCCAGCGCCTAGATCTCCACAGAGGAAGAAAGCAGCAAGTGCTGTGTGTCAGAAGAGGGTATGGAAGGCTCTGCCTGGGGGCCCCAGCAGCCATTTGGGAGAGATCTGAGGAGGGTGGGGGTGGGCTGGGGGTGAAAAGACACAAGCAGAGAAAGCTATTTTGGTGAGACTATGGTTCTTATTTTAACTCTGCAGATGGTAGCTCTATCTTGCATGAGGCAGATCCACTGGGGGAAGGTGAGGCATCAGGACCAGGAGCCTTCTCTTTGTGTCTGCCCTTAGCCCAAGTTCCCTCTCAGCTGCATTGTGTCTGCAGGATGCAGAAGCATGACTAAGCTGATTTGTATTCTGCCAGCCAAAGGAAAATATAATTAACACAGCAGCACGGCTCTGCAAAGCCCATGGGAAAGTCCCAGAAGGAAAGGACTCCCACCGTGCAAGAGGATGGCAAAGGGCTGGAAAGGCTACTCTGCGGTAATCCCACAGGGTCTCTTCACTAATGCTCACAATCAACAAAGGGAAAAGAACATGAGCCCTTGCCTATTGGGCATTAAGAAGAAGCTGCCATTCTTAGAACTGAGTGTGGGAAACCCAGCAGACCTCAGTGAGAGTTTTCTGGTCTCCTGCTGTCCTAGCCTGCCAATAATTATGGTTCACACCTTCATTCTGGGCAACAGATCAATTGACACAGCAACTCTGATGCACCTTCCAGCAGAGACAAGACACTTCCTAGGCTCTGGGAAGACTCAAGACTAACTGTGCCTATACATACACTGAGCTTATAATTAGGTGTCAAGAGGCCCAAGAGAAAAATTGGGAGGTCAGATGGCAGGCTGTAGCCTGCTCCCAAGCTAATCACCTTTCTTACAAAGCAAGCAGAGAAATCTGCCTGTGGATGCCTTTAATATACCCGCTATTTCCCTCTGGTGGCTTGTGTTCCCAGAGAGAAACTATTTGCTAAGCATTTTAGATTTTTTTTTTTAATTTTTATTTATTTATTTATTAAAGATTTCTGTCTCTTCCCCACCGCCGCCTCCCCTTTCCCTCCCCCACCCCCAATCAAGTCTCCCTCCCTCATCAGCCCAAAGAGCAGTCAGGGTTCCCTGCCCTGTGGGAAGTCCAAGGGCCACCCACCTCCATCCAGGTCTAGTAAGGTGAGCATCCACGAAACTGCCTAGGCTCCTACGAAACCAATAGGTACAGTAGGATCAAAAACCCATTGCCATTGTTCTTGAGGTCTCAGTAATCCTCATTGTCCACTATGTTCAGCGAGACCGGTTTTAACCCGGGCTTTTTCAGACCCAGGCCAGTTGGCCTTGGTGAGTTCCTGATAGAACATCCCCATTGTCTCAGTGTATGGGTGCACCCCTCACGGTCCTGAGTTCCTTGCTTGTGCTCTCTCTCCTTCTGCTTCTGATTTGGACCTTGATATTTCAGTCCGGTGCTCCATTGTGGCTAGATGCCCTTCAATTGAAGAATGGATGAAAAAAGTATGGAATATATACATATTAGAGTACTACTCAGCAGTAAAAAACAATGACTTAGCCAAACCCAAAAAGAGGAACATGGGATGTACTCACTCATATTTGGTTTCTAGCCATAAATAAAGGACATTGAGCCTACAATTCGGGTTCTTTGAGAAGCTAAATAAGAAGGAGAACCCAAAGAAAATCATATAGGCTTCCTCCTGAATATTAACCTTCATCAGGCGATGAAAGCATTTTAGATTTTTATTGATTTAACTTTTAGCCTTTTTGATACCTTTTCTGAAACTCACAAATTTTTCCCTATTTTGATTTTCATGATTTAACAAACTAGTGTGCAGCTTCTCCTAACTTGAGACTGTATCTTTCATGCAGCTGATAATAATAAAAGGCCTGAGTAGCTGCTTGCCTACCTCCCATCCCTCTTCCACCCAGGTAGTAATGTCTGCCTTCCCACACTAACGGCTGTGTATGCCAGCATTGCTACTAAGTTAAATAGCGGCCTTTTATTATGAGACCAGATTCTCCATCATTCATTCCTCAGAAACTTAAAGACTATTAATGCTGATTTGAACTGAGTCAGAACTGTCTCCAACTGTTTCTGTCCCATGTCACAGATCTAAGGTTAGAGTTGTAGGAATGCAACCATAATTTATAAAGGATATTATCAGTTTAATATCAGTCTTCAGTAGATTAGTGATATTGATGAAACAACATGATTCAGTTAGTTAAATCGGTTTCATAGGGAAGAACAAAAAGAGTTGAAAACTTCAAAAGAAAATAGAAGATTTGCAAGAGGGCAGA
This sequence comes from Alexandromys fortis, assembly GCF_014885135.2. Lineage (NCBI taxonomy): Eukaryota > Metazoa > Chordata > Mammalia > Rodentia > Cricetidae > Alexandromys > Alexandromys fortis. The sequence continues at coordinate 4,535,994 of NW_026068030.1, forward strand.
GACTGACTGGCATTGTAATCACTAAGTGGGAGGATTTCTTTGTTTTAAGGTCCAAAATTTATACAATCTAAGGAGAAACTAGAGTACTATGACTTTTTATTAATAAAGGGTCAGCTACTTTTAAGAAAAGATCATCCAGTGGGAAACCACCATGCACTGAGTCGAATTCACTTCGTGTTTGGCACTGAAAAGAAAAGACAAAGCCGGGCTGTAGCTTGCCTGGTGGGCATGAAACCCGAGGTCAGACAGCCAGCACCCAGTGACCGCATGCCTCTAAACCCAGCACCTGAGAGGGCAGGCCAGGAAGATCAAAAGTTCAAGGATATCCTCTCGTCTATAGCAAGTTGGAGGCCAGCGGGCTACATAAGCCACTGTCTCAAATGAATGAGAGAGAGAGAAGGGGGGGGGAGGGAGGGAGGGAGGGAGGGAGAGAGACAGAGAGAAGGGGGAGAAGAGAAAAAATAAGAGTCAGAAATATTAAGCATATTCTACAGCAAGTATGAAGTCCTTTAAATAAGCCTAGAGATGAGAAAATCCAAGCAAGCTGTCTGTTGTGCCCCTGTCTGGTGCCATCATTAAAGGCCATATTGTCACAGAAGCTGTATGCAAAACAGTTCCACTCATGTCCCTGAGGAACACTTAAACGTTATTGGTTTGACCATAAAATTTCACCATTCCGTTAGGAAATCAATTTTTCCTGTGTTTCCAAATATAAAACGCTTAGGTTTGTCATTAAAATTCTATCAGTGACAAGAGAAACCTAAGAGGTTTACTTTTGTTCATTCTTGCTGAAATGGCTGCTGTGTTTGTCAACTGTGACACTCTGGCTCAATTGTTCCACTTCTCTGAGCATCAGGCATGCCCCAGGAAAAAAGGGGACCACTCTCTCTCCCAGGGCTGGCTCTAGGGGTCAAATGAGGCAGCCCCTGTGTGACCAGATAGCTGAGTACTACTCAGTCACCCATTCAAGAAAGGCTGACTGGTTGGACGTGGTACCCAGGCACCACGGACAGGAGAGATGCTGCAAACAACACAGACGGCCCTTTGACATTTCCCCTCATTCTTCTCTAACACCAGAGCCTAGGAAAGTCACAAACCTGTCGAAGTTCTTGATGGACACTCCCCCTCAACTCTAATCCTTGACCTTCTAAAGGGTTTGCCTGGAGCTTCAGGGAAAGCTCTCTCCTCGCAAATCCAAGTATCCACTCACCTCTGCACCTACAGAGCTTGTCTCTCCTGGGAAACTGGGTGTGGCCCTAGGTTAGGCAATCCCCAAACCCACCTCTCCAGCTCTGGCCCTGGGAAACTGTAGGTAGGACCCAGGGGAAGAGAATCTCTGAGCCAGTCCCTAAATATCTTGGACATTGAGGGAAACCCATATGAAGAGAGGCAAAGCAGTCTGGAGAGATGGCTCAGTGGTTAAGAATTCAGTTCCTTTGTACACAGTCTGGCCAGTTCATAGCTGCCTGTAACTCAAGCTCTGGAGAATCTGATACCCTCTTCTGGAGTCTTTGTTCATGTGCACATACCTACACAGAGACACACAAGTAACTTCAAATACATCTTTATAAGAGATGTTGGGCGTCTGCTACTTTCAGCTACCACGTCGGTCACATCTGTTTGGTTTATTTTTCTCACATCAGCAGTCGTTTCTCTGCTGTTCTGTCCAAGATCTGCCCTTCCTTCTTTGTCTGCTTCTCCATCTCTCTAAAGCTCAGCTGCTGGTCCTTCTCGCCTGCACGGAAACCCCTCTCACCACTCTGGAAACCGAAGCAGTCATGACTTAATATATTGCTAGGCAGCTCTTGGTCCTGCACCATGCAGTCTGCTAGACACTGGACCTAGCACACATGTTCCCATGACTTTCCAGGCTCAGGTCTATGGGTTCCCTCTGGTGAACAAGCTGTAATCACATTGTCTGCAAAACTTCCTAAGGTGATGGGGAAAGAGGGACAACTGGCGGTAGGGACAAAAAAAATCCTTAAACATGATTAATCTAATCTTTAGTAAGGCTTTTAAATTTATAAGCTTAAAAATCACCTTTGTGATACAACTCTATATTTTGAAAAATCTATTTATCCAGGCAGCCACTAGTGCAATCAATATGTAAAATAAATTAATCACCTCCCAAGTCTCCCTGACACCTTTGTAGCCAACCCCTCTTGGTACCCTGAGAGACACTGTCCCTCTAGGTTTGACTTCCAAAGCATTATACCCTGCATATCATAGCCTGACCTGAGCGCTGTCTTTACAATGGCATGTGTTTGAGCAGCCATGAGAGCACAGGCTGAGTTGCTTCTCATTCTGAGGGTTTCTAGCATTTGCAGTCTGATTTGAGCTGTATCACGGTGTGACTCCTAAACCTTTCAGCCGCACATGGAGGTGACTACAGAATCCCCATGGATCCCACACGGTGTCCTGTCCTTCCTTTACGGAAGACAGCTAAGCAAAGGTCTGCTGATGAGTCTCTATCGCTAAAACTTTCTCCAACTTACCCTCCACCTCCCCCACTGCCCTCTTCAAACTCAACCTCTGATGCTTCCCCAGGAAGGTGGTGGATGCAGGAAACACAGCCACAGCTGATAGACCAGGAGGGAGGCAGAGACTCTCCCTGAAGAAGCCTCTTACAACTTGCCTACTTCCCTTTCTTTGAGAAGCAACAGCACATGACAGAAAAAGACCTGACTTTTCTATGAGACAGCTCAGTGGGTAAAGGCACTTGCTACCAAGCCTAATGGCCCACACGGTGGGAAAAGACTCTAGAGAGTTGTCCTTTGACCTCCATGCCATGGCCGCTGCGCCACACACACACACATGCATACATACACACACATATGCATATATACACACATTTGCATAGATACACACATACACATGTAATAGAAATTAAAACAAAGGTCAGGTGTGGTGGCACCCATCTTTAATCTCAGCAGTGTAACAGTTGGGAAGCAGAGGCAGGCAGATCTCTGTGATTTGCTGCCAGTCTGGTCTACATACAGTTCCAGGACAGCCAGAGCCACATAGTGAGACCCTGTCTCAAGGTGAAATAAATAAAATTAAAAAACATTACCTGCATTTACAGGATACTGAAATATTCTGAGGCTTCCAGAAACTACGGAATATCAAACCCTTCCTAAATGGGAAAGGGAAGCAGAAGCAGCCTTCCCACAGTCATTGGGTGGATAGTAACCCCTGTTCTAAGAATGAGGGGACCCAGGGACCACCCTAATTTCAAGAGCACCAAATATTGTGATTTCTTCCTTATTTCAGAGTCCAGATGTCCCCTGATTCAGAAACAATCCCACGGTGCAGCTTCTGTCTTACTCCCTGCCTGTAGAGTCAGTGGAGCCACCTACAGCAAGACTAGACCTTTATCTTCACAGAAGTGACAACTGAACTGAGAACTGAGTTTCTCCCTCAAAGCCCAGGTCCTCAAGGATCCCCTTGAAGTGTTAAAGCATGCATGTGAGCAGGTGATCCGGCCACACCCACTGCTGTGCTCCGTGTATCACCAGTGTGTAGGAGCAGTAGGTCATGTTATAGCCAAAACAAAATAATTTTTACATAATTCCAGTCCATGTCTTAGGCTTCGCCTTGGCTCCCGTATGGTGGCTGCAGCTCTTCTGTCAGATCTGCTACCAATGATCCAGAAATCCACTCCGTGTTTTCTACCCTCCCTTCACCTGCCTTTCAGTAGCTGAGAGTTTGATATCACCAGTGGTGCGAGCAGCAGGCAGGAAATTCCAGCATCTGGCGACAAAGGACTTGTATTAGGGGCGGCTGAAGCGTGACTGGCCAGTGGGAAATCCACCTACATCACAAGGCAAGGGCACACCTGAGCAAGCTAAAAGGAGGAGGCAAGTATGGTCAACTGGTGGGCTCCTCTTTGGAGACTTTGAGTCACTATCTCTGTATAATAAATAGTGCTCTCCTGAAGTCCAGGCTGAGAGGACATCAGTGTGACAGGGATAGTGTGGCTGGGTTTCAACCTCTCTGCAAAGCAATGTTTTGGTGAAGAGATGTCTCTCTGTAGCTCGGGTGTCTCAGCAAGGTCCATGTTCTCTGGGGAGCAGAAATGCTACCAGACAGTGCCACTTAGAATGTCTGGGTGCAGTAGCAGCACCAATAGTTAGACGCCAAAGGAAACTGTGCTGGAGTACTGATTCCTTCATTGCCAAGGGTGTGTGTGTGTGTGTGTGTGTGTGTGTGTGTGTGTGTGTAGAGGGTGAGCGGGTGAAAGCTGAGAGCTACACAGTCTGAATTACTCGATGCCTTGGGATTTTGCTCATATTTGTTTAGAGCAAAGGGCTTTCTTTTTAATTTAAGGCAAATTAGTTTGTTGTTGTAATAAGGGCGCTAATAATCACAATAGCCAGTTCTTTCTCTAAGCTTAGAAGCACGCCTCTACACAGCAAACTGAAAAGTACCTCCAGAAGGGAGCATGCTTTCACACTCGTGCAAAATACAGTACCCTCTAAATAAAACCATAGAGTTAGTATCTTAAGGAAATAGAAAGCATGTAGGTTCCTACGGTTGTTATCTTTGTTTAATTGGTTCTGTTTGTTTTGCCTCTCTCTGAGGGAGTACACATGCCATCCGATTGCCTGCTTGATTTTTATCCCCCCCCTTCAAAACTTCGCCTACTATTTGGTTATTCCTGCAGACGACTTGAATCTGCACCCTCAGATTCGCAGAAAACTCTCAGGACTTGTCTCTCTCCCCGTGGTGACAGAAGCCCAACTGACAGCTGGTAGAACACTGAATTGATTTCCTGAATTGATTTCAGCATTTCCTTTGCATAATACCTCATCATTAGCACTTTAGAAGGTCCCAGCTTCCCCACTGGGGTGGCTTATCCCTTGTGTGCTATGCTTTACATTACAGAAATCAAAAAGGAAGCTCTTTGAATGAGAATTAGGAAACCTAGAACTCCTTCCCTTGTCCACGTTGAGGAGTCCCCGGCAGGGGGTGTGACAGGGTGAACTTGCCGAGCGTTATGATTGCTTCTGCACACACAGCTTAACTCTCTGCAGAACCAGATAGAAATAAAATCCATCATAAGGGGGAAGCCTGGTGTTCCTCTGGAGCCATCAAGTTCATGTCATAAATGGGGACCCTACATACATGGTCATTTCTTTTGAATTAGCCGGCCAGGCTAGGCTGAGCTTCCATGCACAGTTACTGCTGACAGTGAGGATCCCCTCACTCATACCCAGAAGAAAGTATCAGGTGGAGGCTCAGGGCAGGAAGGAGCACAGACAGAACTTGGGCAAAGCCGCCCATTCCTCTGTTCTTTCTGATCCTGTCCTGGTAGCATCCCTGTCCAGATGACACCTGCTCAATGAAATGAACGTTCAAGTGGCAAGTTCACCACCTTAGCCCGCTCAGGTGGTGGTGCTTTCTTTGAAAGTCAGTATCTGAAGTGTGTGGCCTAGTCTCAGTCCAAGCAGTATGTTTAAAAGCCTTTCATGTAGAGCTGCTGGCTCTTATTTAAATCCCACGGCTACTGAAAATCAGTAAGAGAACTAATAATAGCAACCATTTCTCAAAGTCATTTGCTTACCCCGTGACTTTCCTAAAGGCCCTGGCACTATTGTCCCCATGAAGTCTCACTACATTTTAATATTTATCCAATGTTACCCACATCCTAAAGATCAGGAAACTAAGTCACGGCACCTTCTACGTGGAGAAAGGCAAATCTGATTCCTAGGACATGGTGTCTTCATCATGTCCTGGCTTTTACATTCCCAAGACTTCCAGGTTCATAAAACATGTGGCCTTGATGTTGTCTCACTAGGGAAAGGATGTGCCCCAATCGCGCGACGTAAGGTGCATGGGATGTGAGAGAGCTCTCTACACTGCAGTGACTGCCCTCGTCTCCAGGACTGTCCTCTTGGGTGAAGTTCAGTCTCTACCTGAGCTAGTGAGGAGTAACTAACAAGTAGAAGAGGATGAAAGGAGAGCGGGTGCCTTGTTGCTGCAGAAAAGCAATCTCTTCTGTTCTGGGAGCTTTGACGCGATGCCCCATGGGATTCGGGGGATTGTGGGAATAATTGAGTCAACGCACGTGAAAGAGAACAGGGCTTTGTGTCTTAGTTTCTTCTCCTTGGCTGGGCCTGGATCAGTGGGAAGAACACTTGCTTCATAATCATGAGGAGCTCAGTTTGGATCTCCAGAACCCACATAAAGCCTGATATGGTAGCACGTGTCTATAATCTAAGAGTCAGAGACAGGAACGTCTATGGAAGCCAGGCAATCTAGTGTACACAGAAGCACACAAGAGATCCTGTCTCCAGGAAGGTGGAAGTCAAGGACCAATACCTGAGATTGTTCTCTGACCTCCTCCATACATATGAAAGCATGAGCCCATGCACATGAGCATGCACACACACCGTACATACACTTAACACACATCAAAATATAACGAATTTTCTTCCTGTTGGAATCCACCAAGCCTCAGGCTGCATACATGGAAAGAAGTCGCCCTCCATGGAGAGGCTTTTCCAGTGGCCCCTAACACTGCTCTGGGCAGGTTCGTCATGTCTCCACATCTGACCCCCACAATGCAAGCATGAAATGTTTATCCTTAATTCAAGCCCTTGGACTCTTTTGATATTTTGAAAGTAATGAGAACTGGCCTCCTATTTCTTTCTGGATGATCCAAAGGATTAACTCGAGAGTGACCAGCTGGCCAAAGGCCAATGCATCTCCAATTTTTAAAAATTTTTTAATATTTAGCTAGTCACAGAGGGCTGCCTGAGGGGCTAAGATGAGATGCTTTCTTGAGACTTTAGCCCACTCACACAAAACCAGACTAGATATCGCAAAGAAAAAACTCTATACCTAAGAGTACTTTCCATAACTAATTCTACTGTGCACTAACTCTTCTTTCTGCTATTTCACGCTATGTAAGCTTGGAGGACATGCTGTGAAGTCTCCGTTGTCATCCATTTTTCATTCTAAATTTTTATCTATCTGAACAACTATGGACAAGTAGCTCAATGATAGCATTCCTTATTACAAGTAATCATAGTCAAAACGTGTGTGTGTGTGTGTGTGTGTGTGTGTGTGTGTGTGTGCATGCAGGTGCCCAGGGAGGCCAGAAAAGGGCCTTAAATCACTTGGAGCAGGAATTACGAGTTTTCATGAACTTCCCAGTATAGGTCCTGGGATCAGAACTTGGGTCCTCTAATGAAGCAATACGTGCTCTTAGCCACGGAGCCCTCATCTCCAGGTCATTAAGATGCATTTTTACTCTCCTGCTTCCATTTCCATCTTTCACCCATTTGGAAGAGAAGACACTGAGCAAGGACTAAACGAAAGCTCATTCCGGGCCATAAGAGACACAAAAAATGCGGAGAGTACCGTATGATGGTATTAGAGGACAAAGAGGAGGTTTTTAAAGAAACAAAAACTATCTCAATTAAAACGATCATCTTGTACATCTCCATGGAAATCTGTTCACTGGCTTTAGTTTATTTACCAGGAAAAAAATGCCGTGAACTAAGGAAAGTGCAAAGGAGAAGGTGGAGGCAGGAGAGTAACCAGGTTCTGCCTTCCACAAAAGAAAACTGCCGAGCCACAGAGCTGGTCCAGTCAACCCTACTTGAGAACCTGCAGGGACTGATTCTGGCTGGGCTGTCCAGTAGTGTCCCTGAAGGTTTGGCTCTGTAATATGACTGCCCACCATTGGGTATCAATTTCCCAAGCATCTTCTCACCCAACTCTCTACCTGATAGCTACATGGAGTTCCCCATGTCCTACCCACACTCCATGATCTGTTTGCCCATCTGTGCCCAGGGCTCTTACAGTACTTGGACCAGCACCTTCCAACTGTGCATGACCTATGCACTCTCTGCTGGTGTCATGTCTCTGGCTCTGGCTTATTTCTGCTTTTGTCTGTATATTTCACATATGTCCCAAATTCCTTATCCTCTGTGCAAGGATTGGACCATATTTATTTCTATCATTGCCTTGTCCCACTTCCCTTTCTTCTGTTTCCTCTGTTTCAAGTATTTTCAATTACATAGTAGTTGATCTGTAAGTCACTAATTCCTTAACATAATTACAAGAAACTCTTGCCCGGGATTTTGATAAATCCTAACTCATTCATTACAGGCATTTGTAATGAAATGAGTAGATATCTTAGAGAAACCTCACCAATCGGCAGAAGTGCTGAGAAGAGAGATGATGAAATGCCACCTCTCAGAAATATTTTCTGATGGGGCTAGAGAGATGACTCAGCAGTTAAGAACACTTGATCTTGCAGAGGACCTAGGTTCAATTCCCAGCACCCACGTGATGGTTTACACACTATCTGTAACACCAGTTCCAGAGAATCCAATGCCCTCTTCTGATCTCCATGAGCACCAGGCATGCGTGTGGTATACAGACATACATGCAAGCAAAACTCACGTACATATAAAACCATTTTTTATTTTAAAACAGTATTTCTTTAATAGTACTTAGAAGGCATAAACTGCTAAGAGTCTGGATTCATTACTAAGTAGGGAATTTGAGCTTCGGGAAGAATCATGTGGTTTGTACATTCCAAGATGACCGCCTCAGAATCAGGTGATCCCAAGTGAACTCTGTTTTGTAGGCGTAGATTCCAAGATTCGTGAGAAGAGAAGCCGTGTACCTGAACATTGGTGACTCTACACTACACCTAATCTGTCTAGAGTTATAGCTTATGTTCCAGAAGCAGCTCAAAATGGGCTGCAGACAATTTGTGGTCAATTGATCAGAATCTAATTATATCCTGAGCTATGCCTAGAGGGACAGTTACGGGACAAACATCACAAACCCAGCCAAACAAGCTGGACATCCCACTTATTGACTTCAGCAGTGCATCAGAAACGCCTTGCCCAATGTGTGTTTACCACTCATTCAAGCATGTTTTCTTAAATATGCTGTGTGTGATAGTTATTGTATTGGCTCTTAACCAACGTGAAGTGAATTATAAGTTAGTTGATGGTAAGAACAAAAGTCTAAATTTGCTTGAAACTCTCTTTGGCAGAGCAGGAAGTCAATTGAATATTACTGAGTCACACTGTCTCTAGGGGTCCATTGCCTCTCCCCTCCCTAATCACTCTGGTCTGCTACAAGAACTGTTCCCCGGCCTGCAGTCTAGAAGACAGCCTGCCAGCTGCGTTCTCTTCCCTCACGTTGCTTCATTTTTCTTTACTGTGCTTTTCCATCTGCAGAGATCTTGTTGGTGGAGATTTCACAGGGTGACCTATTGCCTGTCTCATCCCTGGGATACACTGTGAATAACCCAATAAGACAAGGCATTTCACAGGGCTGGGTCCCTTATCCCTTGCTGTTATGAACTTCCTGCTCATCAGATTTCCAGATGATGGAGAATCAGGAAGAACAAGGGACATGGTAAACAAGGGAATCCAGCTGTATCATGGTAGCATATGTGAAAGTACTCTGATAGTTGAGAAATTCGACTTAAATGTGAGCTATCATCATTATTTTAAGTGACTTTAAGTCCGAGCCAAACCAATTGAATATAAGCGCATACATTTAAGTTCAAAATCAGTTATACAAGTTGAAGAAGGCCTGAGTACTGCCCACACGGGGTCAGAGTCAGAAGTCAGTAACCCTGAGGCTGGCAGGCTGAGCTGATAATGGGCATCCTTGGGTCACCATCAGTTAGAAGTACCACACTGTGAGGTGGGTTGGACACTGCCAACCCAGAAGGAGGACAAGTGAGGGCAATACTAGAGAAGAGCAGTAGGAACTGAGGGGCAGCCTGAAGGCAAACTAAGGTGACAGTCCTTAAGTGTGTCTGTAGGGGGTGCTTGTGAGTGTGTTGGGACCGAATAGGTAGAGTCATTTAGATCTTCAAGCAGATTTAAATAAGGATGCCTTGGATAATGAGAGTGATTGGAGCCCAGAGTTAGGACTCAGTAATCCAGAGTATTTTGGCAAGCCCCAAGCTCACAGAAAGGTTGCATGGCTATGGAGCTTGAGAAGTAAGCTGTAAGGGGCCTCTTGGTTGCGGGAAGGCTGGACCACCCACCCCTGTGGACCCAGCTCTACCAACACCGCTCTGCTCTGAAGATCAGTGCTTTTATTCCATTCAGATTGATCTCCTCTCTACTCCACCTGGCAGCTGACTGAAATAGGGCTCAGCCTACTTAGCAGCCCTGGCTGAGGTCTGCTGGGCCTTTGGGTGTCTGGCTACTGTTCAGCCTGCCTCTGACTAACCAGAATGTGACCATTTTGGCCCTCTAAAAGCTCTGGACTCCGTTACTGCTCTGCCCTATGGTTATAGCTGGATATGCCTTGACCTTTATGCAGCAAGGCTCACAAATCTGACAGGATTTGAGTAGACCCTGAATTCTGAGTGTCCAATGGCCACATCCAATTTCAAAATTTTAAAGAGCAACTCAACGCTGCAACTTTGGTGTTTGAGATGCCTTCATTCTCATTTCTACATGTCATAGTTTTAATTTTTCCACAATACATTGAAATTTTTTCTTCTTCTATGTAAAATGATTAAAAACACAAAAAGTTTGAGGTTACTAAGATCTGTAAGATTTGCAATTGAGATAGACTTTTATAATGAAAGCCTGGCTCCAGAAAATGATTCTCTACTTTCTCTTTCTTTTATCTTATTATTACTATATTTTTGTTATTTAAAACAATTTAAATATAAATCTGTTTTGATCACATTCTTCCCCTTCCCCAATCCTTCTTATCCTCCCCTTCCTACCTACCCAACTTTCTTTCTCAAAAATCAAACCAAAAACTCAATACAACAACAAAAACCCCCCAAACCAAGAAAACAACATAAAACAACACCAAAACAGAAAACAAAAAGCAAAAACAAAAAAAAAAGCACCAAATTATAACCAAGTAAAAGTACCCCCCCACACACACACACACACATAAATCCTGTGGGGTCCGATATGTGTTGGTCAACTGCTCCTGAACATGAGGCCTGTCCTGGAGTGGTTGATATACCCAGGAGCAAAGATCCAGAGACCAGATAGAGCCACTGATTTCTTGAAGGAAGAAATCAAGTACAGCTGCCTGTGATAAGGGATGTGGAGAAAGTTAGGGACCAAAGCCAGGGAGGAGGCAGCAGGCAGGTGCTGAGAGACTTCATGGGTATGCTAGAGCAAGTCTGAAAATCATAGTAATTCCAATGGGAAGTTAGTGGAGGGTCTTAAAATACTATTCAGACTCCGTATAACCTAACAGTAGGGAGACCATGAGTAGGGGCAAAGAGCCAGAAAGGAAGACTCTGTTATGGAGAGTCCATCAGAGAGAGAGTGTGATTTGAGACTAAAAGACAAAAATTAGATTAGAGATGCATTGTGGGTATATTAGAGATGGCAAGTACAAGAGGCATAAGTTCTCCATTTATATGTTGAAACTGAGCCTCTAACTTAGTGTTGACCTGCTATCCCAGTACTTGGAAAGTAGAGACAGAAGATGATCCTCAGTTACAAAACAAGTTGGAGGCCAAGCAGGCTGCATAAGACCCAGTCTCAAACTCTAAAAAGAGAGATTAAGGAAGTTGGGTCCATAGCTGCAAAACTGTCCACTGAGGGCTGGGACTTCAGCCCAATAACACAATTCCAGGCCAACACTTCTCATTCTTACCTGACAGTGGGTGATTCACATAAAAAGGATACATGAGTTTTAAGTCTTCTGGTATGTATCTTATTAATTCTTGAGACTGTATGTCATAGTTGCTGTGTGGCATCCATTCAAGTGATCAGTTTGTGGTTCCCTGCAAACATCCTTGGGTTTGATCAGGTCAATATGCCGTCTCTGACTCCAGGAGCTTGAAACCACAAAGTGCACTTTAGCCAGGTTCCTTTCAAAGGTTGCCTTCTTTCCTGAACCAATATTTCCTACTCAGAGCATGAATTATTAGGAGGGTAATAGGCCGCAGAAGAAGTCTGTCTCTAGCAAGCATTGTCTTTGCAATAATACGCCCCTAGGGCTAACTTAGTTGGAGTTTATTCACAGGCTGTTCTCCATGAATAGCAAACGCTGTGAACTCCTAATCTGCTCTCCAGCTGAGTCAAGAGACTCAGAAAAGTCTTCGCACCTCTGTTGTGGTTGCTTTTATCATCACTGTGAACAATTCCTGGCAGAAACAACTTAAAGGAAGAGAACTTTGTTTGACTCACAGTTGCAGAGATTTTGGTCCATCGTAGTGTCATAGCAGGGACAGAGAGAGGTGGGTGGTGGAGCAGCTCATATCATGGCAGATAGGAAGCTCAGAGAAAGGGATAGAGAAAGTAGCCAGGGTAGATAAAGCCCCCAAGACATGGCCCTAATGGCCTACTTCTTCCTTCTAGTTCCCACCTCCTGCCTCCAACTAGTGTCCAATAATAACTTGTGTCTTCATCAAGGTGTTAAGCCATTGATTCCTAATTAAAGCACTCATGATCTAATCATCTCTAGATAAACGTCAAAGATACCCCCAGAGGTGTGCTTCAGTAACCCACTAGGTGTTTCTTTTTAATCCAAGTTGATACACAACAGTGACCGTCACACCTCTGAACTCAGATAGGCCCAGTCCTTTTGTTTGTTTGTTGTTTTGTTTTGTCTTTTAAACTGGTGTTTCACTATGTAGCCCTGGCTGGCCGGGAGCTTATTATGTGGACTAGACCACTAAAGACCTTAACAACAGGCATCAAAGAGTGGATTGCTCTGTGTGAGTTCAGTCGGCCAGTGAAAGCCTTTTTGAGAACCTGGCACATAAGCAGGAAGCCAAAAAGATGTAAGACACATAGCCACAGCTGAGCGGTGTGGGCGCACGCCTTTAATCCCAGCACTCGGGAGGCAGAGGCAGGCGGATCTCAGTGAGTTCGAGGCCAGCCTGGTCTACAAGAGCTAGTTCCAGGACAGGCTCCAAAGCCACAGAGAAACCCTGTCTCGAGGGCGGGGGTGGGGGGAGATACATAACCACATGGTTTTTCTGGGAAAACACATCTGAGTGTAGGAAACGAAAAGGACAACCCCTCGGGAGAGAATATGCTGGTGTGCTCATTAGAATTCCATTACTGGATAAAGAGAAAAGTCCAAACCCACTGAGGCTAATCTAAGATAGACCATATTTCCTTCTCATTTAATAATCCAGATGGGAAGTCCCAGACTGAATAGGAAAGCAGTAGGATTGCTAACACGTGATCTTTATCTACCTCAGTCACGTGCATTTTCCAGCCCTTCAGAGGGAAAACAGGAAAAGACGGTGTTCTTCTTTCTCCTCTCTAAGCCAGGCACACGGTCTTCACATGACAGCACTGAGTTGTGCAAGAGACTGGGGTAGGGGGTCATGGGTCCATTAAAAATCGGCATAGGCAGGGGTGGAACAATGATTCAATGTTTACGAGCACTTGCTCTTGTAGAGGACCCAGGTTCAGTTCCAAGCACCCACATAGCCACTCCCAAACATCCATAACTCCAGTTCCAGGGGATCCCATGCCTTCTGACCAGGACCAGGCATAGATGTGGTGTACATACATACATACATACATACATGCAGGCAAAACATTCATACACACCGAACAAATAAACCTGCAAAACTATTGGAGATCATTGTCAGTTGGAAGGATGGATATCAAGGGGCAGATAGCATGCCTGCCCTTCTTAGCGTGCAGAAGGGACAATAAGCAGGTTAGCCACAGGAGAGGAAAAGGATAGCGGAGATCAAGTCAGGACAGCATGTGGGAAGCAGCTGCCTGGGGGCCGTGTAGAGCGTGAAAAAGCATTTGAAAATATGTGAAGTTTACTCCAAGAGTGAGCAGGTGCCACGGAGGGCTCTGAGCAGCATGTGTGGTGGGGCTTTTAAAAGAACACCCTGCTGCCGTGAGAATGGGAGATGGTTTGAAGGACTGTTGTTCTTGACAGCCCAGAAGGGCAAGGGACACTTAGGGGAGGTACCACTGTACGGCCACCACAGCTTTGTTGGGTGATTTCCAGAGACGGTAAGTAGGCAGGAAATGTTGGTGCTTCTCCACAATACAGGCATAAGAATATGGAGAAGTTTTTGTCCCTGCTGCACAATGGCGCTCAAGCAGTTATGGCATGAATGGAAGATGCCTCCCACAGAAAACAGACTTGAACTGCGCACTGTGAGTGTGCATCCAAGCCAGACCTGCTTTTACTCGTGGAGACCCCGGGCTTCTTAGGGATCTAGAAAGCAGGTAGAAGCATCTGGAAAGCCTAAGATGGGCTCAGTGTCTCTAGATGTTAGAAATGGAGGATGGTAAGCTCACCTACTTGAGCCCCATTGTGCAGCAGGGACAAAAACTTCTCCTGGTCCTTGAGGTGCGGGCGCTCTTGCTCTCATCTCCAGAGACCACCCTTCTCCCTAAACACACATGGCCAGTCAGTGCTGTGGGCTTCTTGCCAGCACCTCCCTTGGCACAAGGTCCTTTCTTTACTTTTCTCCATTGCCTCTTTCTCTGCCTTACAGGGTATCTAATAAGTTACCTGATTTTCTGAGCAGAAACTATCCTGATTCCAAGAGTAAAATAGAGCAATTTCATTGGACTATAACTTACTTGCTGATGAGTTTCACTTTACAAAGATGTGAGCTGTGAAGGTGTGGATAAAGAGGCTCAGGAAAGCCGTGTGACCGGGCCTCTGGGGCCATACTCTAAGGCCACAGGACTTACAGAGCAGACCTCCAGCAGCTGTTTGGAGCCATTTTTGTATACTTTAAGCAATGGGTGATTCCTCAGAGACCAATAAGCATGGACTCTGCAGTGCTCAGAGCATTGCTCAGAGAACGCTATGGGCAGGAAATGGTAATAAGTGAACTGAGAGAAAGGGTGTCTTAGTAGGGTTTCTATTGCTGTAAAGAGACAGTATGACCATGGCAACTCTTGTAAAGGATCACCTTTCATTAGAGTGACTCACCTACAGTTCAAAGGTTTAGTCTGTTATCATCATGGCAGAAAGCAAGGCAGCATGCAGACAGATGTGTTGCTGGAGAAGGAGCTGAGGGTTCTTACATCTTGACTTGCAGGCAACAGGAGGGTATCTGGCACGCTGAGCATAGCTTGGACAAAAAGGAGACCTCAAAGTCTGCCTCCACAGTGACACACTTCCTCCAATAAGGCCACACACCTATTGTAACAAAACCGCACCTCCTAATAGTGCCAGTCCCCATGAGCTTATGGGGGGGCGGTGGCAATCACATTCAAACAACCACCTCGCAGATCTTGTGAGGCACAGAAGGTTGCGTTTTACATAGGCATAAGTTCTTACTTGGTCGTGCAGAAGTATGAATTCAAACTCCACCCCTACCCCCAAGCCCAGAAGCTGAGTATGCATACCGTCTCCATGTCCCTAAAATATTTGCTTTTGTCTCTGAAGAGATCTTCAAGAAACAGAAACTAGCTTTACTGCAGCAGCAACTCTCTGATCTGATTAGATGGTAAGACAGGCTTAAAATCTAAATCTTCCTTACCTGATTATGGGAGTTAAAAAAATCTTATAAGCATTTTCACTGGGGTAAAGGTTCAACTGTCTTCATTATCATATGCATGCTCCAACATGCCCCATAGATATCGGGACACAAACAAAAAGTAAACGTGTACAAACTTCTCATGTAAATGTCCTATATTCTGACTATGACAGCTGTATACCACTGCGGATGTCTGTCAGTGATCATCAAGATGGATGTCTAAACTGGGATAATTTGAATACAAATTATTTCCCAGCAAAAAAATGTCAAAGGTATGCCAAAACTCCACGTTTATACATTTAATATTTGTTTGCTTATTTGCACCAATGATTTCTGCCTGGCTGCAGTCAGAATCAGAAGCTGCCTATATGTGCTTCAGGGGCCCTGGGTCCAGGCTCCCCTGCAGATGGCTGCCCCATACTGACACAGAAGCAGGAATGTCATCACTGCCAAAACAACACAGAACCTCAACCCTGAGTGCACAAAGAAGGCTGTGCCTGAAGGAAACTCTGCAGTCAGTTCTTGCGATGCACTCACTGGTGGGAAGGCGGAAGGCTAGCAGCTGTTAATATTCCCAGCCTTATTGCTCATGACAGCTCCAGTTTTAGAGACCGTGAATAAAGTAAAGCTGCCTTTTGTATCCGCTAGTCACCAGCTACTCGCTGAGGGCAGCTTTAGCCCAGGCCCTCTCAGCATTGACATCTCTGAGAGATCTCATGGCAGGATCACGTCACTGGATATCTTTTCCAAGTCTCGTAAGTGTTAACTGCCAAGTTCACTTGATGCCTGTGGTTCAATATAATCTCATGGCAGTATTCTTGGTTTTCTGGGAAAAGGGGGTGTTGCCAGCTATGTCTCCATTTGCTCCCAGTTTGGCATGGGCTTTGAGCCTAAAAGGTACAGTCTGCAAGGGGCCAGAACATGGCTCCCATGGCTGGGTCTAGCAGTCAGAGTTTATGAATTTCTTTGGCATCCCTTTGAGTCTATAATCAACATTAATGCATCTGAAATCATATCATTTTTTCATCCAGGAAAATTGTACATTCATTAACAACAACAATAACAAAAAGTGCTGAACTGCTCTGTTAAGGCCCCAGAATCACACCATCATAACCACTGACATCTTTGGTAGCTTTGGAGACCTAGGTCCTTCAGACATGGAGATGGGTATCAGGGATTTTGGCTCTGGCATCTCTAACTTGTGTGACAGCTTCCCTCACAGAACTCAGCTTTGGTACTCTCGGGCGAAGGGTCATGCATACATGTGGTAACTTTTAACGTCCTCCCCCACCCCCGCCCCGGTTAAAACATGCCATCGATTTCTTTCTGCTTGCACTTTTTCCATTTCTCTCAGTCCCTGACCTTTCCAGTCACTCTCATAAAATGTTAGCCCAGAAGGCCTGGAAGTTAAGTGCACCTTATAAAAATGCCTTGTGCCTTTCAAATTACCAGCCTTTCTTCAGCCCATGAACTTGCTGACAGGCATGGCCGCCGAGCATGTCATCATCAAAACAAGGAACAGACGTGGAAACGCTTGGCTCTGCTGGGGTCATCTTGCCAGGGACTGGCTCCTGAGAGCTGATGCCCATTGGCTGACTTCCAGCTTAACCAAGATCCTCAGGGTAAATAGGGAAGCAATAAAGACCCCTTGGGAAAGCGCCCATGTTAATTGTCTGTTAAACAAACTGTCTTTTACTATATTAATTTTCCTGATCTTGGGCTGTCCTGACATTTATCAACATCCCCTTTAATTTGTCAGGCCCTAGACAAATAAAGCCAGGTTTTATATGTTCATTTATAAAGTTCCACGGAGTCGCTAGCTTTCCTTCCATGCCCCCATATCAGGCTCAGTCAGACCTCTCCCGCAGGATGGCTGTAATAGTCAGTCTCCTAGTTTGTCCATCCACTTTCTGTATATAATCTATCTCATTTACCAATGCTCAGCGGCTCTAACTTACAAACGCCCCTGGCTTTTCCCTCTGCTTGAAAATTCTCTACTTTCCACCACAGTTTACAATTTTGAGAGATGCTTCAGTGTTTGCCCAGTCCGGTGCAAACTTTCTAGAAACATGAAGTTCTGCCCAGTACTTATCCCAAGATTCCACCCATCTTTATCCAGTATTATCCTCAATTTACAGCAATTTAGAGTGCTTAGAACCTGAACACAATCATCGCTTGTTTATTCCCCACCTCCCCCACGCCCCTCAGCCATGGTTTTTATCTTACTATGCCTGGGTTAATGTTTATCTCGACTACTTAATTCCCATGGGAGGTTGGGGTTACCTGCTTGTGGTTCACAGTGCCAACCACGCATAAGGTCTTTTATCTGTTTGATCGTATTAATAACCAAGGCTCCTGATTTCAATGCAGCGTTTGTACACATGAAATCCAAACTCTATAATTCATATGTTTATATGTACAAGCAGAAAATTCACAAGCAGAAAGATGTGTGGTGTGTGTATGTATGTATGTGTGTTATAAAAACCCATTCCCCTTCACTCATTAACTGTAGGGCCAGGTTCTACTCTACTGTGTGGCCGTTGTAAGAAACTATGCTGGCCTTCTTTGAGAAACATCCAGTCCAGACGGGAGAAAACCTCTAATTACATCCGTATAAGGAGCCCCGTTAACTCCTGACTGCTCCTGAGATACTGGAAGGAAGCGTGCAACTCAGCCCGAGGATAGTCAAGATAGAACTTGAAGGCTGAAGGCCTGGCTCTTGGGATCAGGGCTGACTAGCCTGCTTCTCCTCCCCACAGGAGCATCCACCGAGGAGACTGTGTCTATGCTATGTCGTCCACGCTGGACAGAGGTAGCACTGGTGACATCCCCACGGGCTCCAGGCTTTAACATTCTGCAGATAAAACTGCCCTCCTCCCCATGGCAACCCATTAGTTTTGGCATGTTCGTTGTCATGCTATAACCAGGAACGTCTTACAACAGAGCAGTTAGGGGCAGAGTGATAGAACGGCAAGCAAATTTAGCATCTGCAGGTGTGTTTCCTAGGGAAAATGACGAGAAGAACCAGCTTCACAGGGAAACTGCAAGACCATAGGAAGTTCCAATAAACTGCTTAGCGCAGAGCCCTTTCACCAAAGCCAAAATTCGCATGAAGTGATGGTGTATCTCTTTGTCGCTTGTTCTTCTTTCCTAGAAAGAAAGAATCCAGTGGACACACACAGTTTTAGTGGAAGTTGTTGTTGTTTGTTCGTTTTAGCAAAGCAAATACTGCAAAGAGAGATTGGAGTAGGCTGTCCCAAAAGAAAAGAGACAGGCTGGTGGGTTCTAATGTTGTGGACGTTAGAGTCATTTTACAGGTATTATGAGGTGGATGACATATTATAATAAAATCTGGGTGTTCTTCTAACAGGAATACCAGATCTTGCAATGCCAATGAGCAGAGGCAGGAACCGAATCACTGAGTTGCACTTTATTCAGAGGTCCAGAAATGGAGAAAGCAGAAGGTTAAGACCCCCAAACTCCCTTCCAGCCTACGTCCAGCCATCAGATTATAGAAGGAGAAAGGCGGGAGGGAACAAAGTAATTCTGGAACTCCTTTGCCGTCTGTTCAGGTGTCAGCCACTGAGACTTGTGATGTCTGTGCCTCTCTTGTCATCTCTCGCACTGTCCCCCGTCTACGACTGTATGGGCTTGAATATGTCTTTAAACACTGAGTCTACTTTGTTTCTGTTGGCATCAACCTTGTACCCCGCCAGGAGCATCTGGGCTAGCGGAGGTGTTTAACTCATAACAAACCAGCAAGCGTGTATATCCATGTGTGTGCTGCATGTACGTGCTTCTGTGCATGCGCGCGCACATGTCATGGTGCACCCATGGTCAGAGGACAATTTTCAAGAGTTAGTTCTCTGTGGGTTCCCAGAACAGAACTCTGGTCAGTCTTATGCATAGGCTGCATAGGAAACACTTAGGACAAAACTCTGAGCTATTTTGCTGGACCAGGCCCTTTTTTGTAAAAAATGCAAGCCCCAGACCTACTTTCTAATTGTCTTCATGAGGAAATAATATTCTCAGTCAAACCCTTAGCCATCAAGAAAAGCTATGGAATACATACAGCAGGGCCAGCATACCCGTTAGAGAAGTGCCGTGCCTAGAGCCCACCATGCTTTTCGGGGCCCTCAAAAAAAGGTATTAATTTATTTTAAAAAGTAAAAGAAAAACTGAACTTCTGAGTTGAATAAATCATTTTAACATATGGTATTATAGTCATCTTTATACTAATAACTATACCTATATTTCTTTTTTTTTTCTTTTTTTTTTCATAAAGGAAGAAACCTTGAAAAGCAAATACACATGTAGGGCCTGTGAAAGTATACATGCCCAGATAGTGGGTCTTGTTTACTTAAGAGAGGGTCCCAGATAGCCAGATACTCCACCAGAATATGAAAATGTGTTCATGCCAAAAGAACTAAGCTCAGTTATGGGGGCAGGGGTATCTACACCAGGTAGTCTCCTTTCCCAGGGTGCCTGGAGTTTAGAAGAGATGCTAAAGCAATTGCCCCTGCAACACTCTACCTTCTGATCTGCTGGGAAACAAAGCCCAGTGCTGAGAAAATGCATTGCCTGCAAGGTGCTACAGCCACTGTAATTTGCACCTTCCTAAGTGGAGACAGAAGAGCTGTCAACATGCACAGACAGCTAGGAGAGTGGAGATAATGACAGGACCGGAGAAAGGGCTCTGCTGGGGGAAATAAGCAGGCAGCCAGCTCCGTGGGAGCTGGAAATGAAGACCTCCAAGGAGCAATCTGAGAAAGAGTAAAGTGAAAACCCATAAACCTCCAAACCACCCCTGGAAGAGACTCCATTTAGGTAAATTAGAGACAGCTGCAGGTTCGCTGTCTGGCTCAGATCAGCTTTGTTCTTTGTCTTTGTACTTGGGGCTAGCTCCCCAAGGCATCATTAGCAAACTGCTGGGGGGGGGGGGACAACTGATCCTGGACTACTCTACATTATTTGGAAGCTCAGGTGATGGGGGCAACTACAGCTGAGTTAGATATCAGATATTAAATGCAAGCAGAGTGGGAATGTGGCACAGTTGGTAGTGTGCGTGCCTAGCATGGATGAAAGCCTGAGCTGAGTGCCTCTCACTGTGTAAAAAGGGCATGGGGACACAGGCCTGAGACCTCAGCACTGGAAAGGAGCTAGCAAAAGGGTCAGAAGTTCAAGGTCACCCTTTGCTCCCGTAGCAAGAGGCCATCCTGGGCTACATGAGACCCTGCCTCAAAAATAGATAGCTTGTCAGTTAAGAGTACCTGATGCTCTTCCAAGAGGACTGACATTTGGTTCCCAGCACCCACATTAGGTGGCTCTCAATCACCTGTAACTCCAGCTTCAGGGATTCCAAGACCTTCTTCTGGCCTCCATAGACAGCCCCATACGTGTGCATGCATACAAACTCATAAACACTCATCTTACACTTATAGACAAACGTATACACACACACATCAATAATAAAGATAAATTTACATTTTTGTTTTAATAAATAAAAATAAATTAATATAAAAACTTGATAGCCTACAGTTTCAGTTAAAATTGGTGAAAAGCCTTGTGTGTAACACAAACAACTGTCTCTGAAGGGGAAGTTGTAATCAAAATGGTTGACTTCATACCCACCCAACATACTGCAGCTCACATTTCCTATAGATCCCCTCAGAAGTCTCCATTCCAGTCAGAACCAGAAAGAATAGAACATCCATGTCCAGCGCTCTCCTGGTACCCTGGCTCCCTCCGTTTCTGTATCTCTTGGTGGCTGCAGGAATTTCACAGGTAACTCTCAGTGGCTGTACTCTTCCACAAAGAGAGCTCTGCTGATGAGTTGGTAAAGTCCCTCCTTCAAATCCTTCCTCATAGAGCAGTGGGAGTGAAAGACCCTTAGAGAGGACCTTCCCTCCGGTGAAGACTCCTGACCCAGGCAGACACTCCAAGACCACTGGATGCAATCAGCAAAAGGTTTATTAGGTAGACACAGGTACCTGCGGGTGGCAAAGTCTTTCGGAGGACTTGTGCGCCTGCAGACTGGGAGGAGGTCTTTTTATAGGAAAGAGGGTGGCAAAAACAGATTACAGAAGCAGATGCGTGGTTATTGGTCAGTTGGAATGAGGCAAAGGGCATAAGTGGTTTTTCCTTTCCCAGCACCGATGTATGGCAACAGATATCCTGTTGTATAGATGTCCTATCTCACAGATATCCTGCTTCCCAGCCAGGGGCCCTGACCTCACTCTTGCACTTACATTTGTTTGTCAAAGCCTTGGAAATAACGTTACAGCAGCTAAGCTGGGGTCTTTCGTAGGGGGAATTGTTACTTTTGTAAACTGCTGATATTCTAAGTTTGGCACATGTGCTGACTATAGGCATCCCGTTTCCCTAAGCAAACGGGATGTTCTCATGAAAGCAGGCTAGCTGTAGGTCCTGAGGGGGTCCTGAGGGTCTCAAGTAAACAGGATGTTCTCATGAGAGCTGGCTAACTGCTAGTCCTGAAAATCTTTCAAACAAACAGGACGTTTTCATGGGTGCATGCTAGCTGCGGGTCCTGAAGGGGGTGGTCTGTAGGGTCTTTCAGGAGCAGGGGACACCTATAGGTGTTGCACCCACTAGCTAAGTAAGCTGAGCAAAGGTACTCGATTCCTCACATTCAGCATTTAAAGGTTACTCAACTCATCTTATAATTGTTCATGGAGATTCAGATAAAGGGCTGACTCCAGGACACAGACTGAAGTCAAGAAACCTTCCCCTTCCTCACAGAGCTAGGGTCTGAGGACTTGACTTTTCTTTCAGATGGTTTGTTCCACCTCCAGCCCTAAGTTTCTCACCATCGCCTATCCCCAACTGGAATGATACCCATCCTAATCATGCTTAACTCAGTGTCCTCGTACTTCCGGAGCTACTTCTGGATGCCTTTCCCCTAGATGGCCTGATCTCACATTTACTCTCTGGGCTCCTATTCCAGTGGCTGTTCATAGATTAAGGATAACTTCCCAGATCAAGTCTAAACCCTTAATCTTCCCACAGTTCTTCTAAAATTTGATTGCAGAAATCACGTGTTTCTTATGGGTTCTATAACTTTTCATTAGTAAATGTTTATTTACCCCAGAAAGAACACTAACAACAGGCCAAAGAAGATTTTATCCAAACCTAGCTGTGTGAACCAATAAAACACAGGGATTACTTACAGGAGCATGGGTCCTTCAAAGGAAGCTATGGTATTAGAAATTCATTCTAGTGTGAGTTACAACTCATGAAAGCTATATCCCTGGTATTATCTGCACAACTTGCAGTCAACACCACCAAAGAGAATCTCCTGTTCCAACAATTGTTCACCACATTTATAACCATGGAGGGGGTCTTAGGACTCTTGAAACTTCCTGAGCTTCCTGAGCCTTGTATGTTTCCTGAGTTTCCTGAACCTTGTGTGTTTCCTACACTTTCTGAGTCTTGTGTGCTTCCTGAGCTTCCTAAGCCTTGTATGTTTCCTGAGCTTCCTGAGCCTTTTGTGTTTCCTACACTTTCTGAGTCTTGTAGCTTGAGCTTCCTGAGTCTTGAATGTTTCCTGAGATTCCTGAACCTTGTGTGCTTCCTGAGTCTTGTATCTTGAGCTTCCTGAGTCGTGAATGTTTCATGAGCTCCCGAGCCTTTGGAGTTTCCCTCTTTCTCCTAGGAGGAAATATGTTTCCATTCAGGGGAAACATCTTCACAGCAAGCCTTCTCTTCTCTAAGCTAAGTGTCTATGAGTCCTTCTGCTTTCTTCTGCTGCTTAAATCTAAGAACAGGCCAGTACACAAACCCTAGCTAATTATTGTAGTTATGACCAATGATCCCTTATCCTGAACTAAACACATTCATGGACTTAATCTAGCCAATCTATGGGAGAATCTTAGAATTTGCTTTACAAATTAGAATCTAGAACCCATTCTCTCTCTCTCTCTCTCTCTCTCTCTCTCTCTCTCTCACACACACACACTCAGCCAAATCTTACTCTTATTTCCCAAACTACTTATAAATAATTGAAATACAATACCCTTCTCTTATCAGGTGTATCATACATTTTGGTGATGGTACAGTAAATGATATGTTATTTCCAAGTATAAAAATTAGGTATTCATTTCTTTAGTTAGGTATCTAGTTAGGTATAAGCCATCATTTCAGCCTTTCAATGTTCTTTTGTTATACACCCTTTTTATTTCCTATATAGCCACCTTTCTACTAAATAGCTTGTGATAGACTGGCCAATGAATTGCTGATATTCATCTTAGTTGGGGTTACTATTGCTGTGATGAAACACTGTGAACAAAGCAACTTGAAGGGGAAAAGGTTTATTTGGCTCACACTTCCATATCATTGCTCGCCATCAGAATCCTTTGTTAGGACAGGAACTCAAACAGGGCAGGAGCCTAGAGGCAGGAGCTGATGCAGAGGCCATGGAGAGGTGTTGCTTATTGGCTTGCTCCTTGTAGCTTGTTCAGCCTGCTTTCTTATAGAACCCAGGACCACCAGCTCAGGGATGGCACCGCCCACAATGGGCTGGGCCCTCCCTCCTCAACCACAAATTAAGAAAATATTCTGCAGGCTTGCCTACAGCCCAATCTTAAGGAGGCATTTTCTCAGTTGAGGCTCCTTCCTCCTTTGATGACTCTAACTGGTGTCAAGTTGACATAAAATTAGCCAGCACAACATTTTATTCAAACTAATAATTAAATATAATTTGGGATTTATATCACTAAAATTCCCCATTGGAGCTGATTCTCCTCCATCAAACAAATTCTACCCACTGTTCATCTTCTAATACACATACCTTTGAAATACTGCTTATACTTTTGCAAGTCCACAAAAGGTGTCATTAGAGACATCTTTGCTGAAATGTAAGTCCTCCATCAGTACCCGCTAACTTAACAGACTCTTATCCCAGTCTGAAAATGAACACGTGAATTTAGAATCAGAGAAAATTGTAATGTGGGGAGAACCATGCCTTTGTGTCCCAAAAGCCCTATTAGTCTGTCTGTTGGCCCTACTCATTGATGGCATTCAAGGTAGTTGATATTGTAATGTTTGTGCTTTTGTGGAGAGCCACTGAAGTTTCAAACTCAGTCCTAAGTGCTTAAACTTTGTCTTCAGAGCATAAGTCAATAATGCAAGATTTGAATTCCTTCTTGTGTTAAGTATGTGTGAAAGAAATGAAGGAGGATTGCGTGGTACCCTTTCTGGAAACAACTCCTTTCCTCAACATGTCATGTGTACCTGACAGATCTCACTTCCTGGGGAAGCATTGTTTTCACTTCCAACCTCAACTTCATTTCCTAACACTCTGATGTCTGTACTTTCATACAATCTTAGTCCTCAAAAGATTATTCTTCCCTCCTGATATGGGAGTGTCATATATCAATCTGTTGATTTCATTGATTAATTAAATAAAGAAACTGCTTGCCCTGATAGGTTAAAACATAGGTGGGAGGAGTAAACAGGAGGAAGATGGGAGGAGTAAACAGAATGGAATGCTGGGAGGAAGAGGAAGTGAGCTCAGACTCGACAGCTCTGCTCTCTGGAGCAGAGACGCCATGCTCAGCTCTCCCGGGTAGACACGATAGCTCTGCGCTCTGAGGCAGACGCATGAAGTTCAGACCCAGGATGGACATAGGCTAGAATCTTCCCGGTAAGCGCACCTTGGGGTGCTTACACACATTATTAGAAATGGGCTAAATTAGGCTAGATAGAAATGAGCCAAGCAGTCTTTAAATGAATACAGTTTGTGTGTTGTTATTTCGGGCATAAGCTAGCCAGGTGGCCGGGGTGCTAGGGACACAGCTCCACCGCTCCTATTATTACTACACCCTCCCCTTGAAAAAGAGAGGTTTGGGCACCTCCTAGAGCACAAATTCCAAAAGAGCGAGAGCAAAGAAAGCAAGCTGCTTTTTGTTTTGCTGCGTCACTCAACTTGACATTATCTGCAAATAGTAAGGCTTGTTAGTTTCTCGTAGTCTAAGCCATGCTGCTATAACAAATGTCTGAGGCCAGCACCCTCCTGTCCTCCTTGGCCCCAAATGACCCTGCTCCTGGAATGTTCAAGTGACCCTCTGCTAGTTCTAGAAAGAATACACTTCAGGACCTTGGATAGATAAAGGGGGAAAACCTAGAAAATCAAACTCACTGTCCTTATATGTCATCTACAGTCAACTATGGTTTTCCAAACCCTAAAACAACAAAGGGAACATTTTCGCAGAAATAAGGCTTATACAGAAAAAGAAAGGGTTTTCTCCTTACATTTCAGCTTGACAAGTATATGTCAGCTTGTGTATAGGGTTCTATTTCCTGGGCTAACAAGAAAATACAAAGGCAAGAATGAACTAAACCTCCTGGGAGGAAGAACCAGGTGTGTGCAGTCCTAAAATATTTGGGGCCTGAAGCTTGCATTGACTGAGACTCTAAGAGGCACAGTAAGCCTGCGTTTCTCAAGGAGTCATAGGATGCAGCACCGATGGCTGACTGATAGGTATCTTAGAGTCTCTGGAAGGTGGCATTCTTTCTGCAGAACCTGCTATGGAACAGGACACCAGGATCTTCTAGGTTTGCTAGTTTATGCTTTACAATTTTGAAATAACCAGGAAAATATAGAAAATTGATATTTCTGATATGTGGCCTTCATGATACCCAATGTCTAGTGTCTAGAAACATGTAAGGAGTCATATTTCCTCTGAGCCACAATGATTTTTATGTTCAGTAGTTACAACTATATTATAAGATTAATCAAAAGCATTTTATATTCAGGCTAGATTTTAGGGATAGAACTGACAATTCCACTTTATTTAATGTCCCTGAGGCTACAGAACCATGATAAATGGATACGAATAAAAATGCTATCCTTAACATTTTTGCAAACTAGTATAGGTGGCTAACATTTTCACACGAAGGCATTTCTTTCTACTGTTGCCTTTAGAAAACAAAGACACTCAGTCTTGTTTCATTAATCCTTAGACAAAGAGGCACAAGTTAACATGGAGCAGGCACTGAAACAGGATTACAGAATCCGCATCTCCAGCATTCTGCCTTTGTCACCCAGCGAGCATGTTACAGGTCAAGAGCTGTTGAAATCACACCTGCAGAGTTTAGACTTGCCTCCCTTTGTAAGAGAGCAAAGCATCTAATAATGACAATGAGATTTCATTAGCGTCTCTCCCAAGGGATTAATAAAATGTCATGGCACATAATGATGCACATCAATTATGTATGTGGATTTAATTCTGGTCATGCATCTTTGGGAAGCCAGCGGGCCCCTTAGACAGTGATGAAAATATGCAGCCTGTCAGCACAGAGGCCTGACACAACCTAGCAGTCAGCTTTGCCCTGCCCTGCTTACTGCTTATTGTTTGATTGCATTGGTACTAGAGGAGGAGTCTCGTTGGATTTTATTTGCTCTTTGGGGTTAATGTTCTTGGCTCCAGGAAGTGGGGGAGGGGAGTTGGTTGTCCCTTCCACTGACCCAGCCAAGCTCCAGTCTACACTTCTGTAGACAAATGAGGCTGGAATGGGAAAACTGTGTCCCACCTAATGAACCCATCTGCATCTCATCTCTCAGTGGACCAGATGCTGGACCAAATGTGGAGCCCTGACGTTAGCATCAGGTCTTGGAATGAGCATACCCTTGCTGTGACTGGAAATGGGATGAGGGGACAGCTTTTCAATCCCATGTCAGTCTGATTTTACAAGAACCATGAGAAACCTCCCCTGAGCAATGATCTCAAACCTTCATCCCACTTAGTCCACTACGTATCACAAACCCAGAGCCTTGTGCCAGAGGCCCATCGAGTGTGTAGATAGCAGTAGATACACAGCACTAATCCACAGGTGTTGATATCAATGCAGCACAATTTGTGAAAAATAAGACCATCTTTGGTGAGATAGACCACTTTCTGAGTACTAATGATACCACTGTAAATAATAGACACTGATCTGTTGCATTTAAATACACTGCCTCCTCCTCCTTTTTCAAGGCCATGTTACCCCTCTCTGTAACTTACAAAGCCAACAAATCTTGACCATAGTTGGATGGTATCTAATCCCGCAGTACTTGATCCCCACACAACCAAACCCTCAATGACTTTTTATATGCATATATTTAATATGCATTTATGTTTATGTTATGTTTATACCCATCATCACTAGGCAATTATGCTATGGATGACATTATTTCTGAGCCTTTGGGGAACACAGAGCTATGGCATTCAATTCTTGACCACAAGAAGCTTTTCTCTATGAGAGGTCCAAATCGGGTATCTGACCTACCCAAGAGGGAAAGAATCTGCCTGGGCCAAGTGGCTAGAATGGCGTAGAATCTTGAAGGAAGCCATTCCAAACTCCATTTCTGAAAGCCTGGGGCCTATGTTGCTCTAGAGTGATGATCAATGGCAGGTACTGAGTGTGGGGGGAGAGAAGAGGATGGGATCCATACAGATAGCATAGAGGATCCTAAACCTGATAAGGGACAGCAGGCTCCTCTCCAACAATGTTCCCCCAAGTCGTGTGAGGACCTATGTCATAAATTTAACCATTGTCAGTTATATTGTTACCATTTCCGATGAACTCCTTAACTATTAATTACTCATATTTCCCTTTAAACAGGCTCACAATCTTTATTTAAATATATTGCTATAATAAAGAAAGAAAACTGTTAAAGGGAAAAATTTTGTAAGATAACTTGAAATGAAATACTACATACCTTTTCAATATAGTGCTTGAAGTTCTAGCAATAGCAATAAGACAACATAAGGGGATCAAGGGGATTCGGATTGGAAAGGAAGAACTTAAGCTTTCGTTATTTGCAGATGATATGATAGTATACATAAGTGATGCCAAAAACTCTACCAAAGAACTCTTACAGCTGATAAACACCTTTAGTAATGTGGCAGGATACAAGATCAACTCCAAAAAATCAGTTGCCTTCCTATACACTAAGGAAAAGGAAACAGAGAGGGAAATCAGAGAAGCATCACCTTTCACGATAGCCACAAATAGCATAAAGTATCTTGGGGTAACTCTGATCAAGGAAGTGAAAAATCTATATAACAAGAACTTTAAGTCTTTGAAGAAAGAAATTGAAGAAGACACCAGAAAATCGAAGGATCTCCCTTGTTCTTGGATTGGGAAGATCAACATAGTAAAAATAGCAATTCTACCAAAAGCAATCTATAGATTCAATGCAATCCCCATCAAAATCCCATCAAAATTCTTCACAGATCTGGAGAAGACAATAATCAACTTTATATGGAAAAACAAAAAACCCAGGATAGCCAAAACAATCTTATACAACAAAGGATCATCTGGAGGCATTACCATCCCTGACTTCAAACTCTATTACAGAGCTACAGTATTGAAAACAGCTTGGTATTGGCATAAAAAAAGAGAAGTCGACCAATGGAATCGTATAGAAGACCCGGACTTTAACCCACAAACAAATGAACACCTGGTTTTCGATAAAGGAGCTAAAAGTATACAATGGAAAAAAGAGAGCATCTTCAACAAATTGTGCTGGCAAAACTGGATGTCAATCTGTAGAAGAATGAAAATAGATCCATATCTATCACCATGCACAAAACTCAAGTCCAAATGGATTAAAGACCTCAATATCAGTCTGAACACACTGAACCTGATAGAAGAGAAAGTGGGAAGTACTCTACAACACATGGGCACAGGAGACCACTTCCTGCGTATAACCCCAGCAGCACAGACAATAAGGGCCTCATTGAATAAATGGGTCCTCCTGAGACTGAGAAGCTTCTGTAAAGCAAAGGACACTGTCACTAAGACAAAAAGGCAACCCACTGACTGGGAGAAGATCTTCACCAACCCCGCAACTGACAAAGGTCTGATCTCCAAAATATAAAAAACTCAAGAAACTAGACCGTAAAAGGCTAATCAACCCAATTATAAAATGGGGCACTGAGTTGAACAGAGAATTCTCAACAGAAGAAGTTCAAATGGCCAAAAGACACTTAAGGTCATGCTCAACTTCCTTAGCTATCAGGGAAATGCAAATCAAGACACCTTTAAGATACCATCTTACACCTGTCAGAATGGCTAAAATAGAAAACACCAATGATAGCCTTTGCTGGAGAGGTTGTGAAGAAAGGGGTACACTCATCCATTGCTGGTGGGAATGCAAACTTGTGCAACCACTTTGAAAAGCAATGTGGCGGTTTCTCAGGAAATTCGGGATCAACAATACCACTCTTGGGAATATACCCAAGACATGCCCTATCATAAAACAAAAGTATATGCTCAACTATGTTCATAGCAGCATTGCTTGTAATAGCCAGTACCTGGAAACAACCTAGATGCCCCTCAATGGAAGAATGGATGAAGAAAGTATGGAATATATACATATTAGAGTACTACTCAGCAGTAAAAAATAAGGACTTCTTGAATTTTGCATGCAAATGGATGGAAATAGAAAACACTATCCTGAGTGAGGTAAGCGAGACCCAAAAAGAGGAACATGGGATGTACTCACTCATATTTGGTTTCTAGCCATAAATAAAGGACATTGAGCCTATAAATCGTGATTCTAGAGAAGCTAAATAAGAAGGAGAACCCAAAGAAAAACATATAGGCATCCTCCTGAATATTAACCTTCATCAGGCGATGAAAGGAGACAGAGACAGAGACCCACATTGGAGCACTGGACAGAAATCTCAAGGACCAAATCAGGAGCAGAAGGAGAGAGAGCATGAGCAAGGAACTTAAGACTGCGAGGGGTGCACCCACACACTGAGACAATGGGGATGTTCTATTGGGAACTCACCAAGGCCAGCTGGCCTGGGTCTGAAAAAGCCTGGGATAAAACCAGACTCGCTGAACATAACAGACAATGAGGATTACTGAAAACTCAAGAACTATGGCAATGGGTGATGGAGGAAGGTCATTGAGCAATAAAGAAACTGCTTGGCTGGCCTCATAGGTTAAAGCATTGGTGGGAGGAGTAAACAGAATAGAATTCTGGGCAGAAGAGGAAGTGAGGTCAGACTCTGCTCTGCTCCCGGAGAGAGTTGACAGCTCTGCTCTCTGGAGCAGAGACGCCATGCTCCACTCTCCCGATAGCTCTGCTCTCTGAGGCACACACGATGAAGCTCCAACCCAACATGGACATAGGTTAGAATCTTCCTGGTAAGCGCACCTTGGGGTGCTTACACACATTACTAGAAATGGGCTAGTCCAGATGTGAGAATTAGCCTGTAAGGGCTAGAGTTTATGGGCCAAGCGGTGTTTAACTGAATACAGTTTGTGTGTTGTTATTTCGGGCATGAGCTAGCAGGCGGCTGGGGTGCTGGGGACGCAGCCCCGCCGCTCTTATTTCTACAAATGGGTTTTTGATCCTACTGCACGTACTGGCTTTGTGGAAGCCTAGGCAGTTTGGATGCTCACGTTACTAGACATGGATGGAGGTGGGTGGTCCTTGGACTTCCCACAGGGCAGGGAACCCTGATTGCTCTTTGGGCTGACGAGGGAGGGGGACTTGATTGGGGGAGGGGGAGGGAAATGGGATTCGGTGGCGGAGAAGAGACAGAAATCTTTAATAAGTAAGTAAATAAATAAATAAATAAATAAATAAATAAATAGAATTACTAGCATTACATGTTGTCCCAGTAGAGATAATGATAAAAATCCATACTATGGAAATACAAGGAAATTTGGTGCCATGTCCTAGCATAGCGTCCAGGTCTGTTAGAAAGAAAACAAAACTAAGTATTAGTGGTGTGAAGAGGCCATCTCAGCCCTGGGATCTACCTTTTGAAAATATCATGGGAAGTGAGAAGTGACTAATATCTCACCATGTGATTCGATGGCATTCCCAGTCTCTGCATTGCCTAAAATGACTCTTGTGTCTCTAGTGGGACACATTCCACCTGAGAACAGAGGGGAGGAGCAGACAGCACTTTGGAACCAGCTCTTCCTAGGGCTCCTGTAGGACAATCGTGAACCCCATTAGGGCTGTGAACAAGGATGGCCATATCTACAGGAAGGCAGCCTTACTCTCACAGTAAGATCTCCGGCTCTGGTCCATAAGAGTAAACAATTAAGTGTTTTGCATTTTTTCCTTATAATCACATTTCTCCCTCCAAAGAAGAGACAAAAGTCTATAGGAAATTTAAAAGTCCAAAAGTTAATAAAATCATGCATGAATATGCCCTGTGGGAAACCCAGGAAATATATGAAAGTGAATTAAAGCCCTCAGAGGAAAAGGAGAAATCTCTGCTGGGAAACATTATCTAATGTCCCTGGGACAGGTGCTCATGTGTGTACCTGAGCTTTCAGCACATTCTATCCTCTGTGGAGCTGCTTCTTTCCCTGTGTTTCCTATTCTGGCCCCTATATCTTTTCACTTCTGCCTGTCACTGGTGTGCAGTGACCAAGTGACAGAAAGCAGAGGATGCAGGCTAATGCATGCTTATGCCCCTGCTGCCTCCCAGAGAGGACTCTCATCAGTATTTATTTTACTTTAAGAAGAGGAGGCTGGAGAGATGGTGCAATGTGCTCTCCCAGAGGTCCTGAGTTCAATTCCCAGCAACCATATGGTGGCTCACAACCATCCGTAATGAAATCTGGTACCCTCTTCTGGCCTGCAGGCAGACATACAAGCAGAACACTGTATATGTAATAAATAAAAATAAATAAATAAATCTTATCTTAAATTAACCGATCTCCATTAGTCTGTATATTGCCACGAGGCTGTGACATGCCCAGTAAACTTCCAGCCCTCGTTTGTCCCCAGCAGAAGCTACATGACTTCTCCTAACTCTGCCTCCTTTCTCCCAGCATTCAGTTTAGTTTTCCCCACCTAACTCTGCTCTACTCTATCAACAGGCCAAGGCAGTTTCTTTATTCACCAATGGTATTCACAACATACAGAGGGGAATCCCACATCAGATGTTAGAAGTCCCACAAAATCAACTATACAACTGTAACATATATGCACAGGGCCTAAGTCAGCTCATGCAGACTCCCTGGTTGTCGGTTTAGTCTGAGCCCCTATGAGCCAAGGTTAGTTGGTTCAGTGATTTTTCTTGAGGTGTCCTTGACCTCTCTAGCTCCCACAATCTTTTCTCCTCCTCTTTGGGAGGATTCCCCAAACTCTACCTAGTGTTTGGTTGTGGGTCTGTATCTGCTTCCATCAGTTGCTGGATGAAGCCTTTCTGATGACAGTTGGACTAGGGACCAATCTGGAACCAAGCTTTCTAATACACAGGCCTTTGGAATACATTCTATATACAAACTAGCAGAACTTCAAGGAAATTTTCTAAGACACTGTATTAAAACAGCTTAGCATAGAAACCCACCCGTGGTCTAAACTTGGAGCACA
This sequence comes from Alexandromys fortis, assembly GCF_014885135.2. Classification (NCBI taxonomy): domain Eukaryota; kingdom Metazoa; phylum Chordata; class Mammalia; order Rodentia; family Cricetidae; genus Alexandromys; species Alexandromys fortis. Next base: position 4,568,801 of record NW_026068030.1, read on the forward strand.
GTAGTGATGCAGCTCTTTGAGAATAAAGGAGGCATCTTTTGGTTCAGACAGGCTTGACCTTGACCCAGGGACCAGGTTGTTGGACCGTCAATAATCACCAAATGTCAATCTGAGACAGTGGTTCTCCAGTTCTTTATCTCCTATCAATGAGGAATAAACATGTGGACAAAGAAGGAATCAACAAAGCAAAGTAGATTTATTAAGGAAAAGTGAGAATGAAGAAAGATGCTCAAAGAGGCAGCACCTGAAGAGAGAGAAGGCCACAGGGCTACGCTGTAGGAGCTTTCGACAGCAATGGCAGAAACTAGACAGAGAATGAGGTGCTTTCTACTGGGGACTGGCCAGCTCTCTGGGCATACATAGGCTGAGACAATAGGGGCCCTAATACTCTGCGCATGTCCCACTAGCCCAGCCAGGGAACTGTGTGCTGTTCATGTGCTGCTCATTCAGTGAGAGCAGTGGTCATGTGTCAAAGCTCCCTTCAGCCTAGCTCTTCCTTGTTCTGTTAATCACTGACCTTGACTCAGCTGCTGGCTCCTAGGCCTGCTAGTCACTGAGCTACAAATACTGCTAGTCTAAGACAGTGGCTGGCATCTTGCCAGCTATTAAATAAATGATGTTATGTGACAAGCTTGTAGTTTTACCATGGACCTTTCCCAGTTAATGTCTATAAGAGAGCTAACTCCTGCCTCAGTCTGTGCTCTGATTCTGTTGTTACCTCTTGGCCCAAAGAGGGGCTATCAAGTCCTAAAGGATCAAGAGTATCTATTGCACACTCCTCAGAAGAACTGTTCCTAGCCGACTCTTGAGAAAAGACTATGTCAACCAGATTTGAAACATTTAGATTTTGAAATATTTCTATCGCCTTTCAGGAAAAACAAAAGAATTAAACTTTGGAAATTTTCCTAATTACAAAGAAAAGAAAAATGTTGAAGAAATGAGTGAAAGAGTCCCAAAGAAAAGGGAAGCATGCAAGAAGACGTCTCCCATGGCCTGCTCCCACCATCAGCCCCAAATGTGTGCCCCTGTAGCTGACATATCTTCCAGTGCTCACTATGCTCAGTCGGGGACCCAGAGCCTCTGCGGCTACCACTGCTCCTCTAACAATATCAGACGCCTACTTCTGGGCTCCCTCCCTGCACTCGGGTGTGGTGTCCCTGCCTTGGGGTCCTGTCTTCAGGAAGGTTAAATAGAGAACCCTCTGACAGGGAGAGCTTTGAAACTCTCCACTCTGGTCTGTGCGGTAGGGAAGTCCACCTTCCTAAAGTTTAAAAATGTGTGTCGAGGACCATGTGAAATTCAACTGAAGTCAGAAGTCCCCTGCCTCCCCCCCCCCCATCCACTAAGATAGATGTATGTAGTGGCTCACTCCTTTCATCTCAATATTTGGGAGGCTGAAACAGCAAAGTCCAGAGTAGCTTGAGCTACACAGCAAGTTCCAGACCAGCCTGACTAAAACTTAAAAATGGAAAGTCCCCCCCACCCCACCTACACACACTCAGATCTCTACAGAAGAAACGAAACCCAACCCGATTCTCTGTGTGTAATATCAGCTTTGGCACAGGGAAGAGATTACAGAGGAACCAGCAGGAGGATGGTTCTTTATCCAGGTCCGCAGCATGATCTGACCTCAGCTGTGTGGTAAAGACAGGGTCTGAGGATGGGGGTGGTCAAGCCAGCACCTGCTCAGAGCAGTTGCTACACTGACTCTTCAGTTATCTTTCTAATGCAGTCCCCACAAGAGCCCTCTGAAGTTTCAACATCTTTGCTTTTGCTCCTGAAATGAGAACATTTGAATTCGGCCTTCAAGGGTCTAGCCTTGAGCTGTGGCCCCTGCAGATTCCCACAGTTCCTGAACATAACCCCGCCAGCCTGGCATTCCTTTTCCTTTCACCCTCAGAGGTTCCCTCCACTGCAATCCCCAGCTGAAATGGCTTCTCTGGTTTACCAAGGACTTTGATGCTGTTACCAAATACAGGGTTTGTTTTTCAGATCAAAAATCTTTCTGGTTGAGAGATGCAGGACCAGATAGCCTTAAGCACGTAAGGATTCCATCAGTGTTAGTCTTCTGGGCCCTAAGAACAGAGATAAGAAGCTGGAAAGGCCTTGATTGACAAACAGGGCCGAGTTAGCACACATGGGTACTTTGGAGCTGCCTGAAGCCAGGCTCACCCCTGAGCTGAGAGTTTATGGGAAAATGTTGACCATACTAACTGGGGAAGGTGATGATTCATAAATGTACCTCAATGCTGTAACTTAACTGGGACTATTTCCTGACTTTCAAATGCTCCATCCTGTACTAATAGTGTTATAGTTTAAAAATGGCAGGAGAGACTCACCCAAGTGTCAGAGCCCATGTGGAGGGTTTATTGGGGGACACAGGAGCAGCAAAAGATAAGAGAGATGGCAGGCAGGAAGGCCCACTTTTTATGAAGGGACTTAGTGAATTGCTGCACCAACATAACAGAGTGTAGCTACCCTGATGGAGGAAGGTCATTGGTTAAAAAATAAAGAAACTGCCTTGGCCCGTTTTATTGGTTAGAACATAGGTGGGTGGAGTAAACAGAACAGAGTGCTGGGAGGAAGAGGAAGTGAGCTCAGAGACGCCATGCTCCCCTCTCCTGGGCAGACGCAATAGCTCTGCTCTCTTAGGCAGACAGCGATGCAGCCAGCCACCAGGTCAGAAATGCTGAATCTTTCCTGGTAAGTGCACCTCGTGGTGCTACACAGATTATTAGAAATGGGTTAAGAGGCTGAAACTAATGGACCAGGCAGTGTTTAAAAGAGTACAGTTTGTGTGTTGTTATTTCGGGGCATAAGCTATCCAGGCGGCCGAGGTGCTGGGGTGCCGGGGACGCAGCCCTGCCGCTCCTATTACTACACTACATGACAGTACACTGTATGCAAGCCAGAAACTAGGCTGGAGGTTTAAAAACATATGCACATGGACAGAGACATGGGGACACGGGTCATCCTAGAAAAAGGAATGCCAACTTCATTGTGCTCCAGGGAAGCTTATATAGGGATTTTTAACTGATAGCCATGTCCCAGCTCTTGGGATTTTCAGCTGTAAAAACCAACAGAATTCACTCCCCTGCCATCAGGAACTCTTGAGGGTCCCATGCTCTGAGCAGCTGCAGGCACAGGTAAACAAATTGTTTTGCTCAGTTCACTCCAGCAGGCAAAGGGTCTGAGGCAGGCAAAGAAGGTCAAGGGGCCAGGAGTCTGCAGCCCCCAACAGCAGAGAATGTTGTCAGTACCTTGAGCAGGCCAGCGCAGGGATGACGCATCCTGCCAGGTCCCCAAGGGTCAGACCAGCATAATATCTGAATGCTAACAAACAGAGATTTCATAAACCTTGGAATTCCAAGCATATTGTTCGTCAGAAAAAGGAAAATCAAAACTCTCGGCTAAGAAAGTCTCTTTTCTTCTTCCTTCTTTCGTTTGATCATTCCTTTTCATTCAAAATAAAGACTCCTTAAGGAGAAATTAAAAGAGAATATGTGAGCTATGCAGGGCCCTTGTGTAATAATATGTCTAAAATAGTCAGAGAGCAGGAAAAACAAGATGGAAAACCAGTCAGAACCAGTGTATGCTGGTATGGTAATTCATGTGGCTACAAGGGAATCATAAGTGTTCTTGTTGTAGTAGTTGTTGTTCTGTTTTGTTTTCTCAACTGCAATCTTATTCTCACCCTCCCATGTTCTCTAGCAAAATGGTATTTCATTAAAGTCTGCCGCCTTGAAGCCCAGGATGCTCTGAATATCTCATCTCCAAAAACATGTCAAAGCTGGAACCTAACAAAGAGCTCAGCACACAGGCGCTGTGGGACTGCTCTGCTTTGCCACAGAATACGGTGAATGGGCCTGGATTCTAATTTTCTCTTTCTTTTCTTCCTAGAAACAGGGAAAATCGACCAAGAAATTCACAAGTACAACACCCCAGGCTTCACAGGCTGCCTGTCCAGAGTCCAGTTCAACCACATCGCCCCCCTCAAAGCAGCCTTGAAACAGACAAACGCCTCAGCCCACGTGCACATTCAGGGCGAGCTGGTGGAGTCCAACTGTGGGGCCTCCCCACTGACACTGTCCCCCATGTCTTCGGCCACTGACCCTTGGCACCTCGATCACTTGGATTCAGGTAAAGTCTGGAGCTATCTTGGCCTGATGGCTTCATTCCTTTCGACCTCTCTTTCCTCAGCTGTATAATGGGTTGGTTGCTGGCACTGTTGGTGGAGAATTAAGACACAGCAGGAAGAAAATGATGAGCCCTGCCTTCTCGGTGTAATGCTTGGCTCCTATGAAAGACAAAAGAGTTATTTCTATTCAAAAGCAGAAACAGAGAAGTCAGAGGTTAAGAGCATTGGGACAGGACTCTTCATGTCAGTTAGGAAATGCCCAAACTGCTGTCTGCAACATGGCTATAGATGGCTGGGCCAAATCGGGTCCTCACTTTTGCCCACTTTCCCTCCAAAACAGCACAGGGATTCACCTCCCATGAGGATCACAGATGGCTAAATCTGAAAGAGCTACATCTAAGCTTACAGAGCCCAGGCCATGGCCACACCGTCCTGAGCGCCCCTGACATTCAGACAGCCCTGTGGGTTTGGCCCCATTTCTGCAGGTGCTAAGACATGCAATTTGAAAGCACCGGGTTCAAACAAAAGGAAGTAGTATCAGTAGTGAAGTTAATTGGATGAAAATTCAAATTTTGAACTACAGTTCTGCTCTCAGCCCTCCTGGGCTGACCGTTGACAGCACAGATAACCCACCTAAACCCTGACTTTTCACTGATAAGGTGGAGGTGGAGAAGTGGCATGGAAATTTCTCAGTGACCTGCAAATACAGGACTCAGGTGGTCTCCAAGCAACCCCAACTGACCAGGGATGTTAGTGACTCCCAAAGAGTTCACAAGACAGGGCAACATGGGAGTGAAGCCCAAATTCCAACGCCTCTGTTGCTTCTTACCCGCAAATTAAACTCAGACAGCTGCCATAACCTCACTCCTCAGTTTCTCCATTCCTAAAATAGGGACACGAAGACCGAAATCACAAGAATTGCACACGAGATGATGCGCTCAGTGGTTAGGAGCGTGTGCTGCTCTGGCAGAGAAGTGGTGTTCAGTTCCCAGCTCCCAGTACTGGCTTGCAACCATCTGTAAGTCCAGTTCTGGGACATCTGAAACCTTCTTCTGGTCTCTGGGGCACTGCAAACACTCATACACATATAACAAAAATATATATTTAAAAAATCATAACTTAAAACAATCATAGATTCATGGCAAGCTTGTAAATATTTAGCTGTCATAATATTAATAGTCATTATGGTTATTATGCTAGATTGTTTGAGAATGTCCAAGGAAGCTTCCAAACCCCACCCAGCCCATCATACAGCAGTGCACGCTTGATTGCCTTCATCACCTTGCAGGCCTGAACCAGCATTCAGCTGCAGAGCAGCCATCACCGCGGTGATGTCCCTGGAACTGTCCCTAGGACTGTCCCTGGAAGACTAGTGAAGCCAGAACTGTCCCATTGTCAGGAGAGCCGACTGACAGACTAAGCAGCCCTCTCTGCTCCTCACTTAGGGATTCCTATAACATGATGAGAGCGCCATGTGCCAAGGGCACTCCCAGCAACTCCCTTTCATGAGTGTTGTTAAGGGCACTCAGCGGGCTGGGCTTTCCTCCTGGGCTGGCTTGAACAAAGGAAGCATTCTGCTGCATTAGAAAGAAAGGGAAGATGGAAAATGTTAACAGGCACAAAGACATGTGTCAGGGTCACAGAGAGAGCGATTCCTCAGATGCAGTCCTGCATGTGTGAGGGGGAACAGCTGGGGAGCTGCCTTGAAATGCGCAGGTTCTGGGGCGCTGCAGATAGATACTGCAAGGAGTGGCTATGGGTAGCTGTGAGCATGTGGGGTCCTCTGCCAGGAAACCGGATTCAAAAAATAAATGCTTCCTTGAGCCAAGATGAGCTCATGTTCATTATGGCTTAATTAGCCAATTGTTTGCTTTTAAGGTCTGTGAAATGCGGTTGTAGAGACAAAACTATTTTAGTTCGGGGACTTTAAAAGATGCTTTATTCATGGCAGCTTGCTTCTGATTGATTCATGCAAATGCGTACAGTTTAGAAAACATTTCTGTTGGTATTCAACACTCAAATTAAATTCTGTATTCCAAGTCCTGTAATTGTAGCGCTTAGGCAAGAGGATTCCAAGTTCAAGGTCAGCCTGGGTCAGCAGGACCTTGTCAGAAAGGAAAAAAGAAAGGGTGGAGGGAGAAGGAAGGAAGGAAGGAAGGAAGGAAGGAAGGAAGGAAGGAAGGAAGGAAGGAAGGAAGGAAGGAAGGAAGACAAGTCAGCCAGTTGGAATTTAGATCCAATCCCAAACCATTTCTATAATTGGGGAAACACCATTTGCTGTTAAATGCCAGTCTTATGAACTCTATTAGAAGGAAGAGTAGAATGCTTCCTTCAAACTGTGAAACAGAAGGCTTATTTAGGTCACATGATGTCATCTTTATTCTTTTAGGTAAATGGGATCAGGAGATGGCTGGGGGGTGGGGGTGGGGAGGGAGAAGAAGGAACAAAGAGAAGCCAGGGTGGGTGGTTATTTCACAGCAGCCTCCAATGAGACAAATAAGGAGGAAAGCATTTCCCCTGCCCTCTTAAATTCAGTGAGGCCCAGGGGTGAAGATAATAAAAGATAGAGCAACAGGAGAAAAGAAAAAACAAAAAAACATTGTCGTTTCAAAAAAAGGAGCATCTAAAAGATGTAACTTACAAACTGTCAAAAATCAAAGGCCTCTTGACCATTTACAAAGGGGGGTAAAACAAGTTACAATGGCCTGTTACTAGGATTCCTGGAACAGATGAGAGATAAAGGCATGAGGGTCTCTGTCTCTCCCGGGAAGGGAGTTCTGATAGGTTTACTCCCCTGGGATGAAAACATATCCTAAAGAGACACATGTGGCTGCCTTGTCCTCCAGAATTCTCCACCTTTCTCAGAAACAGAAGCTCTAATTAGCTTTCTTTCTGAATCTACTGCACTCGAATGATGGCTCATTCAATGAAATGCTTGCCTTGCAAGCGTGAGGACCCAAGTTCGAGACCTAGCATCCACAAAAAGGAAAAGAAAAAGAGGAATCAGGCATGACAGTATGAATTTATAATCTCAGACATGAGGCAATGAAAACAGGGTGAGCTCTGGGGCCCACTGGCTAGCCTAGAGGAATCAGCGAGCTCCAGAATCAGGGAAAGACACAGTCTCAGAAATTAAGACAGAGAGTAACTAAGGAAGATATCTGGTATTGGCCTCTGAACACACACACACAAAGACAGACAGACAGAGGCAGAGACAGAAAGACACACACACACACACACACACAGAGTTTTAATTTAATTTATAAATCTGATACTAACTCTGAGATTCCTAATGGCTCCTCATGCCAGCAGCTGCACTCTCGTCTCTGCAAGCCTAACAGACACGTAAACACAGGAAATAGCCATAAGTATTTATTAAGGAAGAGGGAGAAAGAAAGACAGAGAAAAGAGATAAAAGGAGAGAGGAGAGATAAAAGAAGAGAGAGACAGAGAAAACGCGTGCGCACGCCAAGGAAGCAGAAAGAGAGGAGGGGTCCCAAGATGGCGATGGGCGGGTCAGAGGTTATGGGAGTGGGCGTGGCTAGGGCAGGGACCGAAAGAATAACACCCTCTACTTGGTAGCCTCAAGTCACCTGGAAGCTTGGTGGAGAGGAGGAATCCTACCAAGAGGGACCGAGTCAGCACCTCCATTTCATCCAGGAGTCCTCGGTGGCCCCAGAAGTCCTCGGTGGCTTGCCACATGTATGAGGAAGTCTGAAGTGCTCATCTGGTGTTGATCTCTACCTTGGGGGGCACTGTAGAATTCCCGGGATGTCATTGTGGGTTCTGTGCTCTGAGTAATTAAAGCTAATGAGTATAGCTTGCTAGTGTCTGTAGGTAAAACCTCCTCAAGTGGCACTGGTATGTAGCAGGGTTGAGAATCACTCACCAAATCTGAGGGATTCCTCTAACGGCCCTTGAAAGCAGGTTATGGAAAGAAACAAGACAGGGCTGGGGTTCTGCTTTAGTGGCAGAACACATGCCTGGTATGTGTGATGCCCAGGTGTGATCTCCAGCCCCAGAAAAATAAAGAAATAAAGTAGCTAATCTTCTTTATCAACTAGATTTAGAATCGCCTGGGAGACACACTCTGGGTATGTCTGAGAGCATTTGCAGAGAGGTCGAATGGAGGAGGAAACACCATCTTGAATGTGGGCATGGACTGGGGTCCTAGACTAATAGAAAAGGAGAAAGAGAACTGGGCCCCAGCACTCATCTGGAGTGCTTGGATCCAGATGCAGCATGTCCACTCCCTCATGCTGCTCCTTCAAGCCCTTCCTTCCTTAAGCTGCTTTGCTCAGGCATTTTGCTGCAGCCATGAGGAAACTCCTTGTTAATCAACTCTTGGAAATGCTTTTAGAAGAGCCGTTATCAGATAGAAAACGCAACCCCAGTCTGTCTTGCTTTAAGGGTCACAGAGTGCAGTTGCTGTGAGTCACCTCTTAGAATTGTTGGGTCTGGTGTTCTCTCTGTCACATTCAGAATTTTACTTCCTTGGAATGAGAAAGACTTGCCAGCAAGAGATGGCTACAGATGGCGCCCGCAGTCTGTAAAACACAGAAGCAAAACAAACAGCAGAAAGCAAGAGTCCAAGAGTCAGCTACCACACATTTCTGGGCATGCCAAGCTGTGTGTGTGCACTCCATAGAGCCTTTCATAGTCCCATTCATGGTATTTGTCACACAATGAATTGGACCAAAGGCATTTCTATCAGAAGATCATTACAACCGATAAGCTTCACTCCTGCAGGTCTTCTGGTTAGAAAGATAATGGCTTCTTACTGTTTCACAGGCCCTGACTGCGCACAGTCTTGGCATGATTCACACAGTGAAACATCAGCCTCAAGAAACCTGCCTTCGGAAGGCGCTAACAGCTGAATTCACAGTAACCACTGTAACCCTGAGCTGTCTGACTTCTAGCCCTTAAATGAACCGGAGGTTGAGACTCAACCATCCTTACCAGAAATCCTCACAGACACTCTAACCCTCATGCCCAACCCCAAGGGCAGGATGTGTCGGGAACCAGGGCTGAGCACCCAAACTCCCCATAGACTCTGGCAGCTCTCCAGAGCATTTGGGAAAGCAGCCCTCCTAGGAGCATGTATCTGCTCCCATATAACATGGTACTTGAGGTTGTTCATTGTAACAACCCCACCCCTTACATCCCATAATAGTCTCTCTAGGAACTGGGAACCATGTTTTTGGTCACCACATCAGCCCCTTTACCACTGAAAATAATGCCTGTCTGAAAGCATCTTGCCTCTGTGGATGTGATTATGTTCTCTGTGTGTGTGCATTTATGCATGGTGTGCTTGAATGTGTGTGTGTGTGTGTGTGTGTGTGCGGGTGTGAATGCACATTGTGCACATGTGTGTAGAGGTCCTAAGTTAACCTTGAGTATCTTCATTCACTCTCTGCTTGATGGAGGCCTCTCTGACAGAATCTGGACCTTGCTGATTCCAGCGAGCCTAGTTTGCCAGTTTGTCCTTGGGATCACCTGTCTCTACCTTCTCAGTGCTAGGATTACAGATGGCCTCCAAGTCTACCTGGCTTTGACATGGGTGGTAGGGATCCGAGCTCCAGCCCTCACACTCATTTGGCAAGTAGTTTACCCACTGAGCCAGCTCCCCAGCCCCAATGCTATGGTTTTTTTAATGAGTTGGTTTCTTGTCCATATTCCAAATTTCTTTTCTACCATCTGAAGATAAAATATTTTTATATCTTCATATGCAAAGGAGTTATGGAGATAATGAACATTTAAAAACTTCACACATCTATTCAGCTTCCTTCCTAAATACAAGCTGGTGTTTGGCTTTCTTTACCACCTGCAAGCACTTAAAAGTAATCGTTCCAGCTTTTATAATTACAACTTCATTTCTTTTCTCATCGTTGTGCTAAGAGCTCATAATTAATGCGCTTATTTCATGCACTTAATCTTTGTTCTATCTTATTTGTCATTTTCCTCTTCAGTAACCAGCACAGCACTTTTACGCGAGTGCGAAGCATGTATTCCCATTAGCTAATGTGCCAATGTCCCAATTTCTCCTCTTTCTGCACATGTAATAAGGATTTCTACATCTAATGATAGTATTCCTTACACTTTGCCTTTTGTTCCTACGTTATTTTCATAGTAAATAGCTTTGTAAGTGATTTCCGTCTGAGGATATGCTTATGTTTCATTTTGGTAGTTATTACAAACTTCCTTCTGAAATAGTCCAAATGACAGTTCACTTTTTCCAAAGTACTCAACCAAACTAGTGCCCCATAATATCCCTTTAACTTTTGCTGTGTTTTATTGGATAATGCAATTTTGCTCTTGTCTTAATTTATATTTTCATTAAGAGGTTAGATTTCCTAGTGCATGGATATGTATCATTTGTGTTTATTGTTCTGTAAGCTGCCTGCTTACTATATTCTTCATTTAAAGATTATTTGGACGTTCATGTTTTTCTTATTGGTTTGTTGGTCACTTATGAATTGGCTTGTACGGATTATTTATATATTAAGTAATATACTTAGTTACTTTCATATTGCTGTAAGCAAAATACCTTCTAGAATCAACATAAGGGAGGAAGCAGATATTTTGTTTGATGTTCCAAGAGAATCCAGTGGTAGAGAGGACAGAGCTGAGCAGGGTGCGTGGCTTGAGGAGAGGGAGATGCTGGCACTTTCAGGCTGTCTCCTTTCCCCTCTTACTCCACCCAAGTCTCCAACCTCGATGATGGGTACACCTGTGCCCATCATGGTACATCTTCATTTCATCTCTGCTGGATAGAGCCTCGTGGATACGCTGGAGGTGTATCTCAGTCTCCTAGGTGATTCTAAATCAATCAAGAAGAAATGAAAATTAACTGTCATGAGATAATTCCTATTCGAATGTTTTCCTAGTTCAATTTCTGTTTTTTAATGTATGGACTTTTTCCTTTGTAGAAGTCTCTAGTATTTACATGATAAATGTTAGTGTTGTATGCCTTTGGGGTTTTACTTACTGCCTTCTCCATACGGAATATGCTTTATGAATTAGTCCCTATTTCTTGTAATGATTTTGTTTTGATGGTAAGATCTACGTATTTGCTCCACTGAAAGGAAATTGGTAGGAAGCCAACTTTTTCCCCCTCAGTGGCTGGTCCACTGTCCAGCATCAGTGATTGACACCCTAAATTATCCTTTACTCTCTAGCCTGTTACAAGATCTGATGCTTCATGAGATGGGGGCAACTCTGTCTGGTCTCTTCTGGTTGTACTGAACATCTTCTAGAATGAATTTCCTCTCTCTCTCTCTCTCTCTCTCTCTCTCTCTCTCTCTCTCTCTCTCTCCTTTCTCTTCTTTCCTTACAATAGATTTCTAAAACCTTTCAGGGTACGATCCTGTCCAGTTCTCTCAGATCAGCCAGTCTCCAGCCCCTTCCCCACAGGGCAAAGCACTTAGAAGCTTTCCCATCTTCCCCAAGTCTGCACCTGACAGGCATTTCAGTCATTAGCTCTGTCACCCGGGGCTGGCTAAGTAGAGGGCACAACCCTCTGGTACCTATTGCCATGGCAACTTCTCTGTTGGTGGCAGAAACCAGGGACTCCAGCAGGGCACAATATTCAAGTTGCTTAATTCCTGTAGCACAGGAATGTTGTAGGGGCCAGTGGAAATGGAGCTGTGGACAGGGCTTTCCTCTTTCCATTAATCCTTGTTCTCATCATTTCTTCTATATTGTAGCCTTTGTTATTTTTATTATTGTTTTGCTTGTTTTTTTTTTTAATACAAGTTATTACTATGTTGTCCAGAGTAGTCTTGAACTTCTGGTTTCAAATGAATCTCCTGCCTCAGCATTCTGAATAATTGGGACCACACATCTATTCCCTGCCACACATGACTGCACTGCATTTTCTTTTCCTTAGAAATAGTCTCAGATAGCCCTGGCCAGTCTCAACGATCCTATATAGCCAAGGATGACCTTGAACTTCAGGTCTTTCAGCCTCTGCTCTCTACATGCTGAGATTACAAACGGACACCAGCACACTTTGTCAACGTGGTGAAGGAAATGGAGCTCAGGGCCTTGTTGAAGGGTAGGCAGGCACTCTGTGGCTGAGCCCTGTATACTGATCTTTGAAGTGTCATTGACTCCTGTCGTGTCATAGACCTGTAGGACAACTCAAGGGTGCCCTCCACACATCAAGGCATGGCTTCTTTAGCTAGCTCATCATTTTTAAAAGACTGTTACCTCAATTCACAGCTGGGAGGTCCTCTCATGGGACTAGCAAACACCATTTAGAAATGCTAATTCTACCTCTGCTGACAGATTGGCTTCTGTCCTTTCCTATAGCCAGTAAAGCAGAAAAAAAAAAATATCTTATCCAGGTGAAGTTTCGAGCCAACACTAAAGGCTTTCTTCTCCGCAGTCACCAATAACAATGAACTGCTTCCCTGTCTTGAGATCTCCGAGTGATTTTTGCATACACTACCCGGACTGTTCAGAAATGAGCAAGAATGAGACAGTTCCTGATTCTGCTTTTTTTGGTTTTGCCTAAGAACAATCACAAGGATTCTTTAAAGAATTGAAATCTGGGCGCCTGTGACATTTACACAGTAGGTAAAGATGTTTGCCATATTACCTAGTGACCTGAGTTCAAGTCACCAAAGCCACCTAAGGTGGAAGGACTCCACAAAGCCGTTCTCTGACTTCACACACACACACACACACACACACACACACAAATTTTTCAGAAAGAATTTAATCTATATTATGTAAAGCATAAGCAAACACAAAAATGCATGTGAATGTGGATACAGTTTCATTGGAAAAGATAAAAATGGTTAATCATTTTCTTGGGAAATCGAACTTAGAAAACTGGAAAGGATTTGAACAAAAGTAATATTAGCTGTAACTTAGAAATTACTTCTGTGATTTTGCTATAATGCTGACACAAGTTGTGTTGAATGGACAGTTTTAGACAGATTTAATTTTTTTAAGTGTGGTGTGTGTGTGTGTGTGTGTGTGTGTGTGTAAGAATGTAGAGGTCAGTAAACAATTTGGGACAGCAGAGTTTGGTCCTTCTGCCCCGTATATTTGGGTATCAAATTCAGGCCTAGGCACAAGTGCTTTTCCCCAGTGAGCCCTGTCACTACCCTCTCAGACATATTTTAAAGATACAAACAGACAAGTGAGACTGGGGAGGGCTCAGTTCTCAGTTAAGAGAACTTGCTCTGCATGTATGGAATTCCGAAAGAACAAATACACATTATATGGGAGAGGGGTGGGGAAGAACTCCTTCTAGGCCTAAAATCCAATCAGAAAATGGTTGGCAATCCCCCGTTACATTCATGGCAATATGGCAGGAGCAGGCACATTTGGTGCCTTGAAGGCCAGGACCGTAGCAGGTAGGATCCCCCAGTGCACAGGACCATTGGTAAATTCTCTCCCTCACAGGCCACACTTCTTGCTCTGTGAAAGCTAACCACCTTTGGAAAATGTTGACTTCAGGAACAAAAAGAATTCCCCTTTTTTAAACTCCGAGTTGTTTTGCTCTATTTTGTCATTCTTTAAATAGAATAGAGAAATCTGGAACGGAAGGTTGGCACAGTTGTAGCCTGACCACACCTCTCTCCTCTTTCTTCCTCTTTCTCCCCTCTCCTGTCTTCTTAAATAGAGAAGCCATCCTCACAGCTGCTACAGCTAATTAAATGTTTTCCACACTTCGTTGACACGAAGAAGAGCTATGGCACTGTTAGAAGCTGTGTCTTAAACTAGATGCTTATCATGTTATCTGTGTAATGAGTCAAGCCTGAGCCAGGGAGGAATCTGCAGAAAACATCAGGCTGACACTTTAGTAGCCCAGGCTAATTTGTTTCCCAGAGACCTCTTTGATGGCCACTAACCATTCTGCCTGTCAGCAAGCACAGACAATTAGTTGTCTTTTGAGATCTATAGCTAGTTCAAAAAGAAAACATTTCAAAAGATGTTTTTGAAATATATTTAAAAATAAACAGAAATATATTTAGCACAGGGTTTTTATATTCTGTTTTTTTTTAAGTCAACTTTCAGGAAGAAAAGACATTGTCTTGGAATTCTAAATATGTAAAATGCATAATATAAAGTTTCATTTGCACTGGTGCTGCTGAAGAGTCCTTCACAACCCAGGACCCGGCTGCACTGATGAAAGACTTAATGTGTGTGTGTGCAGACTTAATGTTTAAAGGCACTTTAGGTTTGCCCACCTCCCCAGCCCATCTGTATGGAGCCAAATCAGCCAGCAGGCTTCAACCTGGCTGTACTCCAGTGTTCTCAGAAACCCTCCTGTTCCTGGAAACTTAGGAATAAAAAAAGTCAGTTTCATCTTTTGATGAGTTAATAATCATAACACAAGCATGAACAGGGTCTCTTCACAGGGAGGGCTGGATCCAATGTCTCAAACTATAGATGGTATCACCTGCAAGTTGAGATTTCAAGTTACAGCTGAAGAGTAACTGGGGAGGGAGAGGGAAATGGGAGGCGGCAGTGGGGAAGAGACAGAAATCTTTAATAAACAAACAAACAAACAAACAAATAAGAAATACATTCTGCTGTCCACTCAACTCTCTCAAAAGACAGACAATAGCAAAAGACATTCCATAATGCCCAGCCATCTCCAAAAGAGACGTCTCTGTACTCAGATTGTGACCTCTGAATTTATTAGAAATTTGCACAAAAGGGAGGTCTGAGGAGACCCTTATCTGAGTTCTGAGATACTGCCATGAACCTACACACCTTCATAAAGGGCCCAATCTATCATTTAACTAGATTTTATTTGACAGAAGTGATTTTTCACTGAGTGCCAAGCAAGAAATTCCAGACATCCACAGTCATCTGATACTTGCATAGTTCACGTGGTTGTGTTTGTCAACACAAGCAGGAATGTGTGTGCGCGTGTAAGGACAACGAATCCTCCTAAGACTTTCATCTTATCAACTACACCAATCCTTTTCTGGAGAAAGCTGGAATGCACCAGGAAATGACCTTGCAATGCGCATTTGGGGTTTATCCACTGTGACTGGTCACTTCTTCCTTCCTTCAAAGCTGAGATCATTTCCACAGCTCTGCAGACAGCCCTGGCCTCTTAAAGCTGCTTCACTGAAAAAAACATCAGTTTTTTCAGCTGGGCCTTCCTTACAAGTGATTTGCTCGCAAGGCTTGTGAATATGCAGATCTGTGGCCAGGCATCTAATAAAACCAATGGCAGGTTATTCAGAGGCAGTAGGAGACTAGACATACCATAATATGTCCACAAAGCGTAGACTTTCTACTCTGAGCTGAGCTAGGTGTTCTAACATTGTACAACCCTGCCTTTGCAAGGCCCAGCCATAAAGAGGAAAGGATCCTTTGCAAAAAACAAATCTATAACATCCAGAAAAACTACAGCCCAGGATTTAAAATGTGTGTGTGTGTGTGTGTGTGTGTGTTCTTTCTCATACACTCTTAAATGCATCAAGATCCTAAGCACACCATTGTTTCAATATTTTTCCCTTCTTGAAACACTTCCTTCACAGACATGAGTTATCTGTGATGATTAACCTTCCTGGTCACGCTAAATTGGATTGGATTAAGAAGCACCTATGAGACTAGAAACACGTGACTTCAGGAGTGTCTGTGCAGACATTTCCAGAGTATTTTCTAAAAGGAGAAGATATGCCTGTACGAATCTGGCGAGCACTATCCCTCTCTCTCCCTCCCTGAACTTATCCCCTTCCCTCCCCCACCTCCTTCTCTCCCATTCTCCCTCTCTCTACCTCTCTCCCCCTTCTCTCTCACTCCTCTCTCTCTCACTCCCTCTCTCTTCCTCTCCCCTCTCCCTGTCCCCCTTTCCCTCCTCCCATCTCTCTCCCCCTCTCCCCCTCCCACAGCTCTCTCCCCCTCTCCCCCTTTCCCTCCTCCCACCCCTCTCCATCCTGGCCGCCATGAGTTCGGCTGCTCTCCTCCACCAGACCCCCCCAGGGAGAGCTGAAACATCTGAAAAGTGCCCAGATAAATCCTTGCTCGTGTCAGATGTACCACTGTCACAGCAATGAAAACCTGAATACCACAGTATCTCAAGGATATACCTAAGGTAAACGCTCATTAATTCTTTGCCTGAGTTTTCTTAAACTGTTTTTTTAATGTGGATTAGAATAGACTCTGCCCCCTAAGTTCAAAGCACGGAAGACTCGTAATGAGATCTTAGAGCGGTGTCCCTTTTATGACTTCACAACAATAAACAGAAATGGAGCTAAAGAAATGGAATGGTGGGAGATGGGCCCCGCGGGGGCATTCTAACATGCAGATCATCAAAGACAAAAATGCGGTGGTGGAGGATGGGTGACAAGTGCTCAGAAGGACTCATTTCAGTTCCCTCTTAGTCACAGAAAATGGATACACAGATACAGAAGAACAGCTGGAGGTGGGGACCACCACCACCGAGGGTCTCAACTAAAGTTGGGCAACTCAAAGGGGGCTGTGTATCCAAGCACTCTAGGAGCCTGTTAGGAGTGCAGACCCCCAGGCCTGGCCAGGGGTACGCTATCAGAATCTGAATTTTAATAAGATCCTCGATGCTTCTCATGCACCTTCCTGTTGGAAAGCTTTAAACTCTAAAATCAATTGCTCTCTGCTGGAGTGGATCAAGGGCTGAGGAGGTACAGTAATAGCCCCAGGCCTCAGAACACCGCCCTGTGTGGAGGCTTTCTCAGCCTGCCCCCCAGGGCCTGATTTCCTCGCAGGGGCTCCTGTTACCACGCAACACGATCAACAAGCCACGTGGCACAAAGGGCTTTTTCCCTCAGCCGGGTTCTTCCCAGATTTAGCGCATTTCCCCAGACATGGGCTTCTTCATTCTGGCGCTCCTTGTGACAGGAAGGGAAAAAAATGATGACAGACCTCAACCATGAGAAAGGTGACAAGTCACTAGGGAATGTCCCACCCCCACTGTCACACGGAAACCACAGCCCTCAGCATACAGGGAAACCATTTTCAGTGACAATAGCTCAAAAACACAGGAGTAGATTGGCCCAAATTCCGTGTTCCAAAAGGGAAGCAGTTTCATGAGGTTTTATAGTCTACAGAACAAAAAAATGTCATAAATCAAGGCAAGTTTAAAATGCACTGGTGGGTACCTCAGAGAGGCAGGTACAGTTACAGCAAGATGGGGGAGCTTTTCTATAGGCCTCAGATGTTGTCTGGTGACAGTCTTAGCTTTGGGAAGCCAGTGGTCTGCTGAATCAACAGGTCCCAAAAGGCTTGTATCTGTTAGTCACACAGAGGTGGGCAGATGACAGAATGGCTGTTCTGGAGAACTAGAACTAGCCCAAGATAGATAATTAGCCTCTGGACTGCAACATTCCAGGCTCTTCCACAGGACTGAAATTGTAATCAGGCCAACAGTTTCTGCAGACACAGCTTCTTTTCTGGAGGTTTTTACTCACACCACATAACACCACAGCCCCTGGGTCTGAGGCTCCAACCTAGATGGTCAAGCCTTGTTCAAGAACTACAGTAACAAGCTTGGATTAGAGTCCAGAAGGCATCTGCCGAGACTTCCAGGCTCTTGTGTCTCGTAATAAATAATTTGACCAGGGACACCTGAAAATAGTCTGTTAAGAATGAGAAAGGCACCCCCCAGAACGAAGAGCTTTCAAAATCTCCAGTCTTGAGCATCATGACCCCTTATGAATCACTAACCTCCTCCCACACCTGGAAGTTTTGGCCTCTTATGTAGCATGCTTTGATCCTTCTTATAGCACTAGTGAGTGATGGCCAACTGACATCTTTTATATATGCTAAATTTGATCTCTCTCTCTCTCTCTCTCTCTCTCTCTCTCTCTCTCTCTCTCTCTCTCTCTTCCCCAACCCGTCTTCTAGCTTATTACTACAGTAAGATTCCTAAAAAGCATCCTAAATGAGGAGACTAAAGATGACTTGAGCACCTTTTGGCCACACAGCTCTGGCCTAATTACCATCAACACCTGCTCTGATACAGAGGTTGAGAGACTAATGAAATCCAAGTGTCAAAGTAACAATGTATAATCCACACATGTTCCCAATAGTATCTAACAGTAACTGAGGGTTGGTTTATAATCAGTTATACATGGAAGGAGGGAATACAATAAAGCTTATTGCATTGTTCATTCAGTCTTTTAATAAAGAGGTGGGGATTTTTTAAAAAATAATTAGGACATATAGCTGGCTACAACTTCATTTATTCTGTTTTCACCTAATGAACCTCTTTTCCTCGTGGGATTTTAGTCAAACACGTGGCCTCCGTTTCTGCTCTCCTGTCTAAAGCTTGTAGTATGCAGTTTAATTGTCAAGTCAGAGGCAAAAATTTAAAAATCTCTTCCCCAAATGAAGTGGGACATTCTGGCTGGCTGGCTTTTGTTAGAAACTGAAAGCAGGAAATAAAGATGGAAGATAATACCCAGAATCCCCTGGGCAAGGCCACACATTATTCTGCCTGCAAAAGCCTGCTGAGCCCAAGTCTCCTTGTGAGAACAGCAGCATCCACTTTCAAAGACAGCACGACAGCTTGAGTCTTCAGTGCCTCTAACGGTAGCCATTTGTCTTCTTATGTATTTTCAAAATGCAGTCCACAGTGAGTAACTGAAATAAATTAATTGAGAACAATACTTTCTGGTATAGAACCCAGATTCAAAAAGAGAAGAAACAAAACAAAGAAGCTGAGAAAAACGAAAAGCACAGACACTTACACACACTCATTCTGTCTCAGACGCTGCCTCAAAACAAGACTGCAATTTAAATTAAATTATAATTAATAGCAGCAGTTTTGTCGAAGTGCTTTAATGCTGAAGCTCCAATGGTTTCCATGGAGACATTTTCTCTATGTGATGTCAAATCCAATCTCTTTTTTTCCTTTTATTCTCTGACATATGACAACCTGAAGCTTTTAGTGCCTTTCATTTGGGGGAGTTTTTTGTTAAATAGTCTCGATTTGCTTTTATATGCAGTTAATGTGGTTTTTTCTTCTATTTGTTTCTGAGCCTGAAGTCTACAAGTGTTCATATTTGAAACGTTAAATAAGAACTACAACCACTGAAGTTACCTCTGTCTTATTCTGCATTCTCTCCACTGCTTCCCTGGATGGAGGAGAAACTGGAGAAAAGAATTCAAATATATTTTTTCAATATTCTATTCTTCCAAGTGCATTTCAAAGTCAGTTTCCAGTTTCAATGCTTGTATTGAAACTTCTTTTTATTAATTTTTCATGGTTTAGAAACACAAACACAGAGGAATTTAAAACCACAGTTAACTCCATTCTTAGTTTTGTCATGGCCATGACCGTTTTCTTGATGGCATGTTGATTCTTTAGGGGTGATATCTGCTACCAAGAGGCTGGGGGCAGGGTTCTAATTTGCATTTTCAGTTCAGGTTACTTCTATTGTGTGGAACTTTACTTTGTCAGATAAATAACAGAAAAAAAATAAAACATACACACAGACACTTAATTTTTTTAATGTGTATGAGTGGTTTGCCTGCATGTATGTATGTATGTGTACCACTTGCATGACGTGTCCATGGGGGCAGAAGAGGGCACTGATCTGTGAGCACAATACTAGAAATGACCAGCAGAAAGAGTGTAAGCTGGGGAGGTACACGGAGATGCAGAGACTTCCACGAGAAATGAAATCAGAGCAGGAATGGCTCTTTGCTTGGCGCTTGTCACCACATGGCGATTATTTTGCGGTCTGTCACAAGATACTCAGCGTAAACAACTCAAGGAAGGAAGAGTTCTCTCGCTCACCATTTCAGGGGTGTTATTCCAACACAGTGGGAGGCCTTTGGCACAGAAAAACACCTTACAGTATGATGGCCAGGAAGTAAGAAGAGGCACCAGAAGACCGGGGACAACAGGTCTCCGAGGATCCAAAAGCAATGGACTATTTCCTCCAGCTAGAATCCCACCTCCTAAGTTTCCAGAACTTCCCCAAATAGGACCACCCTCCAACAGATGAGTGTTTTAGGGGAACACTTCATATGTTCTATCATTTGGGGATCCAGGAAAAATGCATTGCGTATACTCCATACTTACAGGAAGTCAGTCTGCCCCTGAGATTCATTAGTACCTCTTTATCTTACCACTCAAAATTTGGATTTACTCACAAAATTTCCCAAGATATAGACTCCCTGGTATTTTAGCACCTCTAAACTTGTTTGGCTCTCCCAAGGAGCTGAAAGGCAAGAGGGCATGGATATCAACAATAGACCAGAGCACATGTCATGAGTGAGCTTGTCATCCACAGCTAGGCTTGTATCTTAGTCACCGTACTTCTCTACACATTCCAAAAGGATGTTGGGGGGAAAGACAATAACAAAGAAATAGATCTACCAAAGTAGTCATTGCTGTAATTTCCAGGATAAAATAGCTTTGCCCCAAGGGAATGGGTACTCACATGCTTTGGAATAACCAGGCTTAAGTTCAAAATAAAGCCCTAAAAACTGGGTTGTTCATGAAAGGAAAAAATAAATAAATAAAAGGAACTGTGCATATGCTTGATTTTGTAAAGGTTTCTAATGGCCTAAAGGTTTCTAGAAACCACTAATTGGTTTCTAACAACAACCAAGGTCTAGTGAGTGTGGCATCTTTAATATGCTTTCTGTATTGAATATATTCTTTTCCATTATTTGTGAGAAAGGAAGAATGAAACTGTTGCCTTGCTTTAAGGCTTCGGTTGACAGTGGGCAGCTGAGTTTTTAAATCTGCACAGAAGAGCTGCTGAAGAGTGTCTTGGTTATGATTTCCGTTGCTGTGATGAAACCATGACCGAAAGCAATTTGGGGAGGAAAAAATTTATTTCCCAGTTCCATACAGCAGTTCATCATCAAAAGCAGCAAGGGTAGGAACACAGGCAGGGCAGGAACCGGGGGGCAGAAGCTGATGCAGAAACCACAGACGGTGCTGCTTACTAGCTTGTCTACCATGGCTTGTTCAATCTTCTTTTAGAACCCAGGACTACCATCCCAGGAATGGCACCACCCTCAAATGGCTAAGCCCTCCCCCATCAATAACTAATTTTAAAAAAGCCTATAGGTGTGTCTACAGCCCGGTGTCATAGAGGCTTTTTCTTGCTCCTCCGCTCTGATGACTTGTTCAGCTTGTGTCAAGTTGACATAACGCTATCTGGTACAAACAGGCTCCACAGAAGGCTGAAGAACCGTGCACAGACTGATTTTAATCATGCTCACCAATGAATATGTATTTATCCCTCCCTCATTACTATTACAGCATAGTTATATATCAAAATGAAATTTTTAACTGAGATTCGTCCCTTCCTTTAAGATGACAACTACCTCGTAAGAAGTGATAGGATGTTGGGAAGAAGGCTCAGAGGATAAAATCCTTCTCTATAAACATGGGGAACAGAGTTTGATAGCTTAACCCACATTTTTTTATTTTATTGATTTTTATTGAGCTCTACATTTTTCTCTGCTCCCCTCCCTGACTCTCCCCTTCCCTTCAACCCTCTCCCAAGGTCCCCATGCTCCCAGTTTACTCAAGAGATCTTGTCTTTTTCTACTTTCTACTTCCCATGTAGATTAGATCCATGTATGTTTCTCTTAAGGTCCTCATTGTTGTCTAGGTTCTCTGAGATTGCGATTTGCAGGCTGGTTTTCTTTGCTTTATGTTTAAAAACCACTTATGATTGAGCATATGTGATAATTGTCTTTCTGGGTCTGGGTTACCTCACTCAAAATGATGTTTTCTAGCTCCATCCATTTGCCTGCAAAATTCAAGGTGTCATTATTTTTTTTCTGCTGTGTAATACTTCATTGTGTAAATGTACCACATTTTCCTTATCCACTCTTCAGTCGAGGGGCATTTATATTGTTTCCAGGTTTTGGCTATGACAAACAATGCTGCTATGAACAAAGTTGAGCACATGTTCTTGTGGCATGATTGAGCATCCTTTGGATATATGCCCAAAAGTGGTATTACTAGGTCTTGAGGAAGGTTGTTTTCTAATTTTCTGAAAAATCACCAAAGTGACATCCAACATGGTTATACCAGCTTGCACTCCCACCAGTAATGCAGGAGTGTTCCCTTCTCCCCACAACCTCTCCAGAATAAGTTGTCATCAGTGTTTTTGATCTTGGCCATTCTTACAGGTGTAAAATGGAATCTCAGAGTTGTTTTGTTTTGCATTTCTCTGATGACTAAGGATGTTGAGCATTTCCTTAAGTGTCTTTCAGCCATTTTAGATTAGTCTGTTGAGAGTTCTCTGTTTAGGTCTGCACTCCATTCTTTTTATTGGATTGTTTGCTCTTTTGATGACCAATTTCTTGAGTTCTTTGTATATTTTGGAAATCAGACCTCTGTCTGATGTGGGGTTTGTGAAGATTGCTAAGCCCACATTAAAAAACACTGGCATGTGATTGTGATTCCAGCATTGGAGGGGCAGAGTCAAATAGATCCCAGCTCACTGGGCAGCCAATCTCAGTTTGGGGTGTGTGAGAAACTCTGTCTCAAAAAGATTTTTTTAAAAAGTGTATGGTGCCTTAAGGATGACATTCATTGTTGTCCTCTGGCTTCTACATACATGTGCACACATGAACACACATGGAGATAAGATAGAAAGAAAGGGAAATAATAAGAATTAAGACTGTAGCTGTTGAAAGGTGACTTGGCCACTTAATTGGAAATTGGTACTTCTTTCAAGAAAGAGATAAAATTTGATGAGAAAAGAGAAGGAAGGTAAACCAGATGTCTAGGCAGGAGTGTTCCCTAATGAACTGACTTGAAGCCTTAAGAATCTATTACATCCAGAATATTCAGTTAGAAGAGTAGCCCATGAAGGAAGAAACAGGAGAGAGGCTCTATGTACATGAAGTCTTTGCAAGACCAAGAAATCCAGGTTCACCTGAATGGCAGTCCTGGAAGGTTCCAAGTGTCCTCTCACTCTTGCCATTCTCCCGAGTCATTGCATGTCTCTTCTCCAGCCCAAACTTCCAACACCATTTACAGCTGTGACATGAAAGGAACTAGAGAGGGGTTGGGATGTTGGCCAGTGGTAGAGCACTCGCCAGCCTTGCACAAGGACCTGGGTTCCCCTCAGCATTGGAGGGGAAGAAAAATAAATAAGAAGAAGCTGAGAGTTTGGGCAGTTTTGAGGCCAAGGACACGATGTCACAAGCTAGGCTTTGAAGCCGAGAGAAATTTTGCCATGGTTCATCTGCCACATTATAAATTATACCATGCTACAAATTGCTGAAGTGTATCATGTTTTATTAGAGTCATGCAGGCAGAAAGCAACCACCCTATAATGTCATGAATGTTGTCACAGTAGGCTGATAACAAAACTACTTGCTATACTTGTCACATAAAAATAAAATAAAAATTTTAAATCAAGTCTAAGAGAAAAAGAACTAAAGTATATGCCAGGGCAGTGTGAAATCTCACATTTTACACTTGATCTTAGCCAAAAGGCCGAGAAGCGATGAAATCTCACATTTTATACACACATTTCTGAGCAGATATTTAATGTATGTGGAAAGTTCATATTGTTTAAAGAAAGCCAGAATTTTTTGTGTTAATCAGAAGACAAGAAATTTGACCTACTCAAGTCTCCAAAGGTCTAGAAGAAAGGTGAAAGTGAGAGTCCTATAGGTACAGCAAACTTAGTAATTCCAACACAAAGTTTTTCTTCCATCTCCTAAAAGGGCTCTTCTTGTCATAGTTCTAACCCATACTCCACCATCTAAAATAAACTGGGTCTTTTAAACAACTCACCTGCCTGGATATTCCTAGTTTTCAAAGGGCTCAGACGCGAGAAGATTGCTTCTTTTGGAATTAGCTTGGGTTCTAATTTCAGTCAGGCTAGAGATAGACCAAGTAGCATATGGAGAAGGGTAATTAACAACATCCAAAGGCCTGAAGATGTAAAAGATGGACAATAATAGTCTAAACTTCATCCTTGAAAAGTGGCCATGTCAAGGGATAAAGCAAATCTTACCGTGCCTTATGGCCATATGAGTTGCATGACACACATGACACACAATGGGAAAACTACAGGTAAACTCAAACAAGTCACCAGACCTGAAGAAGACCGTAGTTCAAACCACATCCACACTTTTCATTAGCATTTTCACTATATAAGCAAAGTCTTCCATTGGGGCATGTAATTAGGCCACCAGGGACAGGAAATTCTCATCACTACACAGCTTGTGTGCTTTGTTGTTCTGTGCGTACTCAGAATGAAGTCTGACACAGTGAAGATCTTCTACCAGGAGCTAGAAGGGAGTGAGTGTGTCACTTCTGCTGAGTGATCATTCTCTGAAAAAGAAGACCCAGATTGGAAGAAATCCAATGGATATTTTTCTATTGTTTTTATGTAAACAGGTTTTAGTCAAATAAGACAATTTTGTGGTCAAATTAATATCTAATGAGTATTAGGTATTTTTGTTGCTGTGATAAAATGACATGACTTATGGAAGAATGCCATGTCCTTGCAAGGTATAGTTCTGGAAATTTGGGAAATGGAAAAAGAACAGACACACAAATGCACATACAGAAAAGCTGGAGTCAGGTGGGTCCTGCTTACTTGTGGAGTGGCACCAACTATACCGCAACCCAGAACCTCAGCATGTTTATTGCATACAGCCTAGGAAGAGAAATTAGCCCAAGTAGAAGGTGTCAGCAGGCTAGAGTCTCAGGCTGGAAACATCCAGGAGGAGAAAGCCGTGGTTACCAGATTTTGTACACATTGTCAACATCTCTAAGGAACCAGGGAAAGGCTTTGCCACTCTACCATCTCTCTGAGACTGACCCAGGAGGAAGACTTTGCCAGTTTTCCTCAGGCCTGAGGCATTGGTCCTTGACATGGTCATGCCCACATCAACAACACACGCTCACTGGAGGATTCCTCTGTTCCCCACAGAAGAAAGTTTATTTTGCCTTACAGTTCCAAAAGGAGAGTCCAAACTAGCAGGCTGACAGAACAGGAAGCTGAGAAACCACATTTCAACTGCACATAGAAAGTGGAGAGAGTGAAGTGCAGGTACAACGAGGCTCTAAAGCCCACACCCATGCTGGACTTCTTCTGGCAAGGCCTCAAGTTCTAAGAGTTATGTAACCTCCTCCAAACAGCGCCACTGACTGGGGACCAGGGGATCAAATGCCTGAGCCCAGAAAACACATTTTCCGTTCAAACCACTAGAGTGATGAACCCATAAATGACTGACCTTTGTCTTCTTGGGATGACATTTGAAATCTTAAATCAACCAATGTTCTCTAGGCCAGAAAAGCTTCAAGAGGTGGGAGGGAGAATCATTAGGAGAAGAAGCAAACTGTGTTGTCTTCCCCTGTTTCCCAAGATGTCCAGACTTAGGATTGAGCCAGGTAGTGCAAGCAAATTACATATCAAAGGCACCATTTATGCTCACAGTTAAAGATTTGGAGAGAGTGTGGATAACCTGCAGATATCTGCTTATCAGAGTTCATGGCCATCAGCAGTCAGCAGGTTTGAATGACGCTGATGGTTAAAAAGATTAATAATGTAAATCCAAGAGAGAATGATTTCTCTAGTCCTGGGTGAACCTGTCAAATCTGAGGCCAGTGATGTGGTCTAAGTAAAGCCACTTGTTGCCAAGACTGATCACCTCAGTTCAATCATTGGTACCCGCATGTTAGAAGGAGGGAACCAACTCCTACAGGTTAGTCTCTAACCTCCACCAGTGCCATCTTGGAACATTCATGCCCACATATATACACACATATGCAAAATAAATGAAAATGATATTTTTAGAAATTTTAAATGAAGTCTAAGAGAGAAAAAACTAAATCACACACTGATTAAAAATGTGAGATTCCCATATTTCCAAGGAGATGGGAAGGGCAGGGATCTGGCAGTTTTTGTCATGACCCTGGAGATTCTCCCCTATCTATACCCAGTGATGAATTAGCCTTAGGAACTGAGTTCCTGGCATGTTTTACCTGAATCACAACACCAGCCTCTGTTTAATTATAGCAAGTAAAGACCCTGGAAATATCTCTCTCAGTGACTTAGTGCCATCCAGCAGGCTTTGGTCTACTTCAAACTTGGGTTCTATGCTCCATCTGCTGGAATAAAAGTTACTTCCATCGAGAGATTTGCTTGAACTTTTCAAAGGAAATTTCTACCACTGCAAATCTGTTTTGGGATTGGGAGGGTCTGGGAATGTAGCTCAGTGGAAAAACTTTGCTTGGCAGGTGCAAGGCCATAGGTTTGATCCAGCAGCCCTTCCCCCACCAAGAAAAACCCACCCGTGAAGGTGAATTGGCTTTTTTTGGATTACTTACTGTAGATGCTCCACTGACTTAAGGTTTCAGAATCTATTTGCCTTTGGAGCGATAAGAGGGATCCATCTGAGTGGAACATCTAAATTTGACACAACTGCTTCTAATATTTTTTGAACTGGGAAAGAAATAGAAAATTAAGCTATTAGCATTCTTCTCAACGTTTCTGAACTTTAAGGCCTTTGCATATTGCTGAAGGTTCTAGTGTTTTATTAAAGTCATGCTAAATATTAAAGAAGCCGTTACTTTTAAACTAATAGTATGTGCCATAAAATTTTCGTCGGCACATGAACCCTAAACTGGCAGTAGGGTGTGGAATAAAAGTGGATGGGAGACAGATTTCAGAACATGAGAAAACAAATGCCACCCTGCGTCTGCGTCATAGGTCCTGCAGGTAAGGATTCAAAGAACTGCCGAAGTCTCTCCTTAAATGGTCTGTACTAAATGCAGAGAGACTTGTCTCTCTGTCATTACTCTCTAAGGTTATCCAGAGTCAATTTACAATATTCTTTAAAGTCCGTGGGATATGATTAGCAATGTAGAGACTGTTTAAATCATACAAGAGGATCATGGAAGTCATATGCTTCCGAGTTACATACAGGAGTTGAATGTCCATGAACCCAGTGTCCTGAAACCAACTGCTAGATGATACCCCAGGATGACTATTCTAAAAGCGGACTTGCCAGCAGAGCAGTGACAGGCTGGCTAGGAACATTCTTAGCTAACATTCCCCTACCATTCCCCTCAAATAAGTCATAACACTGGAACTTATAGTGAAGTCAGGGATGGGGGTTTCTGGAATTTTTGTAGGAGGCAATGGTAAGGTTGGATCCATCTGAGGTGGAGATTTCATTTTACAAATGGAAAGTGTCAGAGAGTTGTATGAAGAAATAAATATAAAATTATTTGTGTGCTTACCTCTTAAACTTCACCCTTTCTTTCTTTCTTTCTTTCTTTCTTTCTTTCTTTCTTTCTTTCTTTCTTTCTTTCTCTGCAGCCAGTGCTGATTTCCCATACAACCCAGGACAAGGCCAAGCTATAAGAAACGGAGTCAACAGGAACTCAGCTATCATCGGAGGTATGTGATACATACAACAGATTTTCTAGCAGCTATTCACCAGGGAAAAGCAATATTTTTTTTTTTAAAAAAATGGGGCTGGAGAGATGGCTAAGCAGTTAAGACAAAAGACTGCTTTTCCAGACAGACCCGAGTTCAGTACCCAGAACCCACAGAAGGCTGCTCACAACTACCTGTAACTCCAGCTCCAGGAATCATCCATAGGCACCCACACTCATGTGCACATATACCCAAATATATACAACACATATACATAAACAAAGTACATTAAAAATGTTCAAAAGGGTAGTTAAGTGACATCATCCCAAGTTTAAGTATAATCTCATCAAGGGACCTATCCTTATTGATTTTGACTTTTTGGGTTTTTGTTATTGTCGTTTTAAGATAAAGTATCATATGAACTTATACAAGAAACAGGTCAGTGACTTTTTAACATACACCCATATCCACCACCGCAACGTATAGAACTCATCAACGTAAAATAATTCCTCTTGGCTAATTTTGCTATCCCTTTTTTTAAGTCCCCACCTATTCCTTTCACTCCTCCACAGTTTCATAACTGGTATAAAATTTGCCGCACTTTCATTCATTCAGCATAATATTTTTATATCTGTCCACAGTATTTTGCTCATCAACAAATTTATCTCTCTTGCCAAATTGTATTTCATTGAATGGCTATGCCATCATTTGTTTTATCCACGTATCCATTGCTAGATTGTTGTCTCCAGATTTGGGTTATTAAAAGTAAAGCTACACACATCTTAATAATCTGGTATACACCTTAGGTAGACTCCTCAATAATTCCTAGACATGCAATCACTAAGACAGTAAAGAAAGCAGATATTTAACTTTGTAAGTCGTTGCCATGCAGCTTTCCAAAACGACCCAACCACCTACAGTCCCATGATCAATCTCTAAAAGGCCGCTTGTTCCCCAATCTCTTGGTGCTGACAGCCTTCTTACTTAGCCACTCCGCTAGGTGAGTTGTGGCATCTCTGTGACGAGGGATAATCTCATCACTAGTGATGCTCGGTGTCTTTTCAGTGTTTACTGTCTTATGTGATTATTTTGTGAAGTACCTCGAAATCTTTCTCCAGCTCCTTAATCGATTGTTTGGTTTCTTGCTATTGATTTGAAAGAGTTTATATTCTGGGTACAAGTCCTTTGTCAGACACAGATAAATATTTTTCCCCAATCTACAGCTTGTTAGCAGACCTGACTCCATGTTGTCCAGGTCTTGTAAATTCTTATTGATTTTGCCTCCATAGTCAGTCTTGGTTGTTAGGGATTGGTTTGCACAGGTCCCTCTGTGCTCACTCTGTTATCTCTGCCATTTCTAGTCTAATTGATTTTCTCATAGGAGAAAAATTGTTCTTTGCATATCTGGTCATTTTTATATTGGCTGCTAGACATTATTAGCACGACTGAGTTTGGGGGTTGAATGGTCTTTTGATATTGCATGCCGAGACCTCTCGCAGCACTTATAGCTTGATATCTTTTAGTTATGTTAAGCTTTTTGCAGGTCAAATCCTACCAGACCTTTCACTCCCTCAAAAGCATGCCTTTAGCACGACCTTTCCCAGTCTGAACTGAATGCCTGCAGTTATTTCCCGTTAGAGCCTGATCATCTTGCAGCCCTGTGTGAGCTCTGGAAATTGTTTCCTGTGCCTCCCTGCCCTGTGGAGGGTCAAGTGCGTATGCACACATGCACGTGTTCGTATTCAGCTGGAGGTTCAGCAGCTTCACGGATTAGCAGATCCATCTGTGTGGAGCACGTGCACTGGTCTTGAAGCCCCGCCCCCAGTTCAAGAAGCCCACGGGGTTCTCCTGGTTCTCTCTGCAGAGCGGTGTGGACAGTCAGAAAACTGGACAAAGTGTGGAAACTCGTCATTTCCTACTCTTTCCTCAGGCACCGTGTGTCTGTCTATCTGTTGTCCACTGTCTGAAGGCCTATGCTTCATATATTTTAGCTAGTTTTTAGTTACTTTGGGCAAGAGGACAAGTCACCTTCTGGTTCCTGTTAAACCTTTTGTGTCTGGAAACAGAAGCCACATGTCTCTTCTGCTGTCTTCATGACTGTCACTGTTTTCTGTGGAGAAGAGTCATATCCAAGGGAGCTGGGATGCAGCGGTGAGATAGAAATGTAGACAAGGCTCGTTTAACTTCCGGTATTTATCTACTGTCTCCAGGGGTCATCGCTGTGGTGATTTTCACCATCCTCTGCACCCTGGTCTTCCTCATCCGGTACATGTTCCGTCACAAGGGCACCTACCACACCAACGAGGCCAAGGGAGCTGAGTCAGCCGAGAGCGCAGATGCTGCCATCATGAACAACGACCCCAACTTCACAGAGACCATTGATGAGAGCAAAAAAGAGTGGCTCATTTGAGGGGTGGCTTTTTAGCCATGGGATAGGGAGGGAGGCTAAGGGAGGAGGGAGAGGGACAAGAGCACCCTGTGTCACACCCCTGAGCACACGCTTACAGTATCAGCACAAGCTGGGGAAGGCAAGCAACCCAATATTCTTAAGACTGATGGCCACACAAAAATATACTTTTTAATATTTCTTTATAGCTGAGTTCCCCCTTCTGTATTAAAAGAAAATAATACAAAAATGCTTTTAGAGTTTAAGCAACAGTTGGAATTTGTAGGTAATATCTGTCTTATTTTGTGTGTGTTTAGAGGTCTTCTAAGATCCCGTGGTAACAGGGCAAGTTTTCTACATTTTTAAGAGCCCTTAGAATGTGGGTATTTTTTCCTCAAGAAAAACTGATACGCATCCATACAGCTTATGACATTCTTTTCCTTTTGCACCTAGTGGACATTTAATGGGCTATTGTAGCAATTAGTTTGTGTCCAGATAATATTTCTTTTGGTGTCCCATAAAACAGAAATGAGAAAGAAAAAATGAGCCAAGAGCCTATTTGCCAGTCTTCAAGGACACCTGGATCTAGGCCAGTTTTCTGATGGTCCCTGTCTGTCATTAGCTAGTGAAGGAAGAGGAAGCAGCTCCTGTCCTGCAACAATGTAACCAACACAAGCATCCAAGAATCTGGCAAAGAAAGGCATACTGGGTTTATTGCTTCTGATTTCCATTGACTTCTACATAATGATGTCCCATGGATGTAGTCTTAGGCCTTTTTAATGTCTGTAACTATCAGCTATAAAACCATGGTGAGCAACTGTTACAGGACTTCTCTGTTTTAACTTTAACTTATCGGACTGTATGTGTATACACGCCTCAATGGGGAATTAGAGCCAGAGGGAATGTCTTCTTTGCTGTTTCTTTTATATTTATAAGGAAAATATGGACACTTTCTAGTGAATGCATAAATTAGTGTGCTTTTTTTTTAATTTCTCTCTAAACTTCAAGTTTTTACACCGCTGTGATAAAATCCTAGCAGATAGCACCCTCTTGATTGCACAATACAATAAAGGCAAGTTACAACAGCTGTTACTCTGGAATCATGTGGGAAACACTGCCATACCTCAAACCAACTCAACCGCAGAAACACTGTCATGAGACAGAGATCTGTGACAGACACATCAGAGTGTGCAGTTGCCACAAACCTGATCATCAATCACCACTTCTCTTTAAAAGACTCCAATTGTCTAGTAGATTACATATCTTAGGGCTATCAGGAGTTTTGAGCCATTTGCTCCAAAAATAACACTAGATTTTATGTTTTAAAAAAAAAGTAGACTTTGTGTAAGAAATTGGGAGCGATTCTTCTTATTAGAGCACACAAAAAAGAATTTAATTAAATAATTTTTTAATTATACAAAAGTTTCTTGAATGGCTACCATTTATAATTGTAATATGTAGGCCCTCTTATACTTTAAAACCTCTTTTTAAAAATTTTGTAGGCTCCAACATTTGAGGAATTAAGCGTGATGATTCTTCATTTCTGCTCTTAGAAGGGCAGAGAACTTAAAGTGGTATAGATGCCGCTTCTCTGATGGTCTGTCTCAGTGAAATGCGTGTTCCAGTAGTTGGGATATTATGCACACACTTTCAAGGTTCTCTGAAAACTCAAATTATTGGAGGATCTAAATTTCTTAAGTAATGGTAAACCTTATCCCAAGCTGCTTATTGCTCCAGCTTACAATGCACTCCAAAAGGAGGTAAGGGGTGGGCCCATTCCCCTTCAGTCACAGAAACAGAATATAAAGGAATCCTGAGACCTCTTTCAATTGCAGGCAGACCTCAAACAGGCCCATGGACACCCTTAATTGTCAAGTCTTGCAAATTCTTTCATAAAGCATTAAATGGTTTTATTTAATAGGACAAAATGCCAGAACAATGTTAACAATTACATTTGAGAGCCAAGCGCATTTTATTTCACCAAGATACCTGACCGTGAAGCATTCTTTTTCATATTTTCACATTGAAAAGGCAAATGTTTACCATTATGACTTGAAGTGTTTCTGTTTTTTTTTTTTTTTTTTTAGATCTTATTTTACAGGTATTACTTTTGTACTTACCAAATAATGCCAGGTGGGAAGTTATTCTTCCTGGCACTCCCCAAGATAGCTGTGTTCATTTTGTATTAGCTCAGCACTTTCCTTCCCCAAATGATTAGCATCGGGACAGTCCCCAGTATTAGAGTGTCCTCATCTGGCCCTTCTCTTCACTGTTTCCTTCCCTTGTTCCCGCCACAGAAAGCAAACACTAGGGTCCAACCCGTCTCACATATCAGCACAGCTGGGGTTCTGAACAACATTGTCCTCAGTTAAGACACAAGGAGAGAGCCTACACAGTCTCTCTTAAGGCAGTTACAATACACCTGGCAGACAGGAACCAGAGGTGGGTGAAGCCGTAAGTAACTAAATTAGTTGCTAAGTGAGTCCTGAAGTCTTGACCTTTTCTTGGAATTATGCCCTTAACCCAAATCCCCACATCTATGCATGGCAGACATAGCCAGTGTGTTCTGAATGGTAAATAATTGCTCGTCTGAAGAAAAAGAAGTAATTCTCTCTTCCATTTCCCTCCCTTGACAGTTTGGCATGAGACTGCTTCAAGTCATGATATAACCCGAATTTGCCTAACCCTAGACTGTCTTTCATCCCCACTACCAACCATCTGGACATTTTATAGCCAATATATCATCAACCAAGCGCAGACCAGTGGAAGCTCCTTTAAGCAATAAGACTATATAAACCAAACAAAACCCAAACACTGTGCCAAAGAACTAAGACACACTGGTACAAGCCTGAAATCCCAACATTGGAGAGATCAAGGTAGGAGGATAATGGGTTCAGGGTCAGCCTGGGCTGTATAGCAAGTTCTGGCTAGCCTGAACTGCCTAGTGAAATAAAAAATAAAGTTCTAAATAAATGAAGCTTCAGAGAACATTGGTGACTGGAGGGTTGTGCGTGCATGAACTTCCTCTGCATCTAAACCAAATATCTGTGTTTTTCAAGAAGCTAAGAAAGACGCTGAATGAATGCAAAATCAGTGGCATTCTCTACTCCCAAAATAGCATATTCTCTGGGGCACAGAGACACTAATTCAGGACGTCAAAAATTTTCATGGTTGAATTTTCCCTGGGCCTTCTTAATATGTAAGAATGCATTTCCTCATTCTTATCTACCAACAGTTTAAAAATAGGAAGGCTTTTGTGAATTGTTTTAATTGAAGATCTGGGAACAAGAGTTTAGAGGACTTTTGTTAGAAATTTCCCTACTGATGAGCATCAGAAGAGAAAGAGCAGGAATTCAAAGGTAGCAGCAGCAGCAGCAGCAACAGTCCCACCATGACCAGTGAGTAGATCCTAACTCTGTTGTTGCACATAGCAGGAGAGCACCGGGTACTCCTGTAAGCCTGGCCAGACAACAGAAAGTACTGCTGAGTACTTCTGGGAGAAGCCAACAGGCACTGGCTCCAACCACACCAGAGTTCAGGGAGTGAGAAGATACACTAACTTCTTCAATCCCAGCCAATGGGTCTGGCTCCCACCACACCAGGGTTCAGGGAGTGAGGAGATACACTAACTTCCACAAGACCACCTGTTCTCTGTCTTCTGCTCTACTTGTTACTGTTTTTCTCCTCTCCTTGCTGTGCCCTTTCTTCAGAAGAGAATCTCCTTTTACATCTCATACTTCTAAACAATGCCTGATTTGAACTCTTTTTCCCCCTTTTGCTATGCTGTCAAGCACCTTTAAAAAAAAAAAAAAAGTTTAGCTAGCAGTTTTGTATGGCAAGTGCTTTACCTGCAGAGTCATCTTGACCGTCTGAGAGTCTTTTTGCTTGTTCATTTGATACAGCGCCTCATGTTGCCCACCCAGGCTTTGAACGCATTATGTAGCAGGGGCTGGCTTTAAATTTCTGATGTCTTGCCTATAAATTCTGGATAAATTCTGTTGCCATGCCTGGACACGTGTTGAGATCTACCAGCTGACTCTCAGGGGTCCCACTCACTAAAACATCATCTTAAAAAGATGCCCTTGCTTTTAGCCAAGAGTTAGTGAGATGCATGATTGCTGTTCCTCAACTCAGGGTTGAGTGGCTCACCAGGAAGAACACTTCAGAAACTATTATTGGTTGGATAAGTCAAACTCAGCTTAGTAAATGTTGCCATACAAAACTGGCAATCTAAGCCAATCCATGGATCCTACAGTGGAAGGAAAGAACTGACTTCATACAAGCTGTCCTCTGACCCCTACACCTACACACACTCACATACATGAGCATGCACATGTGTGTGTGTGCGCACACACACACACACACACACACACATATGCACAATGAATAAAATTTAGCAAGAATTCCCACCCTTTCTCCTTCCTAGACTTGCTAGGTGATCCTGGCCATACCCTTGAACTTCTATCCATCCTTCTCCAGTGTTTGACATCCACGTCGAAAGACAATTGTGAACATGATGAATTCTCCACTGTGCAACACTTTGATGCCCAAATATAAATTCCAAGGTCAAAGGAGCCTCATAAAAAACTGATTTGGCTTGTGGGTATAAGTTTCATTTAAAAAGTACTGTAGAAACCATATAGCCATGCACACGCACGGAGACTTAAGGGACACTGCTGAATCATTGCTGAACTGTGACTCAGAAAGACCGCAGGCAGCTAGGCTGTCAACGGAGGGAAGTGGAACCCAGCGGAAACCTAGAGAAACTGGAAATTTTAGTGTAAATCCCTGAATCCCCACCTGGCCGTGACCTGTGGCTCACAGTATACAGTCTCAGACAGCCAGTAAATGTAGCTGGACTGGCTTACAAATCAACCGCACACAAAAACGTTGTGCTATAGAGGCCCTGCACCTCAACCCTACGGTCCCACTCGCGGCGATGTCGGAAACTTTAAAGAGCATTTCTCTCACCACAGTATTATTTTCCTCTCATCTGTAAAATCACTGTCAGTTAAACAGAGAAATTATGTTTAAAAGTTGAGTAAAGACTGGAAGAAGGTAATAAAGACTGGGCCCCCGAGTGTTCGCACGCAGCGTCCATTTGCACGTCTCTGGTCCAGATGGAAATGCGCTGTAAGAACACGCCTGCTAAGACACTTTGTCCTGTTTGCCAGGCTCAGCTGACTTACAGTCCACGGGGGCTGGCTTCTGAGAAGGCTGTGACGGTGTGGCGGTTCCTCCCGAGTAGGCCAAGAAACTGTTCTCGATGCTGCCAATTCTCAGCTTTGCTTTGTCGGGTTCTTTTCACCTTTGAAGCGGAGACGGTGGGGGATTGGTGCCGTGGAAAGCCAGCCTAAGGCAGTCTCCCCGTGAGCCAGTTAGGACTTCATCCCTGGGGAACGCCACCAAATTTCACTCTCTAAAAGCAAGAAGAGCATGTAAACTAGAATGAAGGAAATGATGTATGTATGCCTATTATTCTTTTGTGAATGTCTTTCATTTACCTAAAGTTATATTAGAAACAGATTGATAAATAAAAGATTCGAAATAGTTTTAATTATCCTAAAAGCAATTCTTTTTGTTTTATGCCAATTGGGTTATTTTAGGGTTAATTTCCAGCCTTCTGCTCATGTGCAGAAGTAGATGTCTACTGAGAAAATGTCTGCCCCGAAAGTTGCAGAGAAGTAGACAGTCCTCAAAGACAGGTCTTGTTTGGATCCATGGTTAACCTCCACTTGCTGGTATACCTTCCCTTACCATTTTGCCTAAAGTAGCTTAATGGATATTACCTTCATAGTTGGGGTCAATTTATAAGCATCTTGATAAATTGTGCTTAGAGTCAATTTGTCTCTAAAATATATTCTGACCTGTATCTGGAAAGTGGGCAATACTAGACGGTGGCCAGATGGATCCAGGCCAATAAACTGGCTCAGAGGCCTTGGGCCACATCTACAGCTGCTAATCTGGCAAGCACATCCCATGTGCATTAAAAGCTAAACCGTCCCCATTTGCTAGTCTTCTGTTGCCATGGGAAAGCCATTTCCGCTTATTCAGTTACCAGTGTGGATCTATGTGTGCACAAAGGATATGTGAATTCCAGCCTAAAGCCAGCTTCCCTGCTCTACGCTGATCCCCAAGGCCAACCAACAACAAAAGCCCTTCGAGTGCTTGGAAATCATCTCGATAAGTGGAGATTTGTAGCGACTCCATTTGCTAAACATGACCAACAGGGACAAGTGCAGAGGGGCCGTCGTACAGTCTCCAGAGAAAAGGAAGTCAGCATTAGAGATGTGCAGAATGATTTGGAGAAGTATGAAATGCCAGCTTTAGGGCTTTGGAGCCTCGGTACACTTGCTTCTTTCCCATCCCACTGATGACAAACCTTGTCTACGTGGGCACCAGTAAATTCCAGTAGAGCATCGACTTCACTTCATATAAGATAATATTTGCTAGAGAGGTGGGAGCTAACGGGAGATGGAAAGAAGAATGGGAGAAAGCACTTCATGTTGAAGAAAATAGATGACAAAATTACTTTTGGCAGTTATGATCTGCACATGCAAAAAAGAGGAAAATGCAGAGCTGTGTTTTGAGCAAGAGTCTCTTTCCTCCCAAATAAGTCTTTGTATAAAAATTACATCACATTACAGAAGAAATTACAGTGGCCATCATCATCATCATCTGTCATTGCTCTGAGAACTACAAACTCAGTGAGACCGGAATTAAATAATCTCGGTACCAGGATTTCCCTCTCTACCTGCAATCCCTCCTTCCTGAACATAGCAACATGCTTCAGAGACACACAGCTTGAAGCAGGAAAGGGATGTGAATTTCCTTTCCTGGTCACATGTCCCTGGCCTATCTGTTCACCTTATTCAGCATCTGGGTATATAGTAAGCAAGACTCCTGGGACAGCAAGTTAACTGCCATCCATGCCAGACAATCACCAAAAAAAAAAAAAAAGAAAAGAAAAGAAAAGAAAAAAGAAAGAAACGTGAGACAGCACAGCCATTTCTTCCAAAAAAATATAAAGCCAAGATTATAAGACCACTGATGACCTGAACATATAAAAACTGAGAACTGAACTTACTTTGCCATCAAAACAGGTAAGGTGGAAAACACAAATTTTAAGCATGGAAAAATAAGTCCTAAAATAGAGTTCGAGGGCAATTCTTTATATCGTGAGGGTTCTGAGTGGGAAACACAAACTTGTCCTACAACCTAGTATATTTGAACCAGATACAAGCTAAAATAAGAAAGAATCATGTTAGAGACAAATAAAGGGGAAAATGCTTCATGTCACAACTACTAAGGATTATTGTGGGTAAATATATACATATATACATGATGTCTTCAAAATAGCTGATTGTCTCAACAGTCACCTCGCTATATGGATCTTCAGGGCAGTCAAGACTATTAGTGCTTATGAAACACTTAGCATCATCCTAGGACTGAGCTAACAAGGTGATGTAGCCCTGATCTCACAAAACCTGTATCTTGGAGGAGAAAGAACAGAAGCGCATAAACTAATGCACAATAAAACACTAAGGGATTTGAACCCAGGGCCCTAAAATAGAGAGTGTGATGGGGTGCAGAGGGGCCTTCTCAAGGAAGGCAGTACGGTTGACCACTGAAGGGAAGTGAGCCTGCTAAAGGTGAGAGCAAGCCTCTTTGGGGGCCAAGGGAGTGGCCAGTGTAAGAGACTGAAGGGGGAAGGAACTAGAGGCTCAGAGCCCACAGGTCAGTGCACTAGGAAAGAGAACAAAAGGGGGAGCCAGAGACTCCAGAAACCTGCTCTAAAGGTAAAGGGTAAGCTCTTAGTACAGCAGAATCCAAACAACTAGAAAACTCTGTGTGTGTGTGTGTGTGTGTGTGTGTGTGTGTGTGTGTGTGTGAGAGAGAGAGAGAGA
>NW_026068030.1:4608188-4643697 GCF_014885135.2 Alexandromys fortis
GTAAGCGCACCTTGGGGTGCTTACACACATTATTAGAAATGGGCTAGTCCAGGTGCGAGAGTTAGCCCAGAAGAGGCTAGATATAATGGGCAAGCAGTGTTTAAAAGAATACAATTTGTGTGTTGTTATTTCGGGCATGAGCTAGCAGGCGGCCGGGGTGCTGGGGACGCAGCCCTGCCGCTCTTATTTCAACAGTCACTGGGCACAATCACTGATGAAGCTTTGAGGGGCATGGTCTGGAGAAGCCAGCTCGCCTCCAGGACCACAGTTCTAAGAAGGGGACTGCAGGGGCAGCCAGGTATGTAACTGGGGCCACACATGCCAAATCCTTCACAAATGAGTCAAAACTTGAAAAATTGTCTTCATATTTCTCACCTTGAAGGTACCAGTTTTGATTCACAAAGACTCCGTGCTCTCAGAAGAGGAGATTGGCTGAGGGTTCAAGGCTGACTCCCTGCTGTCATCAGGCCCACACCAGCTACCCCTAGGAAGAAAGGAAAACTCGGTCACACTCCATAGGCACCTGCATATGCAGCCTGTTTGCTGCAGTCTTAGGCAGCCTTGGTGTCTGTTCTGGGGCTGTGACAGAATACCCTGACAAAGGCAACTTAGGGGACAGGGGTTTATCTTAGCTTACAGTTCCAGGTTGCAGTCTGGGGATGTTGGTGGAAGGAACTTGAAGTAGCCAGCCATGGTCATAACCAAGAGCAAGGGGAATGGATGCATGTGTGCTTGTGCTCAGCATACTTCCTCCACTCTCCTACAACTCAGGATCTCCTGCCTAGGGACCGGTACTACCTACACTGCCTAGATCTTCCCACTTCAACGATCCCCTCTAGGCACGGCCACAAGGCCAACCTGATCTGCACAATCCCTTATTAGGGTTCTCTTCCCAGATGATCCAGACTGTGTTAAATTAACAATTAAAGCTCACCATCACATATGCCCCCTCTCCCTCATCTGCTGGATCCAGAGCTCCAAGGTGCATGGAAAGCTCCTGCCATCTTCCAGTCCTGGATCTCTCTCATGCTCCCTCGATCTGCTCTACCTGGCACACATCTGTGGCTTTCCCTCCTGCTGGAAGGGCTCAGAAGCAGGCCTTTAACCCCCAGACAACATGTAAAGTGCCTTGAGTATGCAGCAGCCCTTTGTCTTACAGACGTCCTTCCCTGTGCTCTCCTGTGGAGTAGATTTTCTCCCTGATGCCATCTCTGGGGTTTTCAAAATGTCCTTCCTTCCACCTCCCACAGCCTGACTGCTGCTGAGTAGGCCTAGCTAGAGAATTTGTGGGGAGTATTTCAAAATGGAAAGGTGAGTTCATCAAGAAGAGAGAAACTTTTCCCATGGCCTTCCACCCCAACCCACATAGACAGAAAACTCCCGATCATTACAGACCTCTACACTGGCTACATCGAATGCCTGGAGGAAAAGCAGGAAGGGCAGTGATGGCACACGTCTTTATCTTTAGTTCTAGCACTGGAGAGTCAGGCAGGCAGATCTCTGAGTTCAAGGTCAGCCTGGTCTACACAGTGAGTTCCAGGACAGCCAGGACTACACAGAGAAGCCCTGTCCTCTATGAAAAGAGTAGGAAAGATTTTCTACCCTGGTTCCCTGCTGAGCAGAAGTCAGTGTGGATGGGAGGTGTCAATTACTTTTACCCAGAGATGCCGCATTGCCTGGCCATGGTGTCCTCTGTACCCGGGCTCCCGTGGGGCAGAGAACTAGAGAAGAATACAGACGACACTCCCAACACAAGATAATGTGTCCCAGTCCCTGCTGGAAAGCAGCTTGGATTCCAAGATTTGAGAATGAAGAATGAAGCTGAGCCAGGCCCCTGCCTGGAGAACAGCTGAGATCCATCCATGATAAACCATGAGAGACTGTCTGTACAGGCACTGAAATACCAGACCTGGGGCATGCTCCTCTGTCCATGAACCTCACTTGCAAACACACAGGCATGCACAATATCAATTTCAAGAGGGCAAGCCTGGCAACCCCAGTGCAGGCCCTAAGTATGAAATGAGAGTAGGGTTCTTCTGGCACAGGGAAGTGCCCAGACAACCCGGAAGATGACCACAACTCCCTTGTCTCACAGTCCCCTGGCCCCTCTAGTCCAGCCTCTCTCTCTCTCTCTCTCTCTCTCTCTCTCTCTCTCTCTCTCTCTCTCTCTCTCTCTTTTTCTTCAGCTATAGAGTTTCCCTGGATCCTGTCACTCTGAGGAGGGGGACCACTGCCCACGGCCTTGAACCCACCCTGGATACAGGACTTGCTGTCCTTTCCTCTCTCTCTGGGAACCTGTCCTTCGTATTCTTGCCTGCTGTCCCACCCCTCACACCTTGCTCCCACCCAGACTTGAAAACCAGCTACAGGCCTCCTTCTGACTGACTCTTTCTTCGTTGAAACAACATCCCTCTCCTTCTGGAGCCCCAGATGAGTGCTTCAAAGACAGTTTGAGGGCTGGAGAGATGGCTCCTTAGTAAAAGGCACTTGCTGCTCTTGCAGAGGACCCATGCCAGGCTCTACCGCACGCTTTCCCAGTGTTGAGTAGAATTTGAGGAGGCTGCCAGTCTGCACTGAATAGACTGAGTAGCTACACTAGGTGCCACAATCAGAGATAAATCCGACCTTCAGAGAGACAGAGAGCAACCAGAATGCCAGGGGCTCTGTTTCATCCCTCACAGAAAAATTATCCAGGGGATAACTTGATAGTAGGCAATCTACTCTCAGTGTGCTGCTGTCCCTGGAGCTGGTTTATTCTGATGGTAAGAGCACATAAACAATTATGCAAGAGCCCTTTATTAGGTCTTTATTAGAATAATTGCTCAAGCTACATGGGAGATGAAGCTCAACCAAGAACATGTAGGCCTGGTAGCCCTTCAAACAGAGAAAGAGGGGTTGCTTATATAGGGAAGGTTACCTGCGTTGGTTCCCATCCAGATTCTCCATGCAAAACAGGTAATAAAGCTTGCCCACAGTGTCCTGTCCTGGCTGGCTGGAGTCTGATCTGGCAGACTGGGGCAAGGAAGTGTTCAGGAAGCTGACTTTAGCCTGCATCCGTGAGAATAGGATGTATTTACAGCTCCTGTGTTTGTAACTCCAGGGCTGGGTAAACTCTGCATCTTCATTTGTGTTCTTGTTTGGCTTTTCTATAAAAGCACACAGTAGGGATGCTCTTTGCAGGGCCCCTTACTTGATTTGATCTGGTCATCCTTTCGTAGACTATCTGCAACTATCCTAAAGCTGCCTCATGAAAACCCTGCTATTCAGGCATGCCCAGTTTAGCCCTTCTCTACTTCCAGATAAGATGTCATCAAACTCAAGAATTACAAATGTCTTAGCAACAGGTCCAAATCAGGAGCAGAAGGAGAGAGAGCACAAGCAAGGAACTCAGGACTGCGAGGGAGGCACCCACACACTGAGACAATGGGGATGTCCTATCGGGAACTCACCAAGGCCAGCTGGCCTGGGTCTGAAAAAGCCTGGGTTAAAACCGGTCTCGCTGAACATAGCGGACAATGAGGACTACTGAGACCCCAAGAACAATGGCAGTGGGTTTTTGATCCTACTGCACCTATTGGTTTTGTGGGAGCCTAGGCAGTTTGGATGCTCACCTTACTAGACCTGGATGGAGGTGGGTGGTCCTTGGACTTCCCACAGGGCAGGGAACCCTGATTGCTCTTTGGGCTGACGAGGGAGGGGGACTTGATTGGGGGAGGGGGAGGGAAAGGGGAGGCGGCGGTGGGGAAGGGTCAGAAATCTTAAATAAATAAATAAATAAATAAATAAATAAATAAATAAATAGAATCACAAATGTCCTAGTGTTCTTTCTGTTGCTGTGAGACAAAAAGCCACTTATGGCAAGAAAGAGTTTATTCAGTTCATAATTCAAGCTTATATAATTTAAGTTCATTGTTGAGAAGAAAAGTCACGGCAGGGACTCAAACAGCTAATGCCATCCACATCCACATTCAAGAACAGGTGACAACCAAATGCACTCCTGCTGCCTGCTTTCTCACTTGTCTGCCTTTCTACCCGCGCAGTTCAGGCCCAGCCTAGGGAATGGTGCTACCCATAGTGGTCTGAGTCGATGAACAAGATAACCCCCACAGACAGACCCACAGTTCCTAAGTGCTGTACTACATGAGTGCATACAGGGTTTCTAACGAAGCCTCCTAGGATTCCTTTCTATGAAGAAGGAACTGCTTCTGTAATAACTTCTAAGGTCTCCTGACAGACTTCAAATTAGAAAGTTCTCTCTGTTCTTTTATCTCCTGGCTGTGCGTGTTGTATTTGTGCTCACTAAGTAGGGAATCTTTGGTTGCACCTTCTATATCAGTTTACCCAGTGATCAAAGACTAAGATCACTCTTCTTGAGATTTCCCTGGTCATTGGCAACCGACTCCACCTGGAATAAGCCAGGCACTAAGAAGGCACGCTCTTCTACTTGAGAACTTCATACATGTTTATTTGTCAAAGGGCCAGAAAGTCTTCCTTTGAGGGCCAGTGTCCAGCTTCAGTTAGAACACTGATAATCTCCATATTTGAAAATCTCTCCTCGGACCCTATCCTAATTATTAGCTAGTATCTGACTGTGGTTAGATGGCAAGTTCTGTCTTACCTGAATGCAAATGGCAGGGACAGGGACCAAGAAGACAGAAGAACGGAAAGTAGTGAGAGTCAAAATAAAATGTAAAATTAATATTCCATAGCAATTATAATTCAGAAATAATAACAATAAAAAAGAACCTTTTTCCTGAAGAGGAAGAGGATATGGTGTCCGCTGGGACTAGACCTAAGTTGCTGATTCCTTGGAGGCAATTTAATCGATACCAACTACTGAAGTGAAACTTATATTTGAAAAATAGCTGCAGAGGTCCATCTGGGGTGTGTATCAGTTCTTGAGTTCAAATCTTAGTACACTAGACTATGTCTTCCTCCATCTGGGTTGTGTGTCAGTTCCTGAGTTCAAATCTTAGTACACTAGACTATGTCTTCCTCCATATGGGTTGTGTGTCAGTTCCTGAGTTCAAATCTTAGTACACTAGACTATGTCTTCCTCCATCCCCTCCCAGATCCAGAAAGAGAGACAATGGCATTCTTCAAACAATATCTGGTGAGGAAGCCACAAGGTGCATGTTCATAGGGCAGGCATCCTACTGAGTCTGTTGGGCCATTTTTAGTGACATCCATGTGCTCACCTTGAGTAAAATGCAACTCACACCTTCTTCCTGCTTCTCTCCTTTCCTTGCCTCTTTGCTATTCTACAGTCAAGATGCTAAAGGCACACATGGTGATGTCTGTCACCCACATTATAGTTTCTTCTATGGATACATACTCCCATCTGGAATGCACATACTCTGTCTTCCCAGGAAGGTACCCACAAAGCCAGAGGTGAATCTTCCGGTCATGCTTGTCAGAAGCACAGGGTTTAAGGTATGGAAATGATATAAATATGAGAATATGAAAATATGCTTTTCATCATTTTGTCTTGGACTCCTATTCAAGTATATCCTCAAAAGCTGGAAGAAGAAATTATTTGCCTCAACCAGAGCCCAACTATCAGTCCTGAGACAACAGCAAAGATTTATGATAACAATTTTTCTTCCCAAAGTCTCTAAGGGGAGTGCTGAAGCTATGTGAGATCAAGGGCAAGTGGGTAACTAAGTCAGTAACCAGGAAAGAAGCCAGCATGTTGCTTTGTGACTTAACGCAAAAGCTCTGATGAGATAACTAGATTCCCAGACCCTCTTCAGTGGAAGCCTTACTCCACGGTTTTCAATGCAATTCTGCAGATGTGTACGAAGCATCCACTGTGTGCCATGCACCATGCTAGGCCCTGAAGAGGGGACGGAAGGATGGGAACTGTGACACAGCATTATAGTCACCCACATTATAGTTTCTTGATTGGCTTGCCAACTTGGTGGACTCCACAATCACTGTGGAGCCAAAGTCAGCATGCAACACATTGTGTGGCAGCCTTAGCAAATAGAACCAGTCAGAGGACAAGTGACACATCTACCCATGAAGATGGAATCAAGGCACACAAGCCTGACTACTAAGTAGGATCAGAGCCCAGCAAAGTCAGTTGCAAATTATTAACAGTTGCAGGAAGTGGAAGAGAGCCATTCCCGCAGAAGAGACATGTAGGACCCCTGTGATGAAAAGGTGAAACCCTACCAAGCAACAGGGAGTGCATTCAGATGCACATTCAAGGCTATTAGCTCACACTGTGGGCAGGAGCCCATTCAATAAGCATCACTGTGACCTCTTAGATAGATCTCAAAGCTACAGACCTGACCCAAAAGCCTGACGCTTCACCACCAGGAATGAAGAGTCAGATTTTATCTCCTGATTCCAGAAAGCCAGGCCTCAATACTTCAAGTTGCTGTTGTTAGGTCATGTA
This sequence comes from Alexandromys fortis, assembly GCF_014885135.2. Taxonomy (NCBI): domain Eukaryota; kingdom Metazoa; phylum Chordata; class Mammalia; order Rodentia; family Cricetidae; genus Alexandromys; species Alexandromys fortis. The sequence goes on from NW_026068030.1 coordinate 4,614,592, forward strand.
TTTGGAGGTTTATTTTCCTTTTTTTTTTTTGTGCATGTTATGGATTACCATGCAATGTTGTGATGTTTTTATATAGATTCTTAGTTGTATAAGAAAAGGAACAACGTTGGCCATTTCAGATTATAATAATGCAAAACTTACCTTTCAAATGCTTGGCCTTTACTCCAGAAGCTACTTCACCAGTCAACAAATATGTGTTAGTGCATGTTGCAAGGGCTTTCCTCTGCTTTTTTCTTAGCAGTACAACTACCCCAGGTTAGCCCACTCTACCATCTTCGTATACTGCCAAGTATTGGAACAAAAAGAGTTCTTTCTTATGCAGAGGATAAAACCGATACCTGAAAAGTCTCTATCTGCTCAGAATTGCTTTCTCTCCAGGCTTTCTTTCTATTGTCAAGAAATGAACTTTTTTTTTTTTTTTTTTTTTTTTTTTTTTTTTTTTTTTTTTTTGAGATAAGGATTTTGAGGCACAAGGCTCTGTTAAGCACCTACTGCAGGGGAGATCAGTGAAGAGCTGTGGGAAGCAGAACAAAGAAGGGGAATAAAGCAGTGAAAGATGGATTTCAGATAAAACCCTTCAAGGGCAGTTTAGACCAGTAGCATCCACTGAGGTGGGTGTGTCCCCCGGAGGACATCTGGCAATGGCTGGAGACATTTGTGATCATGATGGCTCAAGCAAGGCATGCTATTCGTAAATGGTAGAAAGAGGACAGGGATGCAGACACAATCCATAGCTACCTCCATCCCCAGCCACCATCTGTCAATGAAGACTTAACAGGCCAAGACGTCAGAATTTGAGACATTTTGACCTATAGTAGTAATAGGAAAAAAAAAAAAAAGGAATCCATGGCTAAGACCTGTAGTTCCAGAACTTAAAAGGCTAAGAGGCAGGAATGCTTCCTCAGGTTCAGGGCCAGCCTAGACCATATAGTGAGCTGGGAGAACAGGGGGGATGGATGGGCGATATATTAGTGTCTTCTTTGTTTCTGTATTAAAGCGCCAGAAACAGAAGCAACTTAAGGAAGAAGCAGTTTATTTTGGCCGATGGTTCCAGAGGTCCAATCACTAACTCCAGCATACTCACTGCAAGGAGCCAGCTTTTGCGGCTGCCATTACAAAAGGGCTCCAGGTCCCTGCAGGCTTGGGATAAACAACTCCATATAAGGTCATAGCCAGTACCACCATCTCGGGCATGCTCAGTGTCCTCAGTGTGCTGGACCTATCAGGGAGCTTGGAGTGGCTGCTGAGACACTTTGACCAATAGGAGGCCTGCACGTACCCCTAGTCCCTATATAAGCAGCTGCAGCTCAGAGCTCAGGGCCCCTCGCTTCCTGCTCTCCCTTCAACCAAGAGGCTTCAATAAAGCGTGATTTGTGGAAGAATCCTCGACTGGTGGCTGTTCTTTCCTGTTGGTCAGGGAGTTCGCCGCACACAGGCAGTGCCTGAGGGTCAGTGCCACCCAGGTGCTGACCCCTGGGTTCCTCTTCCGTCTCGGCTGTGGCCATGCCCTGGGTATAGCAAATCTCATTCTCTGACCCCTCCTCTCATGACTTGAATGTGAAATGTGTCCCTCACAGGCTCATGTGTTTGGACAATAGCTCCAGCTGTTCAATAATGCCCAAAGAGATCCAGATGCTGGTGATGGTCAGAAAGAGTCCTGTCCCCATGCGGACTCACGCTAGACAGGGAAGCCTGTTGGAAGGGAGACTTAAAGGACTGTGCCACAGGAGCTAGGGGCACGTAGCACCTACCTACCAGCTCTGTGCCTGCCCGGGAAGCAGCACCAGCTCTCACCCATTTGCCTAGGCCATAATGGAAGCCTTCTCTGTGGCACATTCTTCTGAAACTCTTGCTGGCAGCAGCAATCCCTTTGCCATAACTGGGTGTCTCTCCACCGGCATTCTCCAGAGCAACAGAACCAACAGATACATGGAAAGACGTCCATTAGGAGGCTCATAGAACTGGAAGCTGAGAGGTTTCACAGTCTATGGTTTGCAGACTGAGGCCCAGTAAATACAAACTGAGACCAGAAACCTGTGGATAAGGCCCATTCCACATCTGAAGACCTGATAAGCAGAGGTGCTGATGTCTGAGGTAGACAATGGTATCAGCGGCGCAGTTTCACCAGCCCTCACAGTTCTGCTCTGTCCTGGGCCCCCACCATGGTTGTCAATATGCAGTTTGCTGATACAAACATTGTAGAAACAACCCCACAGACATAGCCAGAAAGGTTCCGTAGCTAGCCATGTGAGCATCCCTTATTCCAATTAAGTTGATACCCAAAATTAGCATCATAGTCTCTGTCTGTAATGGAAGGTAAGACACTCTCTCACTTCCCTTGAACAGAGAGGCAGAACGTGGCCCCTTAGAGAATGGGTGCAGATGTGGGATTTCCCGAATAAAGAACTTCTTTGAGCCTATAGCAGAGCAGGGCGGGGCGGAGCAGAGCTAGGTGGGGAGGACTGGACTGAATGCTGGGAGAAAAAAGGACGGGGTTTAGAGAGAAGTCACGGAGCCGCCCAGAGACAGACGCTGGGAACTTTACCTGTTAAGCCACAGCCACGTGATGATATACAGATTACTAGAAATTGGTTAAATTAATACGTAAGAGTTAGCCAATAAAAAACTAGAGCTAATGGGCCAAGCAGTGATTTAATGAATACAGTTTCCTTGTGATTATTTGGGGGCTAAGTGGCTGGGAACCAACAAGCATCTCCCTCCTCCAACAGGGTACCACATCCTTAGGGCAGAGATTGTAAATTCACTCTGGTTGAATTAGACCTCAGTAAATCTGAGAGTAATCAATATTCAACCAATATTCATTGATTATGTCATCTTCTTGATTTAAAGTATAATTCAGTGAAGTGGTCATCAAGAAAACTGATAACATATCAACGTGGGTTGATAATTAGATTAATTGTAATTTTAGCTTTTCTGCAAAAGCCATCTCTGTATCCTTTGGAAGAAGGGTTTAAAACTAACATTTAAAAAAAAAATTATAACTGGAACCATCCATTTAGCCCAATTAGTAAAATCACTTGCTGTGCAAGCCCAGAAACCTGTGCCTGATCCCTAGAAGCCATGGTAAAAGGAGATAAGAGCACCAGAAAATTGTCTTTTGACCTCTGTGCGCACGCGCACACACACACACACACTATAATCATAATTTTAAATTTAAAATAAAATAGAAGTCATTAATTGATGATGAATTCCCCCTTCTACATTTTTCAAACCAATTTTACATCTCTATGACATGCATTTCTGTTGGGGCTCACTTATGTTGGACTTTTACAACTTAACAAGTCTGAGGGCGCACAGGCTAACCAGAAGGCCATTTCAGAATGAGATGAAGCGTGTGGATGAGCAGAAGTAAAATGAGAGTGCCATCTTCAGGAGACAGAAAGCCTTTCTTGACAAAGCAACACACGTGTAGGGCCAGGGCACCCAAAAGTGTTGCTGGGTCTGCAGACAAATCCCTCCTTTGATGAGAAGAGGCGGTGAGGCAAAGGGCAAGCAGGGGGGAAGCTCTCTGTGGTGAACTATAAACAAATCTCTAGATAACTGCAGATGTGCTGAGAAGTCAGTGTTACTGAAGCCAGAGAGGATGTGACCTCATTGTTTCACTACAGATGGCTATCAGAAAGGAACAGTTCTAGAGAAAATGTCAGAGCCCTGTGCATTGTGCAGGAGAAGCCCCTTTCCTGGCCCTCCTCTGGTCTGTTCAAGCTAGCCAAAATCTCACATAGTTGAGGACACTGGCTATTGGGCTAGGAGAACTTTATACTGGTGAGCCTTGGTGTTGAGCAGGGTACCGTGTACACATCTAGATAGGAACCCTGGGAGACCGCCACTACATAACGTCATGCTCCAGCTCTGGTGTTCGTGTGACCCCCGCCCCGACAAGGGCTTCTGTGTTGGAATAAGTCATAAGAAGATGGAAACCTGCCCTGATTATTTTATCTCCATCAGGAAGAGCAAACCTTCAGGGTGGAGCCTCACACTCAGGGGCTATTGCAGGAGTGCTGAGTTCACAGCCAGCCTGCTCTACAAAATAAGATCCTGCCTCACAAAACCGTAACCAAGCCAGACCTACCAAACAAAGAACAGCATAAGATAATAATAATAATAAATGTTTAAACGTCTCACTACAGACTGAAAATTCTGAATTTGAACCTGGGTTTTCAGGCCATTAGCAAGGTCTACCTGTCAAGGTAACAGGCTAAAATACATGTTATCCAAGTTCTCTGTTTATTTTCCTCATTTACAAATTGTAAATATTTTCACACATTTGTGTTTTTTCCTGGGCCCAGAAAATCACCAGGGGGCAGGGATCTGATTCTTCTGGATTCAGAAGTCAGACATAATCAGAAACATAAAGCTTTAGGTACAAAGATGATATTTAAAGTACATTTTCTAAAACTCTCCCAAAGCCTCATTGTTGTTAACCCTCAGAGTTAAAATAGGTCTTAACTAATATTCTACCTGAAACCGAGGGCTCTCAAGAGCTTTAGGCTTAAGTGATGGAAAGGCCAAGGAGTAGGGAGTTGCAGACAAGAGTTCCATTTTGCACATGCTATGTTGGAGACGTCTGTAGGTAAGTATGTAACTGACATATGCAGGACGGTGTTTGGAAGACCTGGTAGGCAAGGGTGGGTGGCGATCCTGATAATGGCGGTCTCTTCAGCACAGTGTGCATAGTGTGTAAAGAGTGAATCAAGGTGCACTAGCGAGGGGTGGGCACCACATGGCTGGTTCCCTCTGAAACACGCTTTCCTGCTGTGTTATTTCCTACATGTGCATATGGTGACTCCAACACAAGATGTGATCTTGCTGCTTGTTGCCCCCTGAATATCACTCATGTCTGCTCTGCACTTTGCCATGACTTTATATCTGACTTAGCTAAACTATAGAAGTCCAAAGGAGTTTAGAGTGAGGTAGATTTTTCCAAAAAGAACTTGCTTTGACTTTTTTGGGTATCCCCTGAGTCTCCCCATTCAGTGTTCCCCAGACCTTGGTACTCATACACATTAAGAACCCATAAGATGGTTGAGGCTATGATAGTGTTTATAAAACCTGGGGATCATCTCTCTCCTAAACCCAGACCTAAGATCCAGCCAAGCATGCTATTGGCCATCCTAGCTCTCTACAACTCATCTTTTCACTGAGAGTAGCAGGGATTTCCTCCAACTCCTCACCTGACTCAGAATCAATACAATGCTTCCCATCTCTCACAGAGCCACTAAAATCCAGGCCTCCCAGTTCCCAGCACTGAGCATTGTCCTTGGTGCAGCCTGGAGAGCTCAGTCCCCACGTTCTGAATCCCTGCCTCATCATTCAACCCCCTACTGCTTCCCAAAGCTAGACTCTTATCTACATTTTTGACATTCTTCAGATAGATGCCTTTCCAGAGTATATTCTATCATATTGCCAGAAGCAAAAATCTGTTAAGAAAAAAAAAAATTCTAGTTAAGGCTGAAACACATAAGGCTGTCATTCTGATCCACAACAACAAAAGTCTGAGCAAATTCGAATTCGGTGATGTTCCTAGACTTGTGGCAGAATTAAAGTGGGGAAGCCACCACCGCAAAACAAAGCAGGCCTACCTGTTCCTTGGTCCAATCAAGTTGGCAATTATAATTAAACCTGACAATGACACCCCACACATGTACACAAGTTTAAGTACACCATCCGGAGGTGAAACAGCAGGCAACCTGTCCATCTAAGGAGGCACTCTTGGGAAAGCCCAAAGTTAATTGGCAAAACACAAGGACCCTAAAGGAATCTGATACGTTTAGCATCTTAGGCTCCAGAGTAGTGTGGGTACTTCGGAACAACAAAGAGTAAAAATGAATCTACAATATGGCACTGGGACATGAGGATTTGTCAGGGCAATGGTTTGATGGGTTAGCATGCAGAAGTCCTTTTCAGACTAAAATTGTCCAAAATGTTAGTAAGGGGCACTTTGCAGAAAGTAGTGAGGCAGGCAGGAGAGATTCCTAAGGGAAAGGAGGCCAAGTGAGGGGAACTATCTGTCTAGGTGACTTCCTTCAACAGAACTCTGAACGATGGGAGTGCATAACTGTCAGAGTTGTCTTAGATCTAAGGCTAGCCCATGGGGGGTGATTTCACAAGCTATGTGAAGATATACTCTATTGAACTACAAATTTAAAGCTATAGATGTGTAAGAATTTGGTACCAATGTGTTTTTAAGCAGGTTTCTAACCTGCTATGAAGAAGTAAACAGCCTACAGGCCAATATACAGAGGTCATTTTTTTTTGGTTATTTATGCAATTTCTAATAATAAGTGAATGTATCCCAGCTTCTAGTCAAATGAACAAAACTAAATCCTAAAGGTGTGAATATCCGTTTCTCCCCAAATCGACACAGTAGAATTTAATCACCAATGCTTGGTGTTAGGAGACAGAGCAGCTGGGAAGTAAGCAGGCCATGAGGGTGGAGAGTTCAGGAATGAGATATTAGTGCCCTAACAAAAGAGAGAGCTTTTTCTTTCTTCCTCGTAAGGATTCACAGAAAGTGCCATCATCAGCATGGAACCCACTGGTTGCGGACTGCCCAGACTCCCAAACTATGAGCAACAAACTTCACTTATAAATTACGAAGACTGACAAATACACCAGGAGAGGAATGAAGGCGCTTTGAAGGCATCAGGAGATGGATGGGCACAGCTGAGGAGAGGACTAGGCAGCCTGAAGGTTAGTGACTAGAAACTTCCTAAGCCAGCTTACAAAGAAAAGGAAAGGAGAATGAAGCAGCAGTAACAGAACGAGGTCTTCAAGAGCTGTGAGACTGTTTTCACTGGTGTATGCTTTGACTGGGCACTGTGTGCTTGTGTATTTTCATATGTTTGTACGTATGTGTGTATGTGTATGTATGTGTGTATATAGACATACATGAGTGTATACGTATATATGTATATTATGTAAGTGTAGGTGAATATATGGGTGTGTATGTTTGTATATATATATGTATTGTGTGTATGTGTGTGCATGTGTGAGTTGTGTATATATGTGTGTGAGTATATAAATGTCTGTATTTGTGTATGTATTGTATGAGTGTGTGTGTATATGTGAGCATGTGTATGTGTATATGTGTATATATGTGTGTGTGAGTGTGGATATAAATGTCTGTGTTTGTGTATGTGTGTGAGTGTGTGTGTGTGTGTGTGTGAAGGGTTCCTACAAGTCTGATACGATGTGAAAGTACAGCCCTCACCAAACACAGGACATGCGAGTTCCTCTCCTGCATCTTGCCTTTCCTGATGATCTCACATCCCACACCAGCCAGGTTTGGTGTCCTTCTGTCTTCAGAAGCCAAGACTGAAGCACTGTATTTGAAACAGATGGTAGTTTCTATCCCCGTGTCTGGGGGACCCGAATTCTCCACAGAGACCTGAATTCTCTAGGAGAGGGGTCAGCATTGAGTCACCTCTGTCTCCTACTAACACAGAGGAAGCAACATGACTGGCTCTCATTAAATGCTGAATGATTGACAGAATGAGCTGCTAGCCCCCTCTTGTAAGTGTGTGTTTGTGGGGCTAAGGGCCTTAGATATTATAAATAAGTATTCTACCACTGAGCAAGGGAGAGAGAAGGGAAGAGAGAGATGGGAGGGCAAGGAAATGGGGTCATGTTAAATTGTCCAAGCTAGCTTTGAACTCACTCTTTAATCTCAGCTGGTCTTGAACTTGCAGTCCAGTCCTGAGATGTTGGAATTGTAGCAGTGCACCCCCAGGTCCATCTATGCAGGACTTTACATGACATTTTGTCCTGAATCTAAGACAACTGGCCAAAGACCATTACTTTCATCAGGAAAAGGCTATGTGTTAGGGAAAAATAAAATCAATGCAACAAGTTTCTCAAGGGCAGCAAGGCCATTAGCATGTGGCAAGAGAGAAATGGGCAAGGACAGAGATGCGGCCAGGCACATTTATGACCAGGGCAGTTGAGAACAATGAAAAGAGGGGCAGCAGGAGAAAAGGTGATTGACAACACAACACTTTGACCACAGAGGTGTTACAGTGTGCACTTTTAAAACCCAGGATCTGAAGTGGAAACAGTGGCTCACGCCTGTCATCTCGGCACTGATGAGCTAAGACAGTGCTATGAGTTCAGTGCTAGTCTGGAACACATAATGAGACCTTGTCTCAAAAGCCAATAAAAAACTGATAAATAATTCCAGAATCTGGGGGCAGAAATATCCAGGTTTGGTCTTGGTAGTGTCATGATCTTGGGCTAGTTGTCTTGGTTTCCTTAACTATAAAATGGCAAAAAAAAAATAATAACACCTATTTCAAAGGTAAACATAAACTAAAAATAAATAAATAAATAAACATGCGTGAGATGTGCTAGTCCCATGTCAATCACGTAGTAAGTGATAAATAAGAGCTAAGTTCTTTTTTTATATTTATTTCTTATGTATACAATATTCTGTCTGTGTGCATACCTGAAGGCCAGAAGAGGGCACCAGACCCCATTACAGATGGTTGTGAGCCACCATGTGGTTGCTGGGAATTGAACTCAGGACCTTTGGAAGAGCAGGCAATGCTCTTAACCTCTGAGCCATCCCTCCAGCCCAAGAGCTAAATTCTTATCAATAACCAAGACCCAACTCCGGTGAAGCATGGGAATTCCAAACAGACATCGGCAGCCTGCTGCACGGTGGGGTGCCGTGCAGCCTGTGATCAGCAGACCCTGTCATTTGCTGATCTGAAACTAGGCTACACAGCCCCTGACACTGCACAGAGCCTCATTTGCTCTCGGCAGATGTGGCTGACCCAACAGAGCAAGAGTGCGGCTCTCTATCGCTAGTGTTGTAGACAAGGCATTTAGGGGAAACAAAGTGCCCTTCAGTTGTTCTGTAGTGTGACTTGGAGATCTGAAGCAGATCTTTTTCATGGATTCCCCCTTTAAACTCCATCTTAAATGAGCAGTCCCTACCTCATAATGCTGATGAAAAGAAATATGCTTTTCCTTATATGCGTGTTTCCCTTAGGAACACATCCGAAGTGTTTCCCAGATTCAAGCAGAGGAGGCTAGAAAGCGCAGCATCCTGATCCAAAGAGGTAGCATAATGACGCCACATGTGATGGAAGTGTGGCGGGAAGAGAAAAGCGCTTCCGCTAGCAAAGCCTTCTGAAATTTCTCGTCGGCTCTACCCTTGTTTTCAGGGGGGTTTCTGCAGACCGTAGTGTTGTGTGTCAGAAGCGAGTTCCACAAGCATTGTGCATTTCCAGCCCTAAGCACCCGCATTCCCCAAATCTCACCCTCTCCAGGCAGCTCCCCACATACTTGAAGCCGTTCCCTTGTGTCTAAAACTATTACTTCAGAGCAGCAAATCCAAGTCACACCCAAACAGATTCAAATCCTCTCTTCAGTCTGAGGAGTACCACATCAGGACCAGCACTTGGTGCTTTGGGCTCATTCCAGCTGAAGGGGGAACAAAAGGGGCCTAAAGGGGAGTGGCGAAGTCCCTTTTGAAGTCTCTGCCTGTCCCTTGAAGCCCTTTCTTCCTGTTGAATTCATCTGTCTGTTCCATTAAGGCACCTTCTGGCTTAAAAGGAAAAGACTGTTTCCCTTTTACTGTGGCCTGAGTGTTGCCGGCCTGTTGATCTGCCGGAGTATTCCGGAGTATTCCGTGCGAGCTTTGGGAAAGAGACAGTGATGACACAACCCTTTCCGGGCTACAACCTGCATGATTCCCTCCAGCTCAGACAGAGGCATTGTGCGGCAAAGTGCCACTCCATGCTCCCCTCCCACGGACCTCGGCAAGAGCAGCAGCACCCGGGCTCCACTTTGCTGAGGTAGGCCTTCAGTTGACTCTTTAGGGTGGAGTCGGTAGTGGGTACCGTACACAGGGTACAGTGGGGTGCTGGGTCATACCAATCTGCTTTTCTGGGTAAAAATGTATAGTAATAGAGTCCCGAGCAGATACAGTGTTACGCCAACAGTTTCACTGGCGGGGGCTGGGGAGCATTTTTTAAAACCATGCAAAGAAGCATAGTCATTGGGTCATTGCTTCTTTGTTTTGTTTTTAGGATGCTCCTAACTATAGTGACTTTTTCCTTTTCATAAGGAAATATAGATAATTTATTATTATTTATAGATAAAGTATTGACATATTTGCATCATTAGACATCACTGAGAGTAAAAAGACAAAAATCCACATTCACAGGCAGGAGTAAAATATATTTAATATACTCATGTAAGTATAGGGAAATGGTGAGGAGCTGAAGACAGCAACAAAACCAGGAAAACAGGCAACGAGCAGGAATGACCAGTCTGGAAAGTGTGGACAACACTCATGCAAAATAAGGATTTCAGACACTGAAGAGAGGCACAATGCTTAAGAGTGAACGTTCTCACAGAGGACCCTGGTTCAATTTCTAGCGCCCACATGGCGGCTCTTCTTAACTCCAGTTCTAGGGGATCCAACACCCTCTCCTGACCTCTCCAGGCCTCCCCACACACACATAGTGCACAGAAATACATGCAGGAAGAAAACAGACATGTAAAATCAAATCAATCAGCCCTCAGGAATGATAGCTGACAGAAGCGTGTGGGACAGTGTGAGGCCCCATTTCCTACGTGTCCTAAGGCTCTTAAGACTAGGAGTTCTCTCACAAAGCCTGCCCATGGTTGGAGTCTGCCAGACACTAATTGTGTTCCATTCAGTTGTATCATTAGAGGCAAATACCACCTGGAAATTTGTTCTTTATCATAGCAAATTGTCCAACAACCTATGTCAAAGTGTGAATAGGCTTCCTGTTCAAGACTTTATTTTAGTGGAAAGATTTCCTTTGTTCTTACCAGGCTGGTAGATTTCTGTTTTTAAATAAAGAGGAACAGTATGAAATTTCTCTCCCAACATAGACAGGACAGGACAAAACAATTTCAGCATTTTGCCACTAGATGGCAGATTACTACAGTTTGAGGAACAAATAGAGAACCAAAAGAAAAAAATTACCACTCCCAAGACCATTTTTAAAAATGTGTTCAGAATCAAATATTAGCTCCAGATTAATCAAGAAAGTGTCTGCAACATGACTCCTGAGGGTGAAAATGATCAAATAAAAACCCTACTTATTTCCTACTCCTGTCTCCTAGAGATCAATAAAAAGTAGGATCCAAGGAGAAACAAATGTTCTCTCCCGGGAGAAAGCATGCTGTACATCCCCAGCTTGTACTGACTTCCTCCTATTTTCCAGATGCTCCGGAGCTCATCCTTGACTCACACTCCTGCCACTAGATGGCTATTGGGTAACCAGACCCATGCTGTGGGAAGGAGACCTGGGCTTAGATCCTGCCTCTGCCTTTGTCCTTGTAATCCATGCTATTAAAATGGGGCATGGGGCAGGAGGTAGCTGGAGATGCGGCGCAGCAGTTATGAACTCTGGTTGCCCTTCCAGAGGAAACTGGTTTGATTCCCAGCACAGATATAGCCATCTGTGATTCCAGTCCCAGAGGGTCCAACACCCTCATCTGACCCCCACAGACACCTGGCACAGACATGGTACACAGACATATGATGTAGGAGGGTCATCTGTCTATGTGTTACTTTCATTGGTTAATAAACAGAATGCCTTGGCCTTTTAATAGGGCAGAAAATTAGATGGGTGGAGTAGACAGAACAGAATGCTGGGAAGAAGGCAATGAGTCAGTCTCCATGCAGCTCCGGCCCAAGATGGACATAGGTTAGAATCTTTCCGGTAAGCCACCACCTCTTGGTGCTACACAGATTATTAGAAATGGGTTAATCAGGATGTGAGAGTTAGCCAATAAGAGGCTAGAAACTAATGGGCCAAGCAGTGTTTAAATGAATATAGTTTCGGTGTAATTATTTTGTGTAAAGCCAGGCGGCTGAGAGCTGGGTGGCAGGAACGCAGCCCACTGCTCCTTCTACAGATTGGCACCCAACGTGGTAACTAAATCCACTTAAGAAACTGAGAGGGCTTTAAAAAAGGGGAGAGAGAGTTTAACACACCTTTTTGCTGTTTGCTAGGATGTGCCGTAGTGAGATCTCCTGTTTCAGCAATAGTGGTGGAAAAAAAAGCCGTGTCATTTTAAAACGTGGATTCCTGGGGCTGTGTTGCCAGTACAAACCAGGCAGTGTTTAAATGAATACAATTTGTGTGTTGTTATTTTGGATGTAACGCTAGCTGTGTGGGAGACGGGCGGGATAAAATGCAGACCTGCTCGCCCCTCACTACAGACATACATACATGCAGACAAAACTATCTATCCCCATAAGATTTTCTTTAGTTATTAAAAATATGTGTGTGATAACTGTGAGACAGTAAAGTGTTAATTAACCTGATAGTAATAATTATTTCATGATGTTTATGTTATCATGTTATATATTTAAATATATTTAATTTGTCAATTATACTTCAGTACAGCTGAAAATCAATAAAATGTAAGTACATAATATTTATATCATGCTTGGCATGGTTATTATATTGATTAAATATAAGTTTAATATAAGAGTTAGTATCAAACCACAGTCTGGTAAATATTCATAACTATATAGTTTGGGCAGGTCAGATTTAATTTAAAAAATGTTTTGGCTGTGACTCCAGATGGCTTCAGTCCACAATAGCAGGGAATATAGGGACACCAGCAGGAACAGAATCCTGGCTAATTACTTTACCTCACACAGGAAGCAGAGAAGCATTATACCCTCAAAGTTGGCTGGAGGTACATACTATGGCTTCCATAACCTCCTGTGGTGGGTTAATGAGAATGGCCCCATGGGGGGTTCCCAGACGGTGAAATTCTTGGGAAGGATTAGGAGGTGGTGTATTATTAGATGAGGCTGAGCAGGTATCCCAACATAGAGAATAAGCTCCAAAAAGCCAGTTCATGCACCTGTTATAGGTCCTGCTGCAACTGCGAGGGAAACCCCTAACAGATCAAGCCACATAACTATGACCCACGTTCAGATAGTGTAGTTCTGTCCCATGCAGCTTCACCAGCTGTTGGTCCATAATCCGTGAGATCCCAATAGCTTGGGTCAGCATCTCTGTGGTTTTCCCCATCATGCTCTTGACCCCCCCCCCTTATTCAAATAATCCCTCCTTTCTTTAACTGAAATCCAGGAGCTCAGGCCACTGCTTGGCTGTGGGTTACTACATCTTGCATCTGCTTCCATTCATACTGGATATAGGTTTTATAAATACAATTAAGGAGGGAAGTAATCTGATTAAAATGGAAACCCCTTTCTGAGACCCTCTCCACTATTGCTAGGAGCCTTAGCTGGAGTTATCTTTGTGGATTCCTAAGAGTTTCTCTTATACCAGATTTCTCCTGAACCCCTCTATCAAAATATCTCCCTCTATCAAAATATCTCTTTCATTGCTCTCCCTCTCCATATCTCCCCAAACTCGATTTTCTTGATCCCACATGTTCCCATCTCCCATCCCCTCCCTTCTACTCCCCTCCTCAGTTTGCCCAGGAGATCTTACCTACTTTCCTCCTATGGCCCTCCATATGTGTCCCTCTTAGGGTACCCCATTTTTCCTAGATTCTCTGGATTGTGGATTGTAGCTTGGTTATCCTTTGCTTTACATCTAATATCCACTTATGAGTGAATATATGCCCAAGAGTGGGTATTGCTGGTCTTGAGGTAGATTGATTCCCAACTTTCTAAGAAACCGCCATACTGATTTCCAAAGTAATGAGAAAATTGACAAGAAACAAGTGTGTGCATGTTCAGTTCAGATAGCATCTCTCCTGTTCCTCTCCTCCCTCCATCTCCTCACCCCTTTCTTCCTGCCCTGGTCATTTCCCTTTCCCTTTTCAGCTCGTGTGTTCTGTTGCCCTCCTGAACCCTCTCCCGTAAAGTCTTCTCCTTCTGCTCCAGTCTTCTGCTTTCGCCCATTTTCTAATCTGTTTTCGTTTTCACAGTTGAGTTGTGAGAATGAGCCCACAGTGCCTAAAACATTCACCACTTGGCCTTGAACAACAACAAAAATGCCAACTTACGGTTTACAACATTGTTACAGACTTAAGACCAGGATCAGGTGCTGTTGTCTTTGCTGCTCTCATTCAATTTAACTCTCCTATTTGCATGAGTACATTTCTTTTCTCAGAATGGCCACCAGGGTCTTCTCAACCTTGTGCACCAACAATTGCAAGATGTAATACTACAAATTGCCCTCCTTCCCCAAATTCAACCCATGATTCTGCTAGTGAACGAATGATAACTGTTGAGAGACCTTTGATTATGAAAGCTGTTAGATTAAGCCAACCTATAATTTAAAAAAAAATCTTGACTTCAAAATTTAAGTCAAAAGAGATATTACTTGGGGAAGGAGGTACTGCTTTTATTTATATAGGAAATGAGAAGCAGTGAATTCATTCTGGCTTAAGAAAAACCAGATTTTTTTGAGGAAGAACCCATGAAAAAAAATTCTGATCAGAAAGGATGGCAGAGATGATGATCCAACATTTTAGGGCATCTTTGTTATAGTTTCCTCTGAGTTCTACATCCAGAACAGCTGAGATGATCAAGGCTCACAGACTACTCCATTCAGTACTTGACCATACTCATAAATTATCTCAGGGTCCCCCAAAAATTACAGGTCCCCCAATCAACAGGAAGTAGTTTAGAGAACTATGCCCACATTCCCAAAAATAAATTATGAATGTTTATCATTGTTTAGGGTGGCTGGTTACAAGTTGCTCTGGATAATGGTCAGGAAAAAAGCTAAACAAAGGAGATTAGATTCAGGAATCTTGTTCTGAAAAAAAAAGGGGGTGATATAGAAATGAAAGGACAAAGCGGTAGATTATTGAATCTATTTTAATCTAAAAAACTAATAATCTTGCATATTTTACATTAGTAGATTTTGGTTTATTAATACAAATTTAAAGTTAATTTTGTTATACTGTATGCATATTTCTATTATTGTTTAGGGTATTATGTTTATGCAGCTTATTAAAATGTAATATATAGTTAAGAAAATCAGGTTAATAGTCATCTATAATAGCAAACTTATAGTCATATTAGGTTTTCAAAGTCATACAGAGATATATTTCAGATAGATAGGTAACCTTCAAACACTTTGAAGGCTTACAGAATATGGCATTTAATGTTTAATAATCTAAGGCTTTTCATGACAGCACTAATCTACTTCAAAGAAGATGATGGATATCAAAGAAATCACATGTAGAGTTTACTTTCTTTGGGGCAAAAGTTAGCCACTAGACAAGAAATTGCCCTTGCCTTGACTGTTGTTGTCCAATTTAGACAGGCAGAACACAAAAGAAGTGACTGCTGAACTTTTCCAAAACAAGGTAGGACAGTCCTTCAAAACTGCTGCTTTACAGAAAAGTCAGATATTCTATGTCTGTAGGCCAAAGATGGGTGCCTCGACATTGCAGAGGAACTTTGGGTGACTGTCCAGACAAGCTTTATCCCTGTTATGAGGTTACATTTCATCCTTCTAGGATCTTTGATGGGGTTGAAGAGTAAATGGTTATAATTATAGTTTTCCTTAGTTGTAACAAAAAGTAAATTAGATATAAAACTTTAGATTCAACCAAGATAATATAGATAATTAAGTATTTTCTCTAATTTTGCCAAGTACAAATGGACTGGATATTATTACTGTAATTCCTACTTAATAACTGTTTTTGTTGTATATAGTTTTACTATATTATGGTTAAAACCTTTCTTTTTAATTAGACAAAAGGGGAAATACTGTAAAACAACCCTTTCTACACTATGAATTTACTTTCATTTGCTATTAAAAAGCTGATTGACTGATATCTGGGCAGAAAGAGATTGAGCACAAGAGACAGACTAGGAAATTTTAGGGAGGAGAAAGGATGATGTCAAAGAGTCTATGGCAAATGCAGAGAAGCAAGATGAGAATGCCATACCAAGAAAAGGTACCAAGCCACGTGAATAAATATAAATAAGAATTATAAATTGATTTAAGAGTTTGCGTAACAAGCCTGAGCTATTGGCTGAACATTTATAATTCATATTCAGTCTCTGAGTTGGTTATTTGTGTCCAGGCAGTCGGGACAGGGAAAAATCTGTTTACAGTTGGTATCAACCCCAAGGACATGCTCATGGCCACTGATCTGACTAGCATGGACACTGGATTATCTATGTGCATTAGTTACTGATCCCATGGCTCTGACAAAATGCCTGATGAAAGCAACTTTAAGAAGAAGAGGCGGGCTTGTTTTGGCTCCCAGTTGGAGGATACAGTCCATAGTAATAGGAAGACATGGCAGCAGGAACTTGAAGAAGCTAATCACATGTACCTACAGAGACAGGGAACGGGAGAGCAGGTGAGGTTGGTAGGGAAAGGGAGGATAGAGGGCAAACTGGAAAGGAATGGATGTACAAACAGTAAATAAAATATTCAATTTAAAATTTGATGTGCCAGATTAAGTCTACTTGACTTCAGAGCTGAAAAAATGAACTAGAAAAGTCTGAGGCTTGATCAAGAGGAAGTGGTAATGGGTTAAAGAAGTCAGCTTCTAAAATGTGTAGACAAACACTGACAAAGGGGATGTGGCTGGCCACTCCTCCTACAGAGCTTATTTTGAGATAAAGGATCAAACTATCTGGTCAAAACACAGTGAAAGTACAACTCAAGGTCAGGTCCTAAGTGTTTCTAGTAAGGAGAATAATGCTCTTTATTTACCTGCACAACTATTGTGTGCTCAGTGTCTGTCACAAAATGTGTAGAAAAGCAAAAACATATGGAAGGAGGGAGAATTAGATAGATGCCACATCATAACAGACAGATCACTGTGGCTACCTCAAGGGGTCAGAGAAAGGCGGGGATGCATTGCTGAAGAACTGGGAGCAGAGCAGTGGCTCTGACAGATGGCGTGGTGAGACAGCGAATAGAAAAGAATTAGACTCAGGTGGCTGTCAAAGAAAGAGAAGGAAAAATCTACCAGGTCCATAGAATGAGCAAGGAAGTTTTCCAAGTGAAACTCAAGGTGGGCACAGCTGTCCTGTGCATGGAGAGGGTGGGAGCAGAGAACAGGAGCTGAAGAGAGGAGGCCCAGCCATACTGACTGTAGTGTGGAGAATGAGCTCTTGGATTAGCCCCCCAAGACTCTGAAAGAAGATTGTATGTGTGACACACACACACACACACACACACACACACACACGCTTGCACGTGTTCTTAGCCACCAATAAAGAGGAATATCTGCTTATAAGAGGTATTTCTTCAAAACTGCTAGTACCTATTAACAAAAAGAAGCACCAAGAAATGGCCATTTAAAGACTTGGGAATGATTTCTGGCTTGAAGATATATACAATCATAAATGAAAACCAAAAAAATGTGCAAAAATAAAAAAGCACACCTGAGAATTCACATCCCCCTTGCCTTCTGCCGGGACCAGACAAAAGATGAAGGA
Organism: Alexandromys fortis; assembly: GCF_014885135.2. NCBI lineage: Eukaryota > Metazoa > Chordata > Mammalia > Rodentia > Cricetidae > Alexandromys > Alexandromys fortis. The sequence continues at coordinate 4,632,005 of NW_026068030.1, forward strand.
GGAAAGCGCAGAACTGTGTAACAGATGGACTGTTGAAAGGGCCTGAAACTCTCCTGGGTCCAAGGAAATGAAAAGAAAGCTTGTTACGAATTGTGCAAAATAATCATTCTAGAAGGAACCAACCTTGAAGTTAAAATGAGGCTGAACTCAGAAAGACCACGCTCAGCGCTCAAGGCTAAGTACACATCTTTCTGTGCTCTGCATCCACAATAGTGTGCTATAATTACAGACACAGAGAGAGATGTTCAGAACAGCACTTATCTGCAGAGCAGGTAGGGTCAAGTAAGGCTTTTGGGTTCTCTGGCCACATTAACAATGATCAAACTGATCCTAAATCCAGGCACTTTAGGAAAGGAATTTGGATACTAATATGTTCTTATTTAATACAGAAGAGAATAAATTCTATAGATGGTGATTCGGGTGGGGGTGTTAGCTTAGCCTTTAATAGTTAAGTCACTTCTCTAGCCATAAAAGGTGAGTTTTTGTTTGTTTGTTTCAAATCCTGCTCGTTCTTTGCATATGAGATTCATAGCTGTGGTAGTTTGAATGTAATTAACCCCCATAAGATCATATAGAGTGGCACTGTTAGGAGGTATAGCCTTGTTGGAGGAAGCGTGTCACTGTGCGGGTGGGCTTTGAAGTTTTCTATGCTCAAGCTGCATAGTGTCTTCATTCATTTCCTGTCACCTGCAGAAAAAGACCTAGCTTCTTCTCCACTCTCAGCGCCTTCTCCAGCACCATGTCTGTCTGCACACCACACCACGCCACACCATGATGATAATGGACTAAACCCCTGAAACAGTAAGACTCCCCAATGATATGTTTCTCCTTTAGAAGAGTTGCGGTGGTTGTGATGTCTCTTCACATCAAGAGTGAACCTAATTAAGACAATAACTTTTATACAAAAACTCAACAAAGTAGTAATAGGAAAAGAATAGCGTTTGCAATCAACTCCACCTGCCCCGTGATCCATCTTGGCTGTGTAAAGATTTAGATCCTGGGAAATCCATCCTAGCATTTGTTTTGGGATGATTGAGCATCTTCTCAAATTAAACATTTCATTTTGGGGGGGGGGTTATAGCATAAGATGCCATTGGAAGCATCTTTCACGAGTCCTTTGTCCCAAGTCCTACAAAAGCATAACTCAGTATCGGAACCATGACACTGACATAGTCATTTTAGATGAGCAGATGAGAAAAAGGCCCAAAGACTGTGGAGAACCTTCACCAAAGCCTAATATCTATCTGCCTGTACTAACACTAAGCTGATGTGAAGATCTGAAAAGCACTCTACTTTCAAAAGCAAGGAATAGACTTCTAGCCATTGTGTTACTAGCTCCTTCATTCTACCAGCCCTAGAAAGTATTTCTTCTCACTTCCTTAGCATTTGGACAGGCAATTAGACATACTCCATAATGCCACTGGTGTCTTCTGATGAAGAAAAACAAATCTTAGGCACACTTGAACTCAGCAGCTGGGTCACATGTGGCTCGCCTACTCGTCCACCTCTTGTTGATACCTTACCCAATGTTACAAGAAATGATGCTTCACTCCTTGAGGAATAGGTCTAGGCACTGCAGTATGCTGGACATGGTTCTCGGATCCCAAGAGAAACAGACTGGGCTGGGCATGCTCATTTGTATGCCAGGACTCAGCAGAGGAAGAGGAAGAAAGGCCAGGAGACCAAAGCCATCCTCACCTCCATAGTGAGATAGAGACAAGGTACACCCTTCCATCTCGGGGGGGGGGGGAGAATAAACTGCTACAAATTCTCCTACTAATAGAAGAAAAGAAAAGCTCCTTCTATTGCAATCTTCAGTGATGTACAGGAAAAAAAAAACTGCCATCAAGTGTTCTATGCTATGTATCTTGCTCAAAAACTGGCTCCTACTTAGGTGCAAGAGCATAAAAGTAAAAATTCTGATGTGCTCTTTTATACATTATCCTACATAAGCCATATGACACCCTCCATGTCACTGGAGAGAGACTGTGGCTGGCCCTTGCTCTGCTGTGGTTGTCTGAGTGGCTGCTGAGTGGCATTCACTGCTGTGACTGACCCACAAGTCACCCCCTCCTGCCCGTGACAGCCGGTGTCATGCTTAGCACTTGGCCACCTTAATCACAACTCGAAACAAACTCAAACAAAGTCAATTTGGCTCTTTCTCCACCCCTCAGGACAAAATCCAGTTATCTCAATAGAGTAGTTTATCCTTTGGGATATGAAAATTAAACCTCGGTTTGTCAGTGTGGTTGCTATGTGCCATTAGAAAATTATGCAAATACTTTAATACCTTTCATTGCAATTTGAAAAGTTTTGGAGGAAAATATCTAGCTGCAAGCAGGCGAATAAGCTACATGAGCTTGCTATTTTCGGTTTGGCTTCATTTTTCCCAAGGAAATTCTCTTTTAGACTGATTGTGAGAGTCATGCATTGACAGAGACATGTCTCCCAGTTCTTCCATGTCTGGTTGTGGTATCTATCCACACGTGTGTTGTTACTGTGGGTTATCACATTACATTTACATGCACACATGTTTAAGTATTTATACGTCCTATATCTTCATGGAAGATGTGACATAAATGTAATTTTTGAAAATTGCAAATAAACAGACAGGAATGGTAAGTGACATCAGAGAGAAACTGTCCCCTGCTGTGCACTGCTGGACAGGTGCGGCAGAAGATTCCCAGCACTGCAAGCTTAGCCTGAGTTCAGTTCCTGCTCTGTACACAGTTTCCTTGGGAGGGTTAAAAGTGCCACTTACGAAGGGCCTGCCTGGCACACAGTGACTTAGCAACAGAAGTGGTTGTAATTACAGTGAAAACAGTGCTCAGAAGCCAGGAAACACAAGCTGTCTGTTAGGGACTCTTTGAAGAACAAGGGAGGGCGAGGGAGCAAAATGGATGGCTGACGTCAAGCTGCCCACGAGCACTGCTCTCCATCAGGCGAAGCAGAGAAAGGCTTCTGTCTGCTGGTGACGTGGAGCTTTCCCTGGCTAAGCCAAGGGCCCCCCCCCCCCCCGGTGCTCTCGTCAGGGTGCCGCTGCAATAAACAAGAAACCCACACAGACTAAAGAGGTAGAAAGGTGCCCAGCAATCATCCCCTCCTTAGCTGCAATGGACAGGGATATGTCCAAGATCCAGCGTAGATTAATCCAAACATTAATCCAAAGGCATTTTTTTAACTACATATCAGCACCCATTCCCACGACTGATGTTAGCAACCCGAGGTCCTCAGCCTTCTTAACTAAATTGACACTGAGAATAAGTCTGATGTAAACCCAACAAAAAAAAGCACACAGCCTGATGGACAAACCACAGCGGCAATTCCCTAAAGGAGGGCAGTGCTGCGACTTTGCATTTAGACGTGTGACCACACGCAGAGAGGGGGGGGGGCGGGATTCACATCTGTTCTTGGGTCAAACAGACCTTGGCCTTCCTCCTCAAAAATACCAAGTCATCATGGCTAGATGAGCTGGAGAGATACATTGGATGGCAGAGTATGCCATAATCCGGATTCTAACTCTGAACTACAGCTGCAAGGGGAGGGCTTAAAGCGGTGGTTCGCAGCCTTCCTAACGTTGTGTCTCTTATACATACAGTTCCTCATGCTGTGACCCCCAGCCATAAAATTATTGCCACTTCATAACTGTAATTTTGTTATTGTTATGAATCATAATGTAAATATCTGTGTTTTCCGATAGTCTGAGGAGACCCCTGTGAAAGGGCCTCTCGTCCCCCAAGGGAGTCACACAGTTTGAGAAACACTGGTTTAAAGGACCCAGGGGAGGGCATAGACACTGCCTCCAATACGGTACCTCACTGCTCACAGATCCTCTCAGTGCTGGGGACTGGTCCAGTCTGAAAACTGTGGCAAGGGACAGTAATTCCTGAGCTCAGCCCAGAGGCTATCCAGAAAACGTGTCTTTACAATGACAGAAACAAGAGGGCCCTGTAACGATATTTAAACCATGTAGAATATATCCATTTGCGGTTATGAAAGCAATGAACGGCTGAATGTCTCTTGAAAAGAACTGGAAGGAAAAGAAGCTCGGCCATAAAACCACGCAGCTGTCATCCACCATGTTCTGATGCGGAGACGGCCACCGCTTCCCATCTGTTCTCCACACAAGTGTCTCTGTGTGTATATGTTATATGTATATGTTATCTGTATATTGCAAAATTCAGAACATATGATGTCAGAAAATTAAATCTAATTAAAACAATTTTAATGGGTCAGCAACACGGCTCAGTGAGTAAAGGTGCTTGCAGCCAGGCCTGACTACCTAAGTTTCCAGCCTTGGGACCTACATTATAGAAGGAGAGAACCAGTTCCCGAAAACGCCTAGATGCATGCCGCGGCACATGTGTGCTCCCACATATCAGTTTAAATCAATATAGTTTAATTTTTTTAAGATAATATGGTATATCTAAGTATATACAGTGCTTTATTCATGTAACAAATATATGATGTATTATTTTTCAGATGCTTCACTATACTTTAAGAATGCTATTTTTCCAGCCTGGTCAGCAGAGCAAGTTCCAGGACAGCCAGGATTATTATATAAATAAACCTTGTCTTGAAAAAACAAAATAATAATAATAAAATTAAAAAATAAATAAAGACTATTATTTTCAATGTCTGCAAACTTCTCCTCCTTAAACATATCTTCATAATCTGTTTTTTTCTTTCTTTTTAGAATACATAATTCTAGAATGAGTCTTGTCAAAGCATCACTATTGTCATGGGCCAGTGATTAACCATTTTTAGGATTTGGGAATCCGCTGCTATGGGCCTGACAGACTCAGACTCAGTGGGTCACCTGCCACAGCTAGGCCACGGGTTTTTTCCTCCTGAAAGCATCGGTCCTGGGCCACAGTGGGGGATGGGGGACCACACACTCTTTTTTAATTGCCAACTTTCCAGAAAAGAACCATCTCATTATTTTACCCATAATTCCTTTTCATTACTACTGAGGCTGGGCACGTTTTCAAAAAAAGAGCGGCCACTATTTTTCTGTCCAGTTGCAGCTTATTTCAAGTGTTTGATGATCTTCTCCTGGAATCTTGTGAGAGCCAAAGTTATGTTTTAAGTTTTAATTACTGTGCCTAAGAGATCCATGGAACAAAAATGCAGGAAATACATCAGGATGTGAGCTTGCCCCCATTGGACCTGATGGGAAACAGGATGGCCTCATGGGGTTGCCGTCCTAAGCCTCTGTAAGATGTGACTTGTTGCCATTTTCTGGGAATCCAGGAGTGAACCTGGCCAGAGTCCACCATCCTGGCTGGTATTTAATTACAGCTAGCTTCAAATTTGACTCAAAACTGTGGTAGTGATCTTTTTCTCACCCAGTGTGATTAACAATTTTATTATTGATTTATATGAATTTACTATATAATAAGGACTTAATCATGTATCATTTGCATCAGAAATACTTTTTATTTACTTTAACTATCACCCTTGCTCACTGTAAGCAAGGGTGCAGTGAAACCAGCAAACTAGATCACTCACTCTGTGGGTAGAATGGTCTACTGGGGATTCAAACTGTCCCCCAAGGGGCAGAGAGTACAGCAGGGAGGGAGGAGCCTTGCCAGCTTCAAGGGGACAGGTAGCAGTTGGGGATGGGGGTGGGGGAGCATGAGAGTCACAATAGCCTGGGATCTAACGGGGCTTTTACAGGCTTCTTTGAGTTAATCAGAGCCCAGAAGCCCTTGCTGGAGACAGTTGGCTATGGGGTAGATAAGGAAATAAGGCATTTCCTGACAAACAGGACCGTGCTTCTCAGGTTTCTGAGGAATGCTGAACTAGGTTTAGTTTATTTGCTTGCAGTTCTTCTGTCTACCCAGTAAGAGCCCAGCCCAAGCTGAGCCTACTAGGTGTTTGTCAGCACTGCTGCCGTTTGGGGGGCCTGCTTTGTACCCAATACTCACCCACAAGTACACATTTAAAAAATCCTATTTTTGTAGATCAACTGTACCTTAATAGAGCTGCTTTTAAGAGTTCAGGCTTTGGCAATGATGGAGGTCAAATCCAGGACATTGCAAGTGTTCTACCACTAGCCTATCTCCAACACATACATTTGCAAGTGTGTGTGTGTGTGTGTGTGTGTGTGTGTGTGTGTAATGGTGTTTCTGGGGTTTTTAGATTTATATTATTTTTAATTATATGAAGGGGAGGGTTGTGCACGTGAATGCTGGTGGCCATGAGACCAGAGGTAGGAGCTAGAGTTACAGGCAGCTGTAAGGCCCTTGGTGCCAGGAACAGAACTCAGGTCCTCTTTAAGATAGCGCATGTTCTTAACAGCCGAGCAATCTCTCCTGTCCCTATAATGGTTCTGTATGTATATAAAAGTTCTTCATTTGACATAATCAAATCGATGAGTCTTTGTCATTATGAGGAAGCCATGTATGCCTTGACAGTCTGGATCTCAGATCTGACAGTCCTTTACATATTCTTCCTTCAGACACCAGAATGCTTTCATCATTTCTCTCTACAGTTTTAGCCAGGATAAGACTCATTTCAGTCAAAGATAAATGGAAGAGATTCACCTTAATTCTTAAAAACCAATTTATAAATGTTTCTACTAACGTTATCATTTTCTTCACATAGTCCCCATAGGTTTGTTTTCAAGAACTAGGTTTTGGGGGTAGGGTTTGCTTGGTTGGGTTTTGCTTAGTTTTGATTGTTATTACTAGTAGGGGCTTTCATTACTTTACCATCTCCTCTTCTTTTTTTTCAACATGTAAAGAAATGTATTTTTAGCCATTAGTCCTGTAACAAACAACTTTACTATTAAACTATATAATTCTGAATTGTGTATAAATTAGTTATCATGGATTTTTTAATCTATAATTAATAACTAACAATTTTGTTGCCTCCCTGTAATAGTTGTAAAATCTCTTATGCATTCACTCAAATACTATGTGTTAAATAGTTACAACAGGTCACTTCACGTCTGATTTTAATACAAAATATAATACCATTCATTCATTTAACAAATGTTTATTGAGGGTCTGTTATGTGCCATGGATATTCTGAGTATTGGAGCTCTATCCTCAAATAGGAAGGATTACTGGTTTCTTTTCTGTAGGCTCTCTGAACCCTTAGGTACAATAGGTGTTAGAAGTCCCCAGGAAAATATGGTGTCCAGCATTTCCCGACCATAGCTAGGCACCTGGCGAGGCTCTCTTTTGTGTCGCTTGCTTGAAGACACCAGTATTTTAGGAAATGGAACAGCCCCTTTGATGACTAAATTTGCTGTTGCTTCTGAACAACTAAAAAGTAATCCATGGTAACTCAGAAAAGCAAACAGCTTTCTGCTTTCCTTGTGCTAAATTCTTAAACGATTGGAGGTCTGGGGATGTGTCGATATGACGCAGTATGCACAGGCCATGGGTTCAATCCCCAGCAGGCACGCCACACAAAAGGAAACCGTTGTACAAAGAAATAAAGCAATGTGACTTTCCAAAACTCTGACAAATAGCCTGGAAACTTCCTCTCTGAAACAATCGCTCTTGTTCACCAGCCTTTCTGACAGACCAGGCTAGCCAATTCTGTCATAATAGATTGCCATACTTAAACACTTCGACAGGAGAGGGACTTGTTGTGTGTTGAAATAGGAGCGGCAGGGCTGCGTCCCCGGCACCTGGCCGCCCGCATGGCTAGTTTATACCCAGAAATAATTACACGGAAACTGTATTCTTTCAAACACTGCCTGGCCCGGCTAGGTCCAGTTTCTTATTGGCTAGCTCTTACATATTGTTCTAACCCATTTCTAATATTCTGTGTAGCCCATGAGCTGGCTTACCAGAGAGGATCTTAACCTGCGTCTGTCTGGAGTGGGAGCATCATGGCGACTCTTCCTCTAACCTTCTTTCTCCCAGAATTCTCTTCTGTATACTCCGCCTACCTAATTTTCTATCCAATAAAATGGGCCAAGGCAGTTTCTTTATTAGTAAGAAATCATTCCCACATCAGTTGTGTTCCCAGGCAATAGACTCTGCCAGGTTTCACACTCTGAGCTGTGAATGTAAAAGGAACAGAGAAGCATGGAAGGAGCTGTGGGACACAAACCCGTAAGTCTCAGTTCCCATCCCAAAGCCTGGGGCTTCGCTGCTGTCCTGCCTGTCTTCTCTCTGTACCTCAACTGTGTGGACGCTGGAAGCCAATGAACCAAAGGCAGCCATGTTGGAAGGTTTCCCCTTGACTCTCCAGCTTAGGATAATAACCTCTCTGGTAACTCTAGGTGCTCCCTCCCCTCACCATTCACTTTCAATCCCATCACAAGAATAATGCTTTAAAGAAATAGTTCTCCATCTTCACTGGCACTGTCAATACCTTGAGACTTCATTTCCCCTGAACTATTTTACCTGGTTTTTAGTTACAGTGTAACTCTAACTCCACTTTTTTTTTTCTAATTTTTTTATTTTTTTTTCTAACTCCACTTTTAACCTACTTCCCAGGTCATTTTTTGAATCACAGATCATCTAATGACCCCACTTTTTCCAAAACACCCCATGACCCTAATAACCCATAATACTATTTTCCTAAATGAGAGTCAGGGAATTCGAATGTTATAGAATATACTAGATATTACTTGAAGGACTTTATATGACCATCTAACTTTGAGACTTTCTAAGTCAGAAAATGTATCTGCTGTTCTTCATTGTAAAACTCCCTAGAGCCACCTTGACATTGCTGTGTATCATGTAGCCCAAGGGGTAGGTGCAGCCTGTGCTGGTTCTTAAACTCCTGATAAAGAATAGATCTGGACATGTGTTGACTGCTTATAATCCCGACACTTAGCTGGCTGAGGCAAGGAAACTGTGAGTTAGAGGACAACTGGGGCTACATAGCAAGGTGCTGTTATAATAAATAAATAATTAGAAATATATTATGAGTAACAGTATATAATGCATAGTTTCAAATATTCATAAGACATGAGGCTTAATTATAACACATTCTTTTTTCAGCCATGATGTTATAAATTAAGATATACTGTATCCAGGGTAGGACAGATGGCTCAGTGGCCAAGAACACTGGCTGTTCTTCCAGAGGACCCAGGTTCAACTACCAGCACCCACATAGCAGCTCATAACCATCTTTAACTCCAATCCTAAGGGATCCAACTCTCTTCTGTTCACCACAGACCCTACACACACGTAATACACAGACAACCATACAGGCAAAACATCCAAACACATAAAGTAAAATTTGAAAAGATATATTATATGCTCTGCCCAGTCCATTTTCAAACATGGTTGAAGGGCCCGCTTCTCCTAAGATCTCGCCTTCTGTGTGCCTCCAGGCAAAATGGAAAGAGATCATTTATTTTTCCGAGTGGAAGTCACTGGTTACCCAGGTTTAAAAAGACTTTGAAAATGAAAACTCTGGGCTGGCCAAACTGCTCTCAGAAGCAAGAGGACAGCCCTGGGACTGGCTGACACCGTGGCAGCTCTTCCAGTGTGGACACTACTCTTCCTGACTGCAGCCAACCACCAGGAACCCGTCAGATTTTCTGTGCTGTCTGTGACCCTGATGGACCATCTGACACAATTTCAGCTTTGTGCACAGGTTCTATACGCTGGCCTGTCATGGAAAGGGGTGCCCACAGCAGGACAGCCACCCCCTTCCACATCGTGGAGCTACTGTAAGAAACAAGTTATTGTGGTCCATTTGAGGTGCCTTTGTAGGTCAGCAATGAGTCACAGACAAGTAGGAGACGCTAGGTCCCTGTCTTCCCTAGCAGGCAATGGAGGCCTGCATGTCTAGAAGCTTTCAGTCAGTTTTAGGGTTGCAAAGATACCGTCTGCTCCACGACCACTACATGACTGAGTGGTTCAGAAAGGGGGGAAGAGAAGCCCTGAGTCCTAATGTATACACTAGATAAGGTATAATACTAGACACCAGGAAGATGGTACCTTCCTAGAGCAATCAGCCAGTGAGGACCAGAGGAAGGAGAGATGCAACTAGGAATATAAAATCCACTATTTTCTACCAATTTAGTAGACCAGCCATTTTTGCCTTTTGTGTGGGGTTACACCCACTTTCACAGACCCGAAAAGAAAATCTACCTTGTTTTCTCCACTTGAACGTTCCAATGTTCCTTATTCCTCAGTAAGGGTCTTGTTTCTCACAGCTACCACCCACCCCCCACCCACGCGCCCCTTCAGCTGCTGTGTTGCCATTTCAACAAGGCCAACCTCAGATTAGCTTGAATCTGTCCTTGATACCCTCCCTATCTGCGAGAGGCTGAGTGACAGGCAGAGCAAAAAATTACAGCTCAACACAGGAGAATAACAGCACTCAGAATGTCCCCTGGCTTTCCATTGTCTGACCAAGGATTTCCACGATGGGCCAGTCCTTCCAACTGACCCTTATAATCCCTGTATCACTGTTCCTGGGGGACTTCAGTCCAAGTTTCAGTTTCCACAGCCGTAACTAGAGGGGACTGGTAACAAGACTGCCCTGCCCCCGGCTCGTTTCTGGAGCTGAGCTAACGGATGGAAGAAGTTTAGCGTGAACCCTATCACACGGTAAACAAAGCGTTTGTGCACTTGGCCCTATGGGCCAGATCCAGCCCACTGCCTGCTTCTATAAATGCAAACGCCCGGATCACAGGCACTCTCTCCTCTTTCACGGCTCCTTTTCTGGTGCCGAAGCAAAGATGAGTCTTTGCAGCAGAGACCTCAATGGACTTCAAGGAAAAATCCTCCAAGGCCTGCAATAAATGCCTGCTTGCTGGCAGTTTACTAGGTGCCAACCAGAACCCTCAGCGTGCCCCTAATGAGCCCTGCCATTCCTTTGTACAGCATGCCTCTCGCCCACCTGGATAAGAAGCCCTCTGAAGGTCACACTGGAGTCCGGCGGATGGGCCTTCCATCTCCCCAGCTCTGAAATATGAGGACTCTACTATCATCCTGACTCTGTTCAAACCGAATACCTCATTCCAGCATCACTTTTTCCATTTAGGCCAAACTGAGACACTGTTTTTAGATTCAACTTTATGCATACCCATTTTTTTTCTCTTTCATAGACGGTTTTTAATAGGACCTCAATACATATTTATTCAGCCCTAATGTATCATTCCATAAGTAAGCTTTTGTACTTTGGGGCATGCTGTCTTACACGCTTCAGAAAGCAGCTCCAGCATGGCCTGCTCCGGGAAGCAATGCCTGAGCACACAGTTAGGAGAATCACGCGTCATCAAGACAGAAACACGGATACACTGCAGTCAGAGCAGACTTCACCTCATTACTCCCGTAGACTGCCATTGCTGAAGACACCTCAGATGGGGACTGGAAACATTACCTGTCGTTTCTTCCTTCCCTTCTGCCTCCATTCAAAATATCACAGATGTATGTATATATACAAACATATACATATATGCACACATAGTTTAAATACCACATAGTCTAACTTACAGTTTAAGTTATGATGAAGCAAACATCTGTGGCCATTATGTAGCTTAGCTAGTGGTCCATCATAAGTAACAGACACCTCCCGTTTAGCCATCTCTGTGACGCCCTCAACTCTCCATTTCCTACCACACATAGAGCTATCAAGCAGATCTCTCTAGAGGAACAGAACTGATAGTGTTTTATGGATGGATGGATGGATGGATGGATGGATGGATGGATGGATGGATGGGTGGATGGGTGGGTGAATGGGTGGGTGGGCGGGTGGATGGGTGG
>NW_026068030.1:4643993-4688921 GCF_014885135.2 Alexandromys fortis
TGGATGGATGGGTGGGTGGGTGGGTGGATGGGTGGGTGGGTGGGTGATGGATGGATGGGTGGGTGGGTGGATGGATGGGTAAGTATGTATACTCTCACACACATACATATCATAAAAGAGAATTTACTAGGATGACTTATCCAGTAGAGGCCTCATGATCCAACAATGGTCATCTACATATCGGAGAGATTAGAACTCAGCAGCTCCTCAGTCCATGAAATGGGACATCTCAGCAGCTCCAATCTAGCACTGAAGGCCTAGAAGATTCCTGGAGAGGGAAGCCTGGGGAAGCTGAAGTCTGATGGCAACAGCACCAATAGACACAGTTATCAGCAAGAAGCAAATGCAGACAAGCAAGAAGCACTGCTTTCTCCTCACACCTCTTTATGTCTGGAGCAAGCTGGAAGGTTCCATCATTCTGGAGAAGGGCCCCCTCAGTTAATCCTCCTGGGAGGTGCCCTCACAAACCTGTCCAGGATCTGACAATTAATTATCACAGGTAGCTACTACCTTAATTTTCATGTTATTTAATTTCTTATTTTCTGTTCAGTTCAACCCCATGCCCCTTAACAAGATAGTGTTGAGTTTTGCCTGTTGTTCAACTTTGTATGACCAGAATCACACTAAATGCATCCTCCATAACTCGCTTCACTGGGATCCATGGATACTGACACGTGGTCTGCGGTCTCTCCATCTCCAATGCACATATTCTGTTTTAGGAGTACACAGAAATGTCTTTACCCGGTCCCCAGCTGATGACTTATACTGGGCGAGCCTGATTTTTACTGTTGTAATGATGTTATATACACTTCCTTATCCTCCTTCTAGCATCATTACTGCACTGTAATCAGCTTTGCTAATGGATGCTAAATTGGTCTCTGATGCACTTGGGCCTGTTTCTTGGGCTTACAGCATTGTGTGAGAGTTCTCTTCACTTCGTAGCCTCAACCACACCATGGGGTGTTTACTTCTGCCAATTAATCGTGTATAAACTGATATCTACTTGTGGGTTTTTCAAATTCTATTTCCCTGCTTAATAATGAAGATAGTATTTTTCCTAAATTTATCGGTCACTTATCTTTCTATGAAATGCTCATTCATGTCCATTTTTCTTATGCTTTTTTCCTAGTAATTGATTTTTTTCATTGACTCTTGTCTTTTTCTTATCCATCTGTAGGAATCATCTTTATATGTTTTGGCTCCTGGTATTTTGTCTATTAAACATTACAAATAAAGCTTCTGAACTCCTAGACGATCCCTGCAAGGGGATCGTGTACCAAAGAGCTTCAAGCCCTGCTACCTACTCTCCTGTCTTGGCTCAGAGTACAAGGTTCTTGGAATCTGAGGATAGATGAACAGAACCTGCTGGACCAGTACAGGATCCCAGAAAGCCTGTGACAACTCCATCTAATACATAGATCATCTGAACTAGAACTTTGTGCCTCCTCACAGAACTGCAAAACATGCTGGCTTAGGCATCCTCAGCTGCCAGTTTCCCTTTGTTCTTCATAGCTGCTCTCAAGCTTCCATTCTGCAGGTCCCCACCCCCACAGATTAGCCTTGCTTTTGCTTCAGGGCAGGTTAGTCCCCGGAAGCTGAGATCTTGACGACTCAGTGCTCAGCAAACAGCTTTCAGTTATTTATACACAGCTTCTGACAAGGTCTAGCTAACCCCTTAGCAGCGCTTGCGCTCTTTCAAGCTCACACCAACATAAAGTAATAATAATAATAATAATAATAATAATAATAATAATAATAATAATAATAATAGCTTGGAGTCTGCTTGCTTGGCTGGAGAAGGCAGGCAGGGCCAGGCTTCATGGCCTCACACTTACAGCTCCTTCTACACACTCATTTATGGGCAGTGAGATGGGAAACCGTTAGCTTTCCTTGCTCTCTGAATGCAGAAACGCAGCCAAGAGAACTCACCAGCACCTTCTGTGGTGTGTGAGGAGCACTGGATTTGCCAGCCCCTGGCCTGATGTTTCCCTCTGCAAATAGGAACCAATGAAAATCAAGTTCCACATATATATATTCTCCCAAGAGCAAGACGGAAAATGTGTGGGGTAACCTTACGTCAACCTGAAAGATTTCTCACTCTTTGCTTCTGTTTTCACAGATACTAAAATCAGAACAATATGGAGATTTTATATGATTTTGCTTGGCCCCAGTGCAAAGATGACATACAAATTTGTGAAGCATTTCTATACTTTCAGACAAATAAATCATATCTTTTTCTTATATGCAGGGTGCATGGGGAGTGTAGACAGTTGGCCAGTGAACTCATACTAAAGGGAGACTATGAAGGGGGTGTGGTAATCAGTTGGAGAAAAGGGAGTTGGATGATGGGGAGGGGCACATATAAGCGAAGGACGGTAATATATGTGTATAAAAATAACATAACGAAATCTAATATTTTGGCTGCTTATTAAAAACATTAATAAGTTAGGTGGTGGTGGTACATACCTTTAATCCCAGTACTTGGGAGGCAGAGGCAAGGGGATCTCTGTGAGTCTGAGGCCAGCCTGGTCACAAAGCAAGTTCCAGGAGAGCCAGAACTGTTACACAGAGAAACCCTATCTTGAAATCATGATCCCCACTCCAAATAGTAACTAAAAAAGTAAAGAAAATGAAAAAAGAAATAGTTTCTAGATCTGAGAAAGTTTCTCAAACTAGAAATCCAAAGTTAATTCCACAGTCCTATTTGAAAACCTGCTTGGTGTCTAGTCCACTGCAATTTTAAAAATCCAGAGGTAGGAAAAAGAAATCTCGGCCTTTCATTTTTTGTTAGTGTGTCTAAGAGCACATTCCTTCCCCAGAGACACATTCATTCTGTCTGCGCCTTAACTTCCCTGCTCCCCACACTAACTCACAAGGCCCCGGTGAGCACCCTGAATAACACAGAAGTCTGTTTCAGTTGCTCATTTATACTTATTTTCCTGGGAAAAGTGGAAAAAGAACACCAGATCCAACTGCAGTTTTTAAAATTACCGGTATGGAGAGATGCTTGGATAACACAACAGAGAAAAAGGAAGGACGCTGTCCAGAAACTTTGCAGCCCACCCTCCATAGAGTTGATATAGCACCTGCTTGAGAAGAAACAGTACAGAAGACAGGAGTAAATCAACACTCGGTCAAACACATGAACACGTCTGCGTCACCTCCCTTTCTGTTTAATTGTGAAGCCTTTCTGACATGTTGGAAAAGCCATCAGATGACGAAATTCCAAAGTGTGAAGTGATCAGGGCATGCTGCCAGTTGCTCCTCGTGTCTTTCGTTGGAGAACACAGGAGCCTGCAGCCTGAGCATATCAAAGCGATTCTGGCACAGACATCCTTTTAGGGACACACAAATGATAGGCAACTAAAGGAAAGAAGGAAGAAAAGCAGTTTGGAAATGGAGCAAAGTGTGAGCAGAGCATCACTATGCTAGATTACAAAGACAAGGAAACAAAACCACTAAACCCTACTGGTTCTCTCTTACACATTCTTCTGATTTGCCTCTCCCTTCTGCCACGGGGACCCAGGCTCACGTGGCCTCTCCAGTGGAGGACATAACAGACTCTTAAATAGATTTGCTGAAGCCTGGCTCCCACACCACATTAATTTCCACCCCTCTCCCAAGTGTTTTCACTAAAATGTGGTCACGATAGGAGCCGCTCCCCTACCCTACAGTCCTAAGGGAAAGTGCTTAGCAGGCATTTAGTCCTTCAGGGTGGGCTCTTGCCTTTCTCTCCAGGCAAGTGTTCCTGTATTTTAACTAACACTATGGATGGTAACAAGCACAGCCACACAAAGTGGTTCAATACATTGAGGAAATGCTACATCAGACAAAACGAAGGCAGGACTTTGAAGTGGCTCTAATAGTATTCACCCTCTGGTGATCCAGCAAAGCCTTCTCAGCAGGGTAGACAGCCCCCGAGCTGCTGGGAAAATCCACTGTTGTCTGTGTATACCTGACTGTGCATCAGGAATTGTCCTCAGTCGCAGAGAACTATCTTTAAGAGTTTGTCTCACCGGACAGTAGTAGTTGCACACCTTTATTCCCAGCATTTGAGAGGCAGAAGCAGGTGAATCTCTATTGAGTTCGAGGCCAGCCTGGTCTACAAGAGCTAGTTCCAGAACAGGTTCCAAAGCTACAGGGAAACCCAGTCTTGAAAAACTGAAAAAGAAGGGGAAAAAGTGTGTGTCTCACCTCATACCACAGCAGAACTGGCCATACAAAGACTCAAGTTCTCACCTCAGTTTGGGACCCATCTGAAGTACCACCCTCATCCCCACACAGTGGGGTGTGGTGGCCATAGGAATGTGTCTTGAAGCAACCTTAGTTCAAGGAGCATGAGCGTCATCTGTATCACACCCTTTCCAAGCCAAAATTCAGGGAGGGTTGTGTAAGAGGGGACAGGTAAGAGCCGGAGGCAGTAGAGGACTATGATGAAACAGTGTTTTCTAGACACAGTAGGATTCGCTGCAGTAGGATTTGTATAAGACCCACGCAAGCTCAGGCCACGCAAGACAGAATTCCCACCCCTAGCTGAGGAGCTTTGGGAATCAATAGCTGCTGCGAGAGGAAGAGTCAGTATTCTTCAAAGACATGACCTCCAGTAGGGTGAATGTGCTCCAGTGATGGCTACACACCCAAGAGTATATGACCAGCACTAATTGGAATTGACGGCTTTAAAAACAAAACAAAACAAAAGATGAGCACACAAAGTTGCATAGGTATAGAATGGACACTGGATCCAGGAGAAGTTAGGAAAGGAGAATGTAAGTAATCAAAATGCTGAGTATAAAAATTCTCAGGGGCCAAATAGTGGGCTCGCTGGTGAAGAGCACTTATTGTTTGTGATGAGGACCTAGGTTTAATTTCCAGCACCTACATGGTGGCTTGAAACTGTCTGCAGCTCCAGTTCCACGGGATCGGACGCCCTCTTCTGACCTTTGCAGGTACCAGACTTGCAGGTGGTGCACTTACATACATATAAGCAAAACATTCGTACACATAAAATAATAAAATAATTAAATCTTTAAAACAGAAGTTCTCAAAGTAATAACAAATACTTTTTTCTAAGGAGCCTGAGTGACCAAAAGCTGCCGCTGGAAACTGTGTTCTGAGGCCGTGCTTCCCTCAGCTCCTGCCACGACTGCGTGTGTTGTTCTGCGCCACACTGCTCCTTCTTCACCAGTGGACTCTGACTCTGTCACGGACTGATGGCAGCCTCAGGTGCTTCTGTCAACCTGCCTCAGCCTCAGAGATGTGTTAGCAACCTACTGTGCTAATGCAAAGCGTGTGTACAAACAACAGCGCAGCGTGCAGGGTGTGCGGTGCAGGTCTATACATCTGCGGGCACTGCACAGTGTTCTGGCTGATTTCTGCTGCATTCTTCCTCTGCACTCAGCCATAGTCACAGGGGACAACCGGGTGAACACTTGGTGACAGCACAATTTATGCAAATGAACAAGGCAAAAAGGAAACAAATGTGAGTCTCAGCTTGAGCTGTGGGACAATGACATGAGTGAATTCTTTGTTCAATCAGAAGGGCGTTCCAACACTGGAAGGCGAATACTGAGTGGATTTTCCTATCCCTTTAAGGGGGGAAGGGTTTTGACTTATAGCCAAGAGTATCGCGCAGGGAAAGCATGGCAGCGGGAGCCTGAGGCAGCTGGCCACACCGTTAGAAAGCAGACGGGGGATAAAGCAGGAAGCAAGGCCAAGCTAGTAAACCTCTAGCTCCCCGCCACCAGCAGCAGCATCCCCATCCTGGCAGGGACTCATTTCTTCCAGCCTGGTGATCAACAACATAAATCAGACCCTGGGCAGAAGCGCTTTCGAATCATTGTTGACTCCAAGCTACCGGCACACAGTGAAAAAAAGAGAGCAAGAAACATCGGTCCTTACCCCGCTGCCCTAGAGGATGTCCACCAAAAGAGGCAGTGGATCCTCACGACCCCAAGAGCACAGGTAGAAATAAAGTTTGTTAAGTAATTTTTAAATATCTTTTAATATGACTACGTCATGTTGCAAGTTTATATGATTTAGTTTTTAGTAATGTTTGTGCATATTAACAGTTTAAAAAATTTCTGTCAGCTTCCATGGGCTGGTATAAGGTCTAGCACATTAGGACTTCCATTTTCCTCTTTCTCTTGGGACTAGACTTACACTCTGGTCTAAGAGCCCACCCTAACCTCAATTTTCTCCCTCCTACACAGGCACCTCTGCTAATAAGAGCTTGACATGTCTAGATGTCTGCTCCAGTTAACACGAGAGAGAGAATATCAGTCCAAGATGCCAGCTGAGGACTTGAGCTGGCTCCGAAATTGCCAGCAGGTAAGGAAGATGCCATCTTGACTTGCAAGGAGGATACCTATGGCAGCTGGCACACAGGAGGGAAAGTGCTGCAAAGAACAATGATGCCACCACTTGGAAGTCACAGCAGGACGATGGCTGCACAGGCAGGGAAGCTGTGCTGACACTGCAGAAACACCACAAGAGCAGCTAGTCAGAATGCAGCTGGCAGCAAGGTCTGTGAGCCAAGCTATGACGGGACCACAGAGCTAAGGCGATCCAATTCCAGAGCTATTTGACATGGAGAAAATGCTAGGGTGCACGTACGTGTGTGTGTGTGTGTGTGTGTGTGTGTGTGTGTGTGTGTGTGGACTGGGAATACAGATAAACTCTACCACAACAAGCTTTGATCTGTGCTGTAAAGGAGGATGCGGACTCCACCAAAGAAATACCAGGAGTGAATTTTTAACGAGCAAGTGGAGTTACCATTCCTCATTTTGAAACTTTCTTTATCATTATACTAGGGTTCTCTAAAGGAACAGAACTGACAGAGATTTATTGGGATGGAGGTGGCTCACTAGTTAGGAACACATACTTCAGAGGACCTGAGCTCAGTCCTGAGCTCTTGGCAATCCCAGTCTGGTACTGAAGTCCCAGAGGGTTCCTGGAGAGCTGCTTGTCTTCCATCTTCATTAGAATCCCAAAGAAGTAGGTTCTGACCCCAGCTAAGGAATGCTTCGGCAGTAAGAAAGAAATTGGCAGCAAGAATGAGGACAAGCAGGCAAAAAGAAAAAAACCTTCCTTCTTAAATGTCCTTTTGTGTGGGTACCATCAGAAGGTATAGCCCAGATTTAGGAAAGTCTTCCCATGTCAAATAATCCAGCCAAGAAAATCCCTCATAGCTGGTCAGTGGTGGAATACACCCTTAATCCCAGCACTTGGGAGGCAGAGGCAGGCCAGCCTGGTCTACAGAGTGAATTCCAGGACATCTAGGGCTGTTATACAGAGAAACCCTGTCTCAAGAAAGAAAGGAAGAGAGAGAGAGAGAGAGAGAGAGAGAGAGAGAGAGAGAGAGAGAGAGAGAGAGAAAGGAAAGAAGGAAGGAAGGAAGGAAGGAAGGAAGGAAGGAAGGAAGGAAGGAAGGAAGGAAGGAAGGAGGAGGGAGGGAGAGAAGGATGGAAGAAAGGAGGGATTGAGGGAGGGAGTGAAGAAGGAAGGAAGTGTGCCCAATTGTTTGGGTTTTAGTTGATTCCAGATATAGTTGTAACTAGAGGTTTCTCGCCTGCTAACCAATTCCCAAATAACCACCATGAGACATAATATTAATTACAAACAGTTTGGCCTAATAGCTTAGGCTCATTATTAACTAACTCTTACAACTTAAATTAATCCATTTCTATTAGTTCCTATTTTACCACAAGGCTTTTAGCTTGTTACTTCACATCTTGCTTCTCTGATAGCTGCTCACATTTCCCCCAACCCCGACTTCTCCCAGTATTCAGTTTGGCTTTCTGACCTAGCTATATTCTGCCCTGCTATTGGCCAAATCAACTTCTTTACTAACCAATGGTAATAAAAACATATTCACAACATACAGAAAGGCATCCCACATCATACAGTCAATTTGACAACCAAGATTAGCCATAACATTATTTGTCAAAATAATGAGTGAAAGGCCTAATAAAAATAAATTTATTCCAGAAAACCAGCAACAAAAGGAGCCCCAGAAACTGAATAAATAGAAAAGCATGGAATAAAAAGAACCATCAGAAAGCTATTTGCAGAGATGGAGTGATGGTTCAATAGTAAAGAGCATGCAGGGCTCTTGCGGAGGACCTGGGTTTGGTTCCCAGCACCCATGTCAAGGTAACTCCAGCTCCAGGATCCAGTGTCCACTGGCCTCTGTGAGCACCTGCACTCATATGCACAGTACACATACTCACACACAGACACATACACACATGCACATACCTAAAAACAAATCATTAAAAAAGAAGACTAAATTTACCAGAAAGGCATTGCTGATAAAACCTACTTGCTCAGAACAACAAATAACAAGTAAGGCATTGCAAGCCTTGTCTGCATAGAGAAACAAAAAGAACAGAACTTTCAAAGATTACCAGCAGGCCTGGACATCCACATAAAAATATGACTTCCACAAGAAAATGGGGACACCGAAGAAGAAGAAAGAAATGTCTTCAAGTTTTGGTGAAAAGTATTTACAAACAAATTCTATATCCACCCACCCCGTCAATGAGGTGTAAAGGTTCACTTAAGACACACACACTCTTTAGATTGTATCTCTATCTAGACTTTATTGGAAGCTCCTGGAGAATACACAGGTGGGGGAAAAACAGAAGGGATGTCTCCAGAAAAGCAATAAAGAGAATTCCATCACTGCGGAGAACTACACTGTGCATTGTTGCGGGATATTTGATCACACTGTGTGAAATGTGTCTGTGTTTTACCTCACCTGCCTAAAGCACCTGATTGGTTTTAAAAAGAGCTGAATGGCCAATAGCTAGGCAGGAGAGGATACGCAGGACTTCCTGGCAGAGATGGGAACTTTGAATTAGAATCTGGCGTGGGAGATTTTGCCAGTAAGACATGGAGGAAGTATGACATACAGAATGGAGGAGAGGTAAAGAGCCACGTGGCAGACTGTAGATTAATAGAAATGGGTCAATTTAAGTTATAAGAGCTAGGTGGGGACATGCCTAAGCCAACGCCGTTTTCATAATTAATAATAAGTCTCTGTGTCATTATTTGGGAACTGGTGGTTCACAGAAAGTCCACTGAGAAAGCCCTACGACAGCAGAGCAGGGTAGGACATGCAGAGCTTGGGAGAGAACATCTCCAGTGTGCATGGAGAAAGCTGCAGGTTCCCCAGATAATGCTAACAGGACTTTTATAGCTATGATAGAGCATTCAAAGCAAACTAGCCAAATTTTAAAAGTTAACCTCGTATGAAGCCTGCAAAAAGCTGATACACGGGAAGGGAACACCACGCTCCAGCAAGGATGAAAGGCTGACGGCAGCAGGCAGAAACTATCAGCAGGTAGCAGTGACTGCTGGTATAGCTAGAAGGGGTGGGAGCAGCATGAGCTGAACACTTAGCTAACGGGAGTGAACAGGCTACATCAAAAATGAGTAACACGAGAACTAGCGATCACAGGCGGATAGCTGGTAAGGTTCACAGAACAGGTATTTGTGGGCAAAAGCTATTTATATTGTGCTTTTAACTACCTCCATCTACATCCATGATTTTAATAGAAGGCATAACTAGGCTGAGCATGGGCATTAGGAACAAACAAGGAATAGTCTTGTTGTTTCACAAAGAAACACACAACCAGAGCTAAAGCTGTCCAGTGTGGTGATTCGTATAGAATGGCTCCATAGGCTCATATGTTTGGATGCTTAGTCATCAGAAATGGTACTCTTGGGATGGATTAGGAGGGGTGAACTTGTTAGAGGAAGTGGGTCGCTGGGAATAGTCTTTGGGGTTTCAAAAGCCCATGCCAGGCTTAGGACCTCTTCCCTTCCTGCTGCCTACCTATTCAGATGTAGACTCCTAAGCTACTTCTCCAGTATCTGCCTGCCTACACACCACCACTCCTCCTGCCGTAAGGACAATGGACTAAACCTCTGAAACTATAAGCAAGCCTCAGTTAAATGTTCTTTTATAAGATTTACTATGTGTTGTAGGGGGAGCGGGCTGCATCCCGCCACCCAGCTAGCTTAACCCCCGAAATAACCACACAGAAATTGTATTAATTAAATTACTGCCTGGCCCATTATATCTTGCCTCTTCTTGGCCAACTCTCACATCCTGATCTAACCCATTTTCATCAATCTGTGTATCACCATGAGGTTATGACTTACTGGGAAAGATTCTAACCTACGTCTGTCTCAGGCAGGAGATTCATGGCATCTGCCACACTGTCCTTCTTCCCAGCATTTTCTTCTGTCTTCCCCGCCTATCTAAGTTCTGCCCTATCAAAAGGCCAAGACAGTTTCTTTATTCAACCAATGAAAGCAACACAAATACAGAAGGACCTCCTACACCAGCTAAGGCCATGGTGTCTCTTCACAGCAACAGAATACTGACTAAGACACCCACCAAGGCAACATTTTTTTAAAGGGTATAATAGCACCCAAACCCAGTTAGCAAACACATGGGCCAAAACAGCTCCTGTCTCCTCTCCCTGACATCAGTGGTCATTGTGTCTCACACCATTGATGGGAGCTCAACTTCATAATGTGATGAAACTGGCTAAACAGTGCAAATGGGGGGGGGAGGTTCAGAAGATGTGGCCCTTGTTGGGGTGACTACTTTTGAGGTCAGCCTGGCTATACAATGAAGTTCTGTAGTGTGTACAGAAGCTGTAGTGTGAGACACTCAAACAAAGTTTAAGTATAGCCATAAGTGTGCACATTAAAGAACCATACCTACATCACCAAGCCATATGAGCCATGAGGTTCCTATGGACTCTGACCTAAAGCTGCCTCCGCACAAAGTGAGCTATATGTCTGCCTACTCTGTGACCAAACTGCAGCCCAACCTCAAAATACATCATTAATAATGAGAGTATTCAGCCATCAGCCGACTGTAGCCGCTAAACGTTCAGTCAATCACAGGCGGCAAAGCGACCCACACGAGTCCACGTCAGGCCCGTGGTGATCTCTGTCCACACTCTCTGCACGTGTCACTCCCCTCTCTGCGTGTCGCTGTCTTCTGTAAGCACCTCCTGCTCCAGCTGTTTGACTCACAAATCTGGGATCTGAGCTAATAAATTCTGCTAGATTTGATTCATTCACAGTTTTAACAGCCCCTTGAATCGTAATTGATGAGCATTCAGTCTGTGCACTCACTGGGAGGTTTGGCTCTGAAAAGAGGCAGAAGGATTCCTCTTTTCCGGGAGACAGTGCAGAAACAGTGTCTCTTCGACATGTAGGGTAAACTCTTGGTCTAGACACAAAAGGTTCTCTACACAGGAGAGCAAAAAATAATGTTTTATAAAAATCATAAATTGTTGAAACAAAAATGTTAACTATATGTTTCTCTCTCCAATCATGCCAAAGTCCTCCAGGCAAGCACTAACTCTCTTCAACACACTGCTCAGGGTAGATGCTGAAATGTTTAAAAACTTAGGGGTGGGAGAGTCTAACGCACTGGCTCTCAGCCTCCCTAACACTGCCACCCTTTAATACAGTTCCTCATGTTGCCACTGCATAACGGCAATTTTGTTACTGATAAAAATTGTAATGTAAATATCTGTGTTTCCCAATGGTCTTTGGTGATTCTTGTGAAAGGGTTGTTTAACTTCCAAAGGGGTCACAACCCACAGGTTGAGAACCACTGGTCAGTTCTTCTCTTGGCTACATGACCTTGAATCAGTCACTCTGCTTCTCGGCAATTCGATTTCCTCCTCACCTGCAGCCTATAGAATTCTGAGCTGTGGCAGCTAAAAACAGTTACAAATGCAACCCAACACAAAATCGTACCCTCGCTTAAAGCATTAGGAGATAGGAGGGTGTTTCTAACTTGATTGTGACATCAACAGATTAGACAAGTCTGCACCGAAAATAAGACATGCTAAGAGCTCCTGGAGTATCCGTAGAACACCTCAGCAACATACTCTGCATGCTGAATACATCATTATCAAGATATTCAGGTGGTTTATTAGGTACAATAATAAGCCTCCCACACAAGCACGAGAGGCCCTGAGTTCATTCCACAGAACCCACAGATACAATAGAGCCCCTGGACACAACTCTGGGGAAGCAGAAACAGGCAGGGCCTCAAGGCTTGCTGGCCAGCCAGCCAGCCTAGCCTAAGCACGTAAGCCCCAGGCCAGAAGGAAACACCATCTCAAACACACAAGAAGATGGGCGATACCCGAGGAGGAATGACAAGCAAGGGTATCCTCTGTCCTCCATATGCATGTGCACACATGTGCACAAGCATGAGCCCATGACCACATGGGACTGGATAACTCATTGAGGGGCTTGTCCCCGAAGAAAACTTGTGTCTTCCTCTCTCAGTAGTCATTGGTTCCCTGTGTGGTTCTTCATCTAGGAGTGTGGTCCTGGGAGATTTCTCCCAACCATGTTAGCATGTCAACTTACACCAGCTCTTTGGAGTCCCACATTATACTAAAGATTATCAACAGCTTGCAAAATGACCCCAGGCTCAGCTAGGACGACAATGACATTTTCTGAGACCATGGAAACAAAACTGCAGTGGGCTTTTAGGCTTGAGCCTGCCGAGACACTTTGAGAAGATTACTTAAATTTTCAAAATAATGACAACTCTTTCCACTCCATTTTCTTTGGTAATAATCACAACCAGCTAAAAGTACAGCTGTAAGCTGTTTCTGAGTGCTGTGCTATTTTGATGGACATTGACAGATTAAAATTCCTAACCAATACACCCACCAAGGAATACTAAAGTACACTTGCAGGTGATTTTTCAGAGCAATGAATTCCACCTATTCTTGTCACCATGGTAACCACAGGACTCATTCTTATTCTTTTCATCATAGCATTGCTAAATATTTTTTTCCCTCACAGTTTAAGCCACAGATAAAACTAGAGTGGTGTTGACCATAGGGGGGGAAACATAAACTGGCAATTTCCTGGATTAAAGGTTACTCTTGTGTCGCAAGAGTAATATTCTAAAGTCTTCTTAACATTAAAAGATTTACCTAAAAACCCGGGTCTAGAGAAATGGTTAAGAGCATTTGTTGTTCTTCCAGAGGACCCAAATTTAGTTCCTAGAACCCTTGTCAAGCAGTTCATACTGCCTCTAACCCTAACTCTAGGGGATCTCTTCTGGCCTCCATGGGTACCCGCACACATGTGGCACAGAGAAGGGAGAGAGAGGGAGAAGGGAGAGAGAGGGAGAAGGGAGAGATGCATGCATACATACATACATACTTCAACAATAAATCTTTAAAGAAAACCCCTTGAGTCTTGCTGCATGGCCATAGGGACCTGAGCTCAGAGTTCCAGAGCCTCCTTTAAAGCACATATGGCAGCAGCGTCAGTAACACAGTGCTGGGGAGACAGACACAGTGGGTTCCTGGGGCCACTGTCCCGCCAGCCCAGTTAAATGGATGAGTTTGTCTCAAAAATCAAGGTCGAGGGCTGTTGTGATGGCTCAGTGCATAAAGGACTTTCCACATTGAATGTGAGGACCAAAGTTCAGATCTCTGGAACCCACACAAAAGCCAGGCAGGCACTGAGGTGGCCTGTGATCCCCGAGCTGGGGAGGCCGATACTGAGACTCTCTGAAACAAGCTGCGGAGCTACTAGACAGAATGAGCAGGCTCCGGGTTCAGGGAGAAACCCTGCTGCAATAAACAAAGTGGACAGAGATCAAGGAAGACTCTGAACATCAACTTCAGGCCTACACACCACATACATGAACTTGCAGGTACCTATGCAGACACATCACATACACGTGCAAAAAAAGAAAAAAAAAGAAAAAGAATAAGGTGAAGAGTGATTGAAAAAGATACCCAACATTTGACCTTTGGCTTCTAAATACATAAGGCCACTTGTAATGTGCAGCCAAGCACACAGGTGTATACAATCATTTGTGTGTGACATGTGCCACACACAAAACCTCAAGAAGAGAGAAACCTTGCAGTCAAGTGTAGTAACTCCTGTCTATAATCCTAGTACTCAGAAGGCTGAGGCAGGAGGATGGCCATGAATTCTAAGACAGCCTGAACCACATACTTGGTTCCAGACTACAATAAGAGGCTTTGTAAAAAATTAAAAGACTAAATACCTGCCCTGCTACTTTGCCCCTTTGAACTGGCAAAAGCAGTAAATGAAAACATCTTACCAATTACACAACTATAAATATATATATATATATATAACTTATATATATTTATATATAAATATAAAACTATTTGCTTAATTTTAAATAACTTTTCTTTGGGGGGAGTATACAAGAAATTAAATTTAAACTTCAATTGTTATATACTGTCAATGACGGGGCCTCAAAGTTATCCTTATCGTTGTGTTGGGGTTAAAGTAACATGACAGTCATATATCTCTGAGCTCGGAGTGTCAGTACAACACAAGATCCATAAGAAAAGACACAAATCAACAAGCAGCCCAAAAACTTCCAAATAGAGCTGCCCTTTGACCCTATAACAGGGGTTCATCTTCCTAATGCTGCAACCCTGTAATACAGTTCCTCACATTGTGGTGACCCCAACCATAAAACTATTTTCCTTGCTACTTCATAGCTGCAATTTTATTTCTGTTATGAATCTCGATGCAAATACCTATGTTTTCTGATGGTCATAGGCAACCCCTGTGAAGGGGTCTCGACCCACAGGTTGAGAACCGTTGCCGTGGAAGCCACGCTTGTGAAAGAGCCAGTGATAAAGAAATTCTTCCTACAGAAAGAAACACATTGCTTTCTGTACCAGAGCTAGCCTGCTCCGTCTTAGCAGCTTTTGATATGAAATAATGGTACCACTCAATTCCCACTTAGAAGATTCAGGAGCTGAGTTCCCTACAGCCCATGTTGCCTACCCACTCACCCCAACATTCCAGCTACCTCAAGGTCTTAGCTCCCAGTAGACTCAGCAATATGACCTTATTCTTACGATGTTAGGCAAGCTTCTCTGGGACACAGAACCAATAGAATGTGTCCATGTTATAACAGGGATTCATCATATTGGCTGTCATGATTAGGGCTGGGAAGTCCAGCTACGGCCATCTGCATATCAATGATGGAAGAACTCCATAACGACAGCCACTAATTAGTCATACTGTAGCTACTATGATCAAAGAACTGAATTCAAATTGTATTTCATTTTGATGAATTTAAATTAAGAGTGTCGTAGATGTCACAGTTCTAGATCTATCTATCTACAGAGATCTTTAAAGAATATCTCTTCATCTGCCTTCGACTGTATTCTTTCCCTACTGGGATCTTGGGTCCAGCGTCCTGAGGTTCCCAGCCTTCTTTTCATAAGTTTGCTCTGTAGGCAAGACTGTGGGGGTATTTTCTTGATTAACCATTGTAGTGGTTTGAAAGAAAATGGTCCCAATAGGCTCATAGGGAGTAGCACCAGTGTGAGGTGTGACCTTGTTGGAGTTGGTGTGTCACTGGGAGCAGGCTCTGAGGTCTCAGATGTTCAAGCCAGGCCCAATGTGGCATTGTCTCTTCCTGCTGCCTGGGGATTTAGATGTAAAATTCTCAGCTACCTCTCAAGCACCATGTCTGTCTGCATGCTGCCATGCACCCTGCCATGATGATAATGGACTAAACCTCTGAACTATAAGTCAGTTCCAATTAAATGTTCTCCTTTATAAGAGTTTCTGTGGTCATGGTGTCTCTTCACAGCAATAAAGACAAGGATTAATGTGGGAGAACCCATTCCACCCCTGAGCTGTGTAAGAAAGCAGGCTGAGCAAGCGGCCAGGAATAAACCAGTAAGCACTGCTGCTCCATGGCCTCTGCATCAACCCCTGCTTCCGAAATCCTGCCTTGAGTCCCTGGCCTGCTTATTTCAGGATGAACTGAAACAAACCCTTCCCTCCACAAGTTGCTTTTGGTCCTGGTGTTTATCGCAGCAATAGAAAGCAGTAGCAATAGCAAACTGGTCTTCTCAGCACCCCAGTTTTGCCAAAACCCAGTAACACAGCAGGCTGACTCCACCTTTCCCGGTGAGAAGCAACAGCCTCACCAGGTTTCTCCTCAAAATGCATTTCTAAGTTCACAAGTTACACTAAAAAGTCATCCTCATATGGACATAAACCAGAGCTAAAATGAAAGCCTCCTGATATCCTCTCCAATCATCAATTTTCTTCCCTGTACATGGCACATAAGTGTCATCTGTCATTTCTGTTCTTAGCTGCAAAACAGCTCTCCCATGAGAAACAGGGCCTTCTCGGCTCTCTCTCAGCTATATACTACCTTCTCGTCCACAACCCTATTCAGAGTGCTTAGATAGAAATCAATTGTCTTCTTTCTTCTCCATGGAAAAGTCCAAATCATTCTCTATTTGTCTTTCATTAAAAAAAAAAATGTTATCAGTCGTGTAGGAAGCCCTGAGTGAATGAATGCATATTGTTGACATAGGGACAGCCATGTCAGGGACTCTAGCCTTGCACCCATGGGAAAATGGCAGAGACTTCCTTTCTGGTTCATATGTGGATGTAGAAAGTGTTTACAGAAAATGCCCACTGTAACATTCTCCCTCTGGCTGTTTCCAGCCTGAATATTGCTCCCTTCGGAGACTGCTGCTATTAAGGTTAGTTAAAGCTGCCTCTTTGATCCAGATGGATACCATAAGCCTGCCTCCTTGTTCAACTGTGTGCAATAACCCTGCCCAGTTCAACTGTATGCAAAACCCCCATCTTTATGTTGAACTGTACACAATACACTGAGCTTCCAGGATTCTGCAGCTTCCCATTAGAGATCCTAGACCACTCGATCACAGATTTTCTGTGTGTTCATATGTCTGTCTGTCTCAAAAAAATAAAGATAAGGGGCTGGAGAGATGGCTCAGTGGTTAAGAGCATTGCCTGCTCTTCCAAAGGTCATGAGTTCAATTCCCAGCAACCACATGGTGGCTCATCTGTAATGAGGTCTGCTGCCCTCTTCTGGTCTGCAGACATACACACAGACAAAATATTGTATACTGTATACATAATAAATAAATAAATATTAAAAAAAAGATAAAAATAGAGCTTCCACAAGACCCAGACATTATCACCTCTAAATTTTGGGTCAAACAAACGACTTTAAGCCAATATATCACAGCCATATATGCACACAGTGTTCACTGCAGCCTTTTCACAAATGCTAAGTCATGGAAACAAGTGAACATCCAGAATGGAGGAACGGGTGGGGGAAATGTGGTTTATGTACACCATGGAATAATTTTAGCCGTAAGGAAGAATGAAGTTATGTCATTTGCAGGAAAAGGAATATAACGGAAGATTATCACACTAAGCAAATTAAGTCAGTCTCAGAAAGACAAATAGATGTTTTCCTTCATTTGTGGGGCCTAGGTTTTATAGATACATAAAATCAAATGCAAAAAGTCACAAAAATAGAAGTGAAACTTCCTGAAGGAAGAAAGGGGACTAATGACTTGAGGGACATGAAAGAGGAGGGTCACAGGGTATGGGGGAGTGTGTCAAAATGCTGTGTGCCTGCATGGAAACAGTCTCATGGGACACACTGTTCCTAGTTATTGTTTCTAGTCATCATCATTCTGTTGGTGTGTCTTAGTTTGGGTTTTTATTGCTTTGGAGAGACACCATGACCACGGCAATACTTATAAGGACAACATTTAATTGGGGGCTCACTTATAGTTTCAGAGGTTCAGTCAGTTATCATCATGACAGGGAGCATGGTGGCAGGCAGGCAGAGGTGGTCCTAGAGCTGAGACTGCTACATTTGGAAGGCAACAGGAAATAACTGACACACTGGGCGGTATCCCGAGTATATGAAACCTCAAAGCCCACCCCACAGTTATGCACTTCCTCCAATAAGCCCTTACCAATTCCAACAAAGTCACACCTCCTAAAGCGCCACTCCCTATGCGAGGATGGGGCCAGTTACATTCAAACTACCACCTGGTGCTGTCATCTCTTAGCCAGTCAGGCCCCTTAACGCAATCCTTGGCTCCTTGCTGTTCTCTTCAGGACTGCCTTGCTTTAAATACCAGCGAATTCATATGTATTCTAATCTCTAGTTTCACAGTCTCTTCTCTTCCAGTAGTTTTCTCCACTGAAATGCCTTACACAACTCAGACACTCACACTGATCGTCATACCCCAGCCCCTGTCATTACCATGAGCTATAACCCTGACATCGCCTCCATAACAAGCATCAGTACGCATGAAACCTCCAGGCACAAAGAGAATCAATTTGCTTTTATTCTCAACAGACAAATAAAATGTGGTACCTATGTATAATCTGCTGTGGGACAATGGTCTGTATCCTGTCACTTATATTTTAAACAAATGCTGATTGGCCAGTAGCCAGAGGAAGTATAGGTGGAGTGACCAGGCAGGAAATAGAGGTACGGCAATGAGAATTCTAAAAAGAGGAAAGTTCTTTCTTCAGTTGTGACTCAGCCACAGAGGAAGCAATATGTTACTGCCTCACCGAAAAAAGGTACTGAGCCATGTGGCTAACATCTACAAGAGTTAATAAGAAGCCTGAGCTAATGGGTCAATCAGTTTATAACTAACGTAGACCTTTGTGTAATTTCTTTGGGGCTAAATGACTGTGGGACCTGGTGGGACAGAAAACCTCAGTCAACAGTGATTGTCTTAGTTTGGGTTACTATTTTTATAATGAAACATCATGACCAAAAGAAAGTTGGGAGGGAAAGGGTTTATTTGGCTTACAGATCCATATCCATGGTCTGTCACTAAAGGGAGTTAAGAAAGAAACAAAAAGGATGGGACCTGGAGGCAGGAGCTCATGCAGAGACCATGGAGAATGCTGCTTAATGATCTGCTCTCCATGGCTTCCTCCGCCTGTTTTCTTCTAGAACCTAGGACCACCAGCCCAAGGGTGGCACCACTCACAGTAGCCTAGACCCTCCCACATCAATTACTAATTAAAGAAATACCCTAGAAGTTTACCCACAGCCCAGTTTTAGAGAGGTATTTCATCAATGGGGGTTCCCTCCTTTTACATGACTGTAGCCTATGTCAGGCTGACATAAAATCAGCTAGCACAATTGACCCCCTGTTGACATATGACTTTTTTTAAGACATAACCTGTTGGGCCTCATAAGGCCCAGGCATGAGGCCCAGTGTAACTTCCAGAGCCTGGCTCAAGTTTGGAGACCTGTCTTTGGTCATGACTTCCGCACGTGAGTGACTCGGCACATCCCGACTTAGACCTGCCTCTGCCCATTAATGGGGCAGAATATTATTGGCCCTTATTCCTCAACCCATCCCAAGACTCCTAGCCTCATCACAACCCTATATAAGTTCCTGCCTAATACAATTAAATAAGATCCTGCTTTGACAGACTCCCGACTCAGTGTGTGTTTCTCCACGGTGGCCAGGATGGAGGTCTGGGTCATTGACACTCACCATTCTGCTTAGCCCCAGGGAAAATCCAGCAGGTCCAGCTCTGCCCCCACCCTGCCCTTTCTGCCAGAGAACTGGGCAATAACCTTCCTTTGTTGGTTCATCCCCAAGATCTAAGATTAATAAATATCTCAAATATAAAACATATTATAAACTTTAAAATCCCACAGTCTTTACCAATTCAAACACTTTAAAAGTTAAGTCTGTAAAAACCTAGTCTCTTAAAAAATATATCTTTCAAAAATTCAGTCTTACAACTGTGGGCTCCAATAAAATAAAATAAAATAAATACACTAAATACTTCCCTACATCAAGAGCAAAGAACTAGGACACAGTCATAATCTGAACAAAGCTAAACCACACTCCAACAGTGTCACTAACTCAGTGTCTAACATCTAGGATTCACTTTTGGGCTCTTCCTAGGCACATGGGTCACTTCTCCAGCTCCACCCTCTGCCGCACACACAGCTTGTTTTCTAAGCTCGGGCAGGCTCCACTCCACTGCTGGAGCTGTTCTCAGCAGTCACCCCACGGTACCGGCATGCCCCAAACGCTGGAGTCTTCTACTGCAACTGAACTGTATTTTCGCATTAGTCTTTCTTAGGCTCTCTTCATGGTGCAAAGCCTCAAGTTCTCTCCATCATCCCTTCAGTCCTGACGCTTCCATTGCTACCCTATAAGTACCTTCACCAATGGCATCTCCTATCCTCTCCCAGTGCCAAGCTTCAGCTGCTCTCCATGATCCCCTTCATGCCTTCAAAATCAGTACCAGCTAGAGGACTCTTAAACATAACCAAGTTTGGCAGCCAGTGCAAGGTACAACCTTGACCAGTTCTGAACACAGCTTGCATGCGCTAATTCTGAGGAAACATTTCTCAGAAGATTTCACTTCAGTGATGCTGACCTCTTCTTAATCACGCCAATTTTCAGTCCCAGGTAACCATCATCCATTGTCTCATCAAAACAGAAATTTTATTTCGGTCATTCTGGTATCTTGTTAATCACAGCCAATTCTGCAGACTGTTGGGCCTCATGAAGCCTGGGCATGAGGTCCAGTGTAACTTCCTGAGCCTAACTTGAGTTTGCGTGAGGCCTACTGTAACTTCTTGAGCCTGGCTTGAGTTTGGAGACCTGGCTATGACTCATCACAACCCGACCTAAGCCCTCCTCTGCCCAGCCACCCCTAACGTGGCAGAATACTATTGCCCTTGTTCCTTTCTCATCTCAGGAGCAAGGTTTCCCACCCCCTATCTCAGCCTATATAAGTTCCTGTCTGATGCAATTAAGTGAGATCCTGCTTTGACAGACTCCCAACTCAGTGTGTGTTTCTCTCTGGTGGCTGCGGGGAAGGGGGTCCTGAGTCTTCCTTCACACTCACCATCCTGCTCAGCCCAAAAGTCCTGCAGATCTGGCTCTATGCCCCCCACCTTTCTGCCAGAGAACCCAGCAGCAGACACTACAGATTCCTCATACAAAAGGCCCAGTAGAATCTTTGTTTCCCTCTGAAACTTCACAAGCCAGGCCTCCGTTGTCAGCACTGCTCCCAACAGTCTTATCTTCTAAGCTCCTACAGAACAGCCCACTGAGCCCTCAACACTCAGGTCAGGTCTATCACAGCTATAACCCACTATCCTGGTTACAATTTGTTTTAGTTCACATTGCCATTGCTATGATGAAACACCATGACCAAAACCAAGTTGGGGAGGAAAGAGTTTATTTATCTTATATTTCAATATCCATCATCTGTCATTAAAGGAAGTGAGGACAGGAACTCAGTCAGGCTAGAAACCTGGAGGCAGGAGCTGATCCACGGAAGGGTGCTGCTTACTGACTTGCTCCCCGTGGCTGCTCAGCTTTCTTATAGAACCCAGGACCATCAGTCCAGGGATGGCACCACCTACAGTGGTCTGGGCCCTCCCACATTGATTACTAAATAAGAAAACATTCCACAGGCATGTCTACAGCTCAATCTTATGGAGGAATTTTCTTAACAGGATTCCTCTTAGACAGATGACTTCAGCCTGTGTCAAGTTAACATAAAGTTAGTGAGCACAATAACAGGATACTATTCAGCCTTGAAATTCAAGGCTAGTGCTGGGGCAGTAGCCCAGTAGGAGAATTCCTAAAGACAGCAAATAAAGTAACGAGTTTCACCTAAATATGAATGCAGGCATCCAGAGCCACTGCACTGCCCTGTTCAGAGGAGCTGCGTCTGAAAGATGCCCTTGAGGGGCACAACCGGGAAGCCCTGTTGGCGACAGGCTCACCAGCCGAGTGACAAGGATAATGACTACAGATATGTGTTGGGACGGTATTTTAAGTACATGGTTATGACTAAAGAAGGATTTGGGAAACTGAAATGTCACATCAAAGAAATCTTCCAGAAGGCAAAAGGGGAAAGTAAAGAGAACCAAACCACAAGTGAGGAGCCAGTGGCATGGAGGACAGGAACTGGAACAGTGGCCCCTGTGTGAGTCAGACACTTTGTCACAGCTTTGAGAGGGGACTTCTTTTGACTCACAGTTCCAGAGGGAGGTTTCTGTCCACGGTGTGCGGCTCAGTTGTTTCTGGAGTGTGGTGAGGAAGAATGCTGAAAAAGCCTGGGTCAAAACTGGTCTCGCTGAACATAGCGGACAAGGAGGACTACTGAGACCTCAAGAACAATGGCAACGGGTTTTTGATTCTACTGGACCTAGTGGTTTTGTGGGAGCCTAGGCAGTTTCGTGGATGCTCACCTTACTAGACCTGGATGGAGGTGGGTGGTCCTTGGACTTCCCACAGGGCAGAGAACCCTGATTGCTTTTGGGGCTGACGTGGGAGGGGGGCTTGGTTGGGGGAGGGGGAGGGAAAGGGGAGGCGGCGGTGGGGAAGAGACAGAAATGTTTAATAAATAAATAAATTAATTAAAAAAAAAAAAAAGAATGCCGTGACGGAGGCACATGGTAGAAAAGGCTGCTACGTCATGGCTGCAGAAAGCAGACAGAGACAAGGGCTAAGGCAAGATCTAGTCCCCAAACAAGTGCTCACTTGTTTATATATGTGTGTGTGTGTGTGTGTGTGTGTGTGTGTGATATCACCCACCCCTAACTGAAATGGAGGGTCCCTGAGCCATAGCCAGAAGACTGGGCCCTTCCTGCTTAGCTGCCTGACTTGAATGCTGACCTGTCACATCCGGTCACATCTATACAAACCGAGCTATAGAGCACACATTCAAAGTGACTGTGAACTGTGACTGCCATTTTTCTCATTGCCTAAGTCACACATGGGGCCAAAGAGGAAAGGCGGTCAACTTTCTCAGCAAGTTATGGGTAGCACTGACTCCAAATGTTAGAATCTAATGGCTCCAAATATGACACTTGGAGAGAAGGCCCTGGGGTCAGCATCTGCTGCTGTTGCTGGGGACCTAAACTTGGTTCTTGGCACCCACACCAGGCCACTCACAACCACCTGTAAGTCCAGTTCCTGGGGATCTAGTGCCCTCTTCTGTCTTCTGTGGTATACAGACATCCACTCAGACATACACGCATACCCACAAAATAAAATAATCTTTAAGTTTTGTTTTTGTTTTTAGCTATAGACTCTGCCTCTCCTCCAGCTATCCCTTCAGAGGCTGTTTCTTCTTCATGACTTAGAAACTGTTTGTAAGGTGCGTTACTGGTAAATAGCATTCTCTTCCTGTAGACTTTATGATTTAAATTGCTAATCTTTTTCAGAGGTGGAAATAATATAGAAGGTGTCTTGATTGTATTCAATATGTTTTTAAAAAGATAAACCATTGCATTCAATATGTTTTTAAAAAAAAACAGCCCCAAATTAGCTAATGTTAATTTACCAATAAGAAGTAACCATTAGGGCTGGCGAGATGGCTCAGTGGTTAAGAGCACTGACTGCTCTTTCAGAGGTCCTGAGTTCGATTCCCAGCAACCACATGGTGACTCACAGACATCTGTGATGAGATCTGGTGCCCCCGTCTGGTGTGCAGGTATACATGGAAGGAATGTTATATACATAATAAGTAAATAAATCTTTAAAAAATAAGAAGTAACCACAATTTATATGAAACTTTAAAGATATGTGAATGCAGAGGAATAGTCTGGTGCTTTCTAACAAGCCTTCAACTTTTTTCACCTAGCTTCCCTTGCCGTTAAAAAGAGATGCTTGGGGTGCTTTCTCCTAGTTACTGGTGCTTTGTTGTTTGAAAAGTCCGTCTCGGACACAGTTGCTGAAAGGCTTCCTTCAGCTATTCATTTTTAACTATGTATTTTCAGTCATAAATGTAAAGTGTGGTTCCTGTATGAACTGGGACAATGTAACTTAGACTGGAATGGGGCATCAGTACCACCACACTGCTGTTCAGAGTCAGGCCTGCCCACTCAGGTCTGTGTGCGTCCTTCTCCACTCTGCCTGCTCAGCTGCATTTTCCTGCCAGAAAAACAGGATTCCATCCATCTCCATGGTCCTTCTCCAGTAGAGCAGCAAATGCTGGAGAAGTCACACAACATATCCCCAAGGCTTACCTTTACACTTCTCAACTGCCCTGTCTCAAAAGGAGCCGTCCGAGATGACTTTTCCAACACCTAAATACAAAGTCATGCGTAGAGACTGGACGACGCCAAGGATGTGTGTTGATGATGAAAGACTTGCGGGAGAGAGTGGTAGTGACTGCTAATCGTAATGTGTTTTCCTAGATGCAACTCTGGGACAGAAAAATAACGTAAAGCTGTACGGGACATGCACACCTTCAATCTTACCACTCCAGAGGCAAAGACAGAGGCAAGCTGATAACCATGAATTCAGGCCATCCAGGGCTTACATGGGGGAGGGGGTTTTCCAACCAAATCAAAAGCAAAGCAGGACTGGAGAGATGTCTAATCTGTTAAAAGCATGTATTGTCTGGATAGATATGTAGATAGATAGATAGATAGATAGATAGATAGATAGATAGATAGATGTCAGGTGGTGGTGGTGCACACCTTTACTCTCTGCACTTGTGAGACAGTAGTAGGTGGATCAGTAGGTGTGAGTTCAAGGCCAGCCAGGTCTACACAAAAAGAAACCCCGTCTTGAAAAACAAAAGCAAAGGGTGTATTGTTATTCAGAGGACCTGAGTTTGGCTCCCAGCAGCTCCAGCTCCAGCGAAATCTGACACAACTAGAAATAATAACTATTTTAAGTAAAAACTTAAAAGAGAAAAAAAGAAATCTGAATAAGATATTGTCACAGTCTAGGGGTCTTAGTGGGGTTTGTTTTCTCTGTCATCTGTCAGTTAAAGAATTAAAGGGTGGGGAAAGTCTGAGGCACCATGGGTAGCAACAGGGATCTGTTTAGCTCCCAGTCCTTCAGTCTGGCTTTCAGCTAATAGCAGAGTGTCTGTGTCATTAATTATGGTGTATATGCCTGTACTGATGGAGGCATACAAGGGGTGGGGATGAGCATGAAGCATGAAGTTCTGGGCTATGCTTGCATTAATTCCGTAAATGTCAAGCAGAAGGAATTTTTTAAAGTGAAAACTAATAATATAATTAATTGTGGTTACACAAAATGAGTCAATGCCCTGCAAAGCAAGAAAGCAGTGATAGCCTTCCAAGTTGTCTTTCTCTGCCCCTGCTTCTCGTCCAGACAAACACCTCCCGATAGCATGCTAACCCCAGAGACTGTGGCCCTCTCCTCAGGAACAGACTGCAAGACAAATAAACATGTTTTCCTAACTATTTAAACAATCTGGGACTAGTTAAACAATGCTCTAAAATGCGTTTGAAAGATTATGCACTCCTCCTTTGCAATTTCCGGATGTAAAGTTTCTCTTCCAAATGTATTTAAATGTTCAATAATAGCAAATAATCAGATCTGCTAACAGTAACCTAAGTTTTTCTACATAGAAAGAGCTTGCTGGTACCTGGAAAGGAGGCCTTAGTGTTTCCAGTTTAACTTGAATTCAGATAAAGAATAAATAAGTTCTAATCAGACATATAACCGTAAATAATAACTGTAGAATGTGCAGATCCCATATACCAAGTGCCTACACATTATCTCTTTCTCCTTTCTATTCCAGTGCTCTGTGAAAGCAACCACTTAACAGTACATCGTGACTTTAACAAACATGTGGTGTTTTGTTTTTCCCCTAAATGCAACACCAACACATTCATGCGCTCCGTGTGAACACTGTCCTTCGCCTGGTTTGCTGCAAAAAGAGCAGTCGCAAATGCCACCGAGAATCGATGTTGCGGGAAGACAGCCAGACTGCTCTGCAGCTTCCAGCACCCGGGCTTGCACTCTTCCTAAGACGAAGAAGTCATAAACAGGCTCTGTGCTCCTGACTTCCTCAGGCATGGACTTGAATGACCCCGACTGCTCATACTGACCTAATTCAAAAACTCTTTGCGGTTTACCTCCAGGTACTTACTGATAAATGGGTTCCAGCTGATATTTGATTCTTGCTATTTCATTTCTTGATCCTACACACTAGTCAGAAATTTTTCTGGTCATTTTTGGTAGGAAAATTTTTCCTTGGTTGGTGGGGACCAGGTGTAATTTGGAGCACATCCTCTCTTTAAAAAGAGTGACCAAAACTGTGCTAGACCATTTCTCTGTGCTGAAAGAAAAACTTGAGTAGATATAATATTCTGCAAAATATAGACACATCTCAGAAAGTAGCATTCAGACCAACAACTTGTGAGCACTCAGAACCTGGTTATGGTTAGCTAAAACACAGCCAGCCCGGTATATTAGGCACATTTGTATCACTGTTCTCAAGGCACCTGACAGGCAACTTGAAGGAGAAAGCATTATTTTGGCTCATGGTTCAGAGGAACACAGACCTTTATGACAGGAAAGGCTTGGCAACTGGATTGGTTAACAGAGCTAGGTCCACGGCTGCAGGAGCCCTCAGCATGACTCCTGCTGAGTGACTTTCCCTGGGAAACAAGAACAAACATCTACACAGCCCAGCGGAGGATGACAGAATAGAGTGACAATCATACCATGGTCCAAGCTCTTGCGCCAATGAGTTTATTGCTTATTTATAGGAGTATGTGTGAAGGGCTGCTTGTGGCATCAGTGACTCAGAAGCAGCTGTATGACATAAAAGTCCACCCCAGCAGAAGTAATCCCCTAGGAAGGCTACACTCCTTGCAGGCAGCTGGGAGGTCAATAAGTCTCTCTCCCCAGCTGTTGTTTATAAGATCATATGAGTAGTCTAAGTTTCAGGAGTTTCCTGAGCCTAGCAACAAAGGTTTCATTTGTTTCCTGACTCTTAGGCAGCTTCCCTCCTCCCTACTGGAGGGAACAAGATCAGAGAAAGGCATGGACCTTAATACTCAAGACCTTCCCCTAGGAACTGACTTCTTTCTACCTACCAGACTTCACCTCTTAAATATATTCCACAATCTCAAAAACAATATCACCATAAGCACCAAGAACTCAAACACACTGGTGAGA
This sequence comes from Alexandromys fortis, assembly GCF_014885135.2. NCBI lineage: Eukaryota > Metazoa > Chordata > Mammalia > Rodentia > Cricetidae > Alexandromys > Alexandromys fortis. Next base: position 4,670,810 of record NW_026068030.1, read on the forward strand.
GTGGGTGGAGATCAAAATACATTGTATACATGGATGAAATTTTCAAAGACTAAATAAAACTAATAAACACACACACACACATACTCACAGGTATAGGGACAGTTCACAACCTAAATTACAGCCTTCCTCTCTCTGCCCCATAAATTTATGGCTATTAGTAATGCCAAATGCATTCAGTCCAGTAGTATCGAATCTTCTTGTAGCCTAATTGTCCCAGCAGTATTGAAAAGTCCACAGCCTCTTCTGAGACTCCAGGAAAGCTGTCAGCTGTAAGCCCCTGAAAACCCAAGAGCAAGTTATGTACTTCTCATCCACAATGCCACAAACCAGACCAAGGTAAGACTGAACCCCAGTAGGTAAACACTAAACGCTGTAGTTGCAGGTCCAGCATCCGGAGCTTGCCATCACATTGGCTCCAGGAGGTCTGCATAGCCCTGGCCCCACAGTGCTGCTGCAGATAGGAGATAAGGCTTCTGTCTGGAGCTGACTCAATCCCGTACCTTATGCTTTCTGTAGCACTGTCTCATGCTCCTGGCATCTCTCAATCCCTGGGATTTCTCCTGTAATTTAGCCTTGACCTTCACAGCTTCTTGTTGCTACACATCTTCACTGGCTTTCTTCTGGAGCTTTGCTGCAAACCTCAAAGACCCTATGAGTCTGCATGTCTGAGAAACCGTCAGCCAAGCCCTATAACTTCCCCCAAACCCTGCTACCAGAGAGAGTGGTGAAAATGTTTCAGAAGTATCCATAAAATTGTGTATTTAAAAACATCATGGGGGCCAGGTGTAGGTAGCACAGGCCTTTAATCCCAGCACTCAGGAGTCAGGGGCAGGTAGATATCTATGAGTTAGAGCCAGCCCGGTCTACACAGTGAACTCCAGGCCAATCAGAGCTACACAGTGAGCCTGTTTCAAAAGAGAAATAATAATAATAATAATTTTAACATACCGTTCATACAGTTCTGGGGGGAGGGATGCGGCAAACTGTTTGCAAACCTCACTTCAAAATTCATGTTCTGAGGAACAAACGAATATTTAAATTATTTTGAGGCTTTTCAAAAAACAATTCGATAGTGTAATTATCAAGTGGATTAAAATGTTTCTCCCCTCCAATTCATTTTCCTTTGCCCCCTCCAGAGAAAGCGGGGCCCAGAAGCCTGCTGCCATCCAGCACCTGCTTTGTTATAAAATCCGAAAGCTGGAAAACAGACTAGCCCTGCCCTGGATGATGAGAGGCCTGTCGCCATAATCAAACCTTAGGGGCGAGCTTCCAAAGATAAGCCCTAAATTCTTACCACCATTGTGTCTCTTAGGTGCTATAGTGTACAGTTTAAGGAAATACAGGGAAAAAAAAAAAGTCTGCTACCACTTGTTAGTAGGATAACATCTTTAAAACCTGCCACACTTTATTTTCTGAACTCTGCACTTCCTTTGCTAAGACTGCATGCGCGCAGCCCTGAGAAAAGGAGGCACAGCTGGAAATGCACCCAGCTGCCTTGATCCCGCCTTGGAGCTTCAAGATGCTCTTTCAGGGGTCCAAATTGGAGTTACCTCGAATAATTACCAGGATGGGGCTCGATGATCTCTTGCGCTTATGACTATTGATGCACCTTTTTATAGATTTATTTTGTGTTGAACTACCTATTTTATATGCACTGATGAGCACAACTGTAATTAGTTGTCTAGTTTGGTAAATGAGATTCTGGGATAATTTATGGGTGCCTCTAATTTTTTGTGCATGCTTGACATTTTGATATTGACTTGAGCATTTTACATATCTTACTGAATGTATCTTGATAACTCATACCCACAATGAAGAGTATAGCTATAGGAATTTAGAAGCACACAGCAATGCCTTGAGTTAGTTCATTCAATATTTATTTTCTCCAAAGTCTAATGAGCTTCCACTATCACCAAAAGAAAAAAGAAAAAGACTAGTCTGGAAAGGAATTTCTAAAAATATATTTTTGCTTTCGTCAAGTCAAATGTATTAAAGTTATGTTAGAAATCTAATAAACCCTTCTACTCAATTTGAAAACCCAACAAATTTTACATAAAACAACTACTTTCTGTTTTAATATACATAATATAATGTTATATAAAAACTATTACTTAATTTCCCTCATTAATTTCCCCAAATCTCTTGTCTGATCAAAACCGTCTTTCAACACTGACCATCACTTAGAAAATTAATTTAATTCCCTCAGACATTTAAACTCTATGAAGCCACTGCATCTGCTCGTCCTATTTCAGAGCCGTAAAGACAAGTCTTACACTGGATGCACAGACACTTGGAGACAAGAATTCATTAGGGAAAAACATCTTTTTTTCCAATTTTTCCTTAATTTTCAAAACAATCTTATTTTACATACCAATCCCAGTTCCCTCTCCCTCTCATACTCCTGCTCCGTCCGCCTTCTCCCCACTCCAATCCTCCATCAACTCCTCAGAGAGGATGAGGCCTCCCATGGGGAGTCAGCAAAGTCTGTCTCATCCCTTGAGGCAGGACCAAGCTGGGGAACCTGCATAAGACCGAACTAGGCCCTCCGAATGTGGGTGACAGTTGTGTGGCTTGGGCACTTTGTGGGGCCACTAGCAGTGTAACCCATATTTATCCCTAGTGTGTGAGCTAGCTCTGTGGAGCCCATTCACTATGGAGGGATACCTTGCTCAGCCTAGATACAGGGGGAAAATACCGTAACTGAATGGAGGTTCATCAAAATAAGAAGGAGCTTAGTAATTACCTGATATCAAACTCCCACTTCCAGTGACTTTGACTCATTCCTACAATGAGGCTCTAGAAACAATGTAGGACATGTTTTAGAATCACCCAAATTAGCAGCAGGGGGAAAAAGTTGGGAGAATTTATGTCCCAGCTCCTATCTAGCTGACCACAACAGGCAGCCCCCTAAAAAAGTGGGGAGGGGAGAAAAGAAAGGACAGTTCCCAAGCACTTCTAGTTGTGACCACCTGGGGGCAGTCCTCCAACAAAAGGACACATTCTGGGTCTTGGGAAAGCACTCACACAGGAAATCCCTGTGCCTAAAAATGGCACAAAGATCTGACATGAAAATGGAGCAACTGGCTCCTGCTGGCTGGTGCTTGGGCTGTCACTGATTTTCAGGCTACTCCCCTACTCCATTTGAAATTTCCTTTATCCTAGGCATTACCTGTCTGATAAGTGTGGGGGGTAGAGGGGGGATGACGAGGGAAGATGACACCCAACCCCACCAGTCATCTCTGAGGTGCCTGTACCCCTGGCTACCAAGCCCTTAACACACACTAGTTGCTGGAATCGCCTGCTCACAATTAAAAATGTGCCGGTCAGTCTGTGCATGCGTCTCTCTGTGGCCATCAACAGCATCACCTCAGCCTGCTGACACTTTAGCAGCAAGACACCAAAGTGTCTTTACCAAGATTACAGAGGCATCCATGGGGCCCTCACCAACCCAAAAGGCCTCCCTCATCTTTGTTCCCAGACTTTTGTAAGTCACATGTGCTACTTCTCATGGACAGTACACACACACACACACACACACACACAATGACTGTTGGTTCCCAGGGCTGTACTGTATTTAGAAAGACTGTTATCAAACTCCACAAGGTATCATCTCGAAGCTGGGACCAAGTTATGTCTTTAAGAGGACACGCCAACATTCTTACGGTCAAAATCCCAACCTAGCTCATGAATAGGTTCACTGAAGATGTACGTGGACCATCTTATTAACCCAACTCAGCAGTGACTTTGAAAAGTTGCGGTAAGAGGAAATCCCTCCTCTTCACCAGGGAAGAGAAGTGAAGAAGATAAACAGACATGGATGTCTCTGGGTAGGGAGGACCACAGAAGGACTAAGGCTAAATGACTGGAAAAGGAGTCATCACAGAATAGGGCAACATTGATCTGTGTTGGCTTTGGTATGTGCTTAGCTTTAAATTGGGCCCCTCAATTGGGGGCACATTTTGAACCATCTCTTACCAATAAGTGGCAGTGTGTGAGCCCTTAGTGGTGGCAGGGGTCATGCCTGAAAGATCCGATAGATGTGCCCTATAGGAATCACTGCCATGTATTTCCAAGGTGGAAAGTTTATCTAATATGATCAACTTGACACCATGTGACTGCGTGGGAACCCAGCACCAGTCTCTCGGCTGCTGGCAGGGCTATCATTGCTAGATTAGCCTTAGTGGAAGAAATGGAAGTCATTTAGCCTCACCCCCACCCACCACAGTCATCCCATTCAGCTGTCCACTGCACAAACAATGGGGTGGCAAGAACAGGCACCTGACATTTATAAGAGGAGTTGTATTATCTACTTGGTTGTTTAGAGTTTCCTTAGCGTGCTTGAATCTCAACATAGGACACAAAGCCTCGCTCTTTGGGTTGCTCCCACAGACCCTCTCACATGCCTTGTTCCCAGACCTCATGGCAAATGACTTACTCCAGAGTCCTGACAAGCCAGGAACTATCTTAGCCACTGCTAAGAAGCCTACATTTTTATCTCAGACCCTCTGCTCCACAGGCAACAGGAGTTCCATGGTGGCAAGAGGTGTGCTCCCCAATAGCTAATGGAAGGACCATTTCTAGGTTAATTTGCAGTAAGAATTCATTATTGGTTTGGCTCAACATGTTAAAATCATCTTTCATAAGCCAAGCTGAGCTCCTCTATTTGGATGGTCATAATGTGCCGGCCTCTACTCTCAGGACCATGGGTATGACAAAGGGAGAATAAATCCAAGAGTGGTAAGGGTCACTCTCTTTGCCACCTTCTATACTAATTCCTCATGCTCATAGTCAGCCCTGGGAAACCATTTTCTTTTGATCACAGACTGTTACTGTGTTCACTTAACTCTAACTGAGGACACTTACCAACATCCAGTCCCTGACTGCTACTCTCATCACAGCTTTACACAACAAGATTTTATCCACAGGATGAAGTAAAATCCAAGGACTTTAATTGCCATTATTTTAACAAATAGGTCACTGGAGAAAGGAATTGGATTTCAAGAAACTGAAGCTTATGTGTTTGCTTAAAGCCCTGCTTGTAGACATGAAATGAAAAACCCCATTGTGGTGGTTAGTTTTAATTGTTAATATCACAGTCTAGAATTACCTGGGGGAAAAGTCTCAGTCAAGGATTGTCTAGATCAGGTTGGGCTGTGAGCACATCGGAGAGATCACCTTGTCTATGTTAATGGGTGTGGGAAGATCCAGTCCACTGTGGATGGCAACATTCCCTGGGCTTGGAGTCCTAGACTGTACAAGGGTAGAGAAAGTCAACTAAGCACTAGAGGCATGCATGACTTCATCCTCTCTCTACTCTTGACTGTAGGCGTGAAGGTGCTTTAGGTTCCTGCCTTGTCTTCCCAGCAATGATAGTGTCTGGGTATTTTATCACAGCAACAGAAATTAAATTAGGACACCTGATGATGGAGCCAATAAATTACAGCATTCCTGGTGTGTTGTCTGGAGTCTTAGTATTGTGTTTTGTAAATTTTTTGTTTTATTTTTATACATATATGTGTGTGCCTGGGTGTATGTGTGTGTAGCAGTAGCCCATGCAGATCAGAAGGGGGTATCAGATCCTCTAGAACTAGAGTTGAGGCAGTTGTGAGCCACCATGTAGATGCTGGAAGCTGGATCCAGGTCTTCTGCAAAAGCAGTAAGCTCTCTTAATGCTGAACCGTCTCTCCAGTCCCTAGTCCTGTGTTTTCAATCAGTTACCCAAAGTCGCTCACACTCACCATTCTACCAGGAAAATGTTTTCTTTTCCTAAACAGACAGATGCTGAAGGAAGTTGTCACACTTTCTTAGATGTGTTCATATAGATGTGGGGCTGCTTGAGATCTTAAACTTTCTCTTAATGTTCTTGAACTTTTAGTAATGACTGAAGCATCTAAGAAAATTTAAGGCACTAAATTAAAAATCATGACTTGTTATATTTAGAAAAATGATTGAGGAGCACAGGAGTCTTTATCTTCCGCAGCGAATACTGCCAGGCTGTCCTTCAGCATCTTCAGCGACACAGGTTTCACTAATTTTACTCTAAAAGCCAGGGGGTATCTGCATATGGAGGGCAGTTGCATTTGGATGGATTCTAGAGCAAAAGAGGGCACTGCAGTAAGCCCAGGCTGTGAAACAAGGGGGCCTGCACCTGGAGTCTATAGCTCAGTAGAGCCCATCACGATTGAGGTAGCCAGGGAAAGATATTATCTCAGGAAAACACCATTAAGTGGGTCGCAGTGTGAACTCTCACTGATGAGATGATAGGTCACAGAAATTAGAACACTGATACACTACACGCTTCTTTTTTAATCTTGTAGAGTTGAATCTACATATAACCCCAGTAGCACAGACACTGAAAGCAACAATTAATAAATGGGACCTCCTGATATTGAGAAGCTTCTATAAAGCAAAGGACATGGTCAATAAAACATTTGGCAGCCTACAGATTGGGAAAAGATCTTCACCAACCCAACATCAGAGGGCTGATCTCCAAAATATACCAATGTAGTGCCTGCACTATGGGATGGTACACAAGCCGGGAAAGGGGCTGGAGATTTAAACACCTACGCACACAGACAGAGACACGGGTCATCCTTGAAACAAGAATGCCCCCTTATTGTGTTCAGGGGCAGCTTAAATAGTGCTCTGGCCATGCCCCAGCTCTCAAGATCTTTCCACTGCAGACCCATCAGAACCCACTCCCCTGCCATCGGGGTCTCCTGCTCAGAGCAACTACAGGCTGCTCAGAGCAGAGGAAAATTGTTCACAGGAAATTCAGGGTCTGGTGGTCTGCAGTCCCCAACATACAAAGAACTTAAGAAACTGGTCATCAAAGGAAAAAATAATCCAATAAAAAAATGGGGTACAGACCTAAAGAGAGGACTCCCAACAGAGGAATCTAAAATGGCTGAAAGACACTTAAGAAAATGCTCAACATCCTTAGCCATTAGATAAATGCAAATCCAAATAACTCTGAGATTCCATCTTATACCTGTCAGAATTGCCAAGAACAAAAACTATGATGACAGCTTATGCTGGAGAAGATGTGGGTTAAAGGGAACACTCCTCCATTGCTGGTATGAGTGCAAATTGGTACAGCCCCTTTGGAAATCAGTATGGCGATTTCTCAGAAAATTAGGAAACAATCTACCTCAAGACCCAGCAATACCACTTTTGGGTATATACCTAAAGGGTGCTCAATCATACCATAAGGACATGTGCTCAACTATGTTCATAGCAGCATTGTTTGTCATAACGAGAACCTGGAAACAACCTAAATACCCCTCGACCAAAAAAATGGATAAAGAAAATGTGGTAGATTTACACAATGAAGTACTACACAGCAGAAAAAATAACATCTTGAAATTTGCAGGCAAATGGATGGATCTAGATTATATTGAGTAAGTTAACCCAGGCCTAGAAAGAAAAATATCATATGTATTCACTCATAAGTGGCTTTTAGACATAAAGCAAAGAAAAACCAGCCTGCAATTCACAACCCCAGAGAACCTAGACAACAAAGAGGACCCTAAGAGAGACATACATGGATCTAATGTACATGGGAAGTAGAAAAAGACAAGATCTCCTGAGTAAATAGGGAGCATGGGGACCATAGGAGAGGGAAGAAGGGGTAGGGGAGAAAGGAAGGGGAACAGAGAAAATTACATAGCTCAATAAAGACAACAAAAAAGAATTGAATCTCCATATACATTAAATAACTCCCCATTTACCCTTCCTCCAAGACCCTAGAAGCCACCATTATACTTTCTGCTTCTATAAATTTGACTCCTTTACATACCTCATACAAACAGTCTTAAAGAATTTTATGTTTGTGATTGGCTAATTTCATTTAGTATATGTCCTCAAGGTTCATCCATGGTAGCATGTATCAGAATAACTTTCATTCATTTTATGTTTCTAAGAATTATTTTATTCTTAATTGTATGTGTGTGTGCAAGTATATTCCATGTGTGTGTCGGTGTCCCAGGAGGCCAGAGGAATTGGATCCCCTGCAGCTGGATTTCCAGGCAGCTGTGAGCTGGCTGACTTTGGTGCTAAGAATAAAACTCAGGTCCTTGTGATGAGAAATACATGTGCTTAACAACTGAAACATCTCTCAATCCCAGCCTTTATTTCTTAAAATTGCAAACATCCCACTGTATGTATAGACCACATTTTGTTTATGTATTCACCTGTCAATTGACATTTAGGTTGTTATCATCTTTTGGCTATTATGAAAACTGATATGGATAGGAAACTAAACATTGATAGTAACACCAAACTATTCTAATATATAGTGCCCTTTACTAGGTGTCTTTCTTGGGTATACATGGGAACCTATCAAGAACAGTAGCATGTTCCATACTACAAGATTGTTGCCTTCACCAGTAACCTGCTGGTACCTACATCCTGTGAATTACTTCCTGTGGGGTGAAGGTCAGCTCCCAAAGCCGTAGCTGTACACTTTTCACCAGACGAGAGCATAGCACTTTCCTGGATTCTATAACATATATTTGAGACATAGGTTTTAATTTAACAAGGTACCTTTAGGAGCAAATGACAGAAACCACAATTAAAACTCACCTGAGCCCAGAAAAAAGGATTTGCGTGTGTTTTGTTGTTGCTGTTGTTCATACAACTGAAAAAGCACATGCTTGGATATAGCTAGATTCAGATGCTCAAGAACACCCTAAGGATTGAAAATTCTTTTCTTTATTCGGTCCAACTCTGTGCACTTTATTATCCCAGTGGTGCCCCCCACCCACAACAGCGCTTGGTGTGTTCAAGCCAAGGATGACTCTTTCCCACTTAATAAGTTCTCATACTTTCTTACTGGGAAAAATGGGGTGAAAATGCTAGGCCATAAATGACTCACTATGGGAGGAATATATCTATGCTCATTAAACCAGATCTATGTCACTTGTCACACATCACAGACAAAACATCTCTCTTTCTAAACTGGACTGTCTGAATGTACAGGGTGGGAAATCCTACAGCTTAGACAAAAAGTACAGGTGATATTTCCAGAAAGGGCACATAGATATAGGGAAAGGAAAGCAAGCAAACAAACAGCAACAGGTGTCTGCTGCCACTGAGGATAGCAGAAAAGAATCAGTTCTAGGCATGACTATTTTCACAGCAAACTGCCGCTCTTGAGAGTCTGTTCACCCATGAGACCAGAGACTTGGTATTTTCTCAACGCTCTCTTCCAAGTCAGGAACTAATTCCCTGAACATCTTCCCAGAATTAGAGATGGTGGGAATATCTACTCTCTTTGGGAAAAAGTCAGCCCCCGCCAACAGTGTGGTCTACCATACAATTCCAACCAGCCATTCATGTGAAAGCATACTAAATTCACACGTATTACATTTCCCCACATCTGGCTTAGTCCATCTGAAATAACACCGTCATGGGGCACAGCGTCTCAGGCCACATGGGGCTTAGCTGAGCCAAGTCCCATCCCTCTTCTTTAGATGCAGATGCGGCCCCTCATGTACTCTGAGAAACTTCTCCATTCATGAGCAGCTACTTGTAAAAAGAAGCCACATTGCTCTAAAATCGAATTAACTGTTGTATGGCGCAGATGAAGTGGTTCAGAGGCTATTTATTTGAAGCACTGACTATCAAAGAGTCCAGGAACACCAGATATCAATTTTTCATTACAATACAAATATTCTAGGCGGGGTGGCTGCTGCTCTAGATGTAGTACGGAGGGTAGAAACAAAAAGTCTGTAGTAGGCATAACGGTCTATTAGCCAGAATGGACATAAAGGAGGGAGAAGGACGAGGACCTCTGAAGACGGTGTGGCTCACAGGAGGATGGAGCACAACAGGTGCCCAGCTGCCCCTTGAAGGACCCCACCCTGAAAGCCTGAAGGCAGCTGTCACCAGCCCTGGGAGGCTTGCAGGGCCAGAGTCCAGAATAGAGACTGAGCTGCTGCGGCCACCTAATCCCACAGAACTTTAGCCTGAATGCCGCAGGGCCCGTCTGAGGCAGTGCCATCTGCCATGCCCAGTGCTATCCACACAGAGGAAAGGACTGGCTTTGCCTCTGGTTCTGGGTATTTCTAGGTCAGGTGTTCACATCTTGGGAACCTCCAAAACCTTGCTTCTGAAGTTATTCCCCAGAGCTTTTAAATTCATCAGAGCAGGCACAAATGCTTTTAGCACAAGGAAAAGGTCAAAAGCATGTATAATTCATCATAAAATGGTTTCAAGTGAGAAAAACTAAAAACTGTTTTTCAGCAGGCCTTGATTTTTCTCTTTAATAGCCGTTACAATACTCTGGTGTTGTCTGTGTAAATGCTTGAAGCACGGCCGATCTCAAATGTATTAGCATCCTCCTAGTCAAGCCTTTTCACCATGACCGGGAGCTCATCCTGGGGCCGGCTCCTTTCATAAAGGTTCAGGTTTGCAGAAGGAGCAATCTGGAGAGTCCACAGTACTAAGCTTATGGACTTTGGACACCAAGCAACCCTAGCAGCTGGCTAGGGGGTTCAGTACTAAGAACCAACAATCGGTAATGGGGATTTATCTTTTAGTCTACCATATCGAATAACAAGGCTCCTTCTCATTCTGTAAAAAATAAACTGATTTTAAGAACTACATCCTGACCTTTCGCACAGGGAGGAAGCACTTGCCTCCCCTTCAGAGCCTTTGGTGGCAGTCTTGGTCTCTGCCCCTCACTTCCATCTGTTTGTGCCCAAGGAACACATCATTCCCTGATAGTGGTGATGTTTCTACCCTGCCCCCACCCACAGCTCAGTCCCATGCATTCTGTAGCTAAAGGACCTAGGAGACCCCAAACATGCTTCATAAGCAAAACCATTTACTCCCCTGTCTGTCCCAGGACAACTAAAATCTGATTAACTCGAGTTTCAAAGTGCGCCCTTACTAGCATCCTTCCTCATTGTTCAGATATTTAAATTTTGCAGAGGCAATGGCCTGCTGAGGGCCCCATCACACTGAAACTAGGGGCACCTGACCAACACAAAACTGTCACTACCAGGCATTTTAAAGAGCAAAGTACAGGACCCTCCCCCCCTCTTTGTTCATGGATTTTCAAGATAAGGCTCTCTTACTACAGCTCCACTGCTGAACCAAGTTTGAGACCAGCTGGAGCCCTCGCTGATGAGACCATGTGTCACACCAGGTAGAACAACCTTCTAGAAATTGTCCGGGGGATGAGAGGTAGACGATCTCTGAGTTTAGAAAGAGGAACTCAGAAGAGAAATCCAGAATCTTCTATTCCAGAGACAGGCGTGTTGTTTTCTCCCTCTAAGCAGCCCCTCTCTCAACTGTGCCATGAGGGACTCTGTGTCCCCACACTGACAACAGCTGGTAAGGTCTCTGAATCCAGCTTGAGTTACAAAAACTCCAAATGACCTTATACACAGTTTGCTGTTTGCCCTCAGGGTAGCCAGCTGGCTCCTCAGCCCAATCTAGGCTTCCTTGCCTAGAAATAAATGTCCACCCTGGGGATTGTATTCCACTATCCTCCGGTCTTGACCCAGATGGCAGGGTGTCCCTAACTTAATGCCTGAGTCTTCCTGAGAAGCAGCTAAAGAGGCAAGACTCTGAAGTTTGTCCGTTCCTCTTTCTTCCCTTTTTCTTTCTCTCTCTCTCTCTCTCTCTCTCTCTCTCTCTCTCTCTCTCTCTCTTTCTTTCCTTTTCTTTTTCTACACAGAAGCAAAGGGCTGCAGGTTTGAGCTCCCCACCCCACCCCCACGAAGTGGCTACTTCTCCTATTAGCAAGTAAACATATCTTCACTCTCCATGGGAGAATTTATAGAAAAAAAAAATCAAAAGAGGAATTCTGGGCAACCTTGAGCTGATTAAACCTTTTCCAGCCCTGTACAGATAAAGTCATCTGTGGGATTATGAGAGGGGCAGATGACCGGTTCACTTCTGCATGTTTCTGTACACAGCCCCAGGACACATATGCTAATCAGATGTCAGAAACAGCTCTGGAGACCACACAGCTCCCCGTGTACCCCTGAAAGGCAGCTTTAACAGTGCCCCCTCTCCTTGATGGGTCTGAATCTTTCTAATGATAACCTGTTTGGCCCAGCGCAGAAAGTCTCTGACTCCTACCATTTAACTAGCCCTAAAGGAATAGGTCACACAAAATGATCTTCCGGCCAAGGAACAGCAGCTCAACAAATAACTTAAGAAAAAAAAATATTTTTTGATGGATGGGCTAAATCCATTCCTGAGAATGGCTGAAACTGTCAGTCTTGGTGTATACTGTTAACTCCTTGTAATTACAGGAAAAAACCAATGGAGACAGTCGCCCAACTCAACAACTCCAAAATACACACCTCACAGAGTTTACGCTGATAGTCACTCTCACCTAATCTGAAAGAGATTTTTGTGGGTGTCTAGCGAACTTCCAGGCACTTTCTCTCCCCTCCCTCCCCCCATAAAGTCTGTCGCAATGATCTAAGATGGTAATTCTGACTTCACAGGCTTTAGATGATTTCTTCTAGGTGTTAATCAGTTCTGGCCATATGGCGAGGGTGAGGTAATTTATTTTTACTTTACAATGGGTGCCTTAATTGCATTTGCAGAACTAATATCAGTCCTTCTGTTTATTTGAGTTTCTAGGAGCTGCAAGCAACGTGATCTGAATTGCAAAGAGGCAAGCCCCAGCTGAAATCCTGCAGTCAATAGGATTTCTCTCTGGATGGACCAGAGCAGGTGGGGATAATGAACCAACTGAGCAGAGCTGCTCATTGGCCCCTCTCCTCCAGTTTGCTCCAGGCATTTTATACTTAGCTGTGACCTCGCTGGCAAGCAGGCCAATCTGGTGGTCAGCCAGTAAGACTCCTTCCTGGTTCCGAATCCTGCTGCTGCCTCTGGGGATGTGTGTGACTTGGTTTTACTGATTGCTAGTGAGTTGTTGCTCTCCCCATCAGCATCTAGGAAAGGTAATTGGCTTTCCAAGATGCATGTGGGTACTCACAAGCCTCAGCCCTGAAGAGCATCCCCGGAAATATTCAGATTCTGAACGGGAATGGGAGGGCCTCCTGATTGGTAGAAGAAAGTGTCCAGAAAGTTTTGCCTGGGTGGGAGGGAAGGCAATGATATTTGGGTCCATCCTGGGGCAGTGAAGTGAATTTAATATATCACATGCCACAGAAGACAGGTAGGTCAAGAATTTTAAAAACCAACCGTTACCTTAGTCCATCAGCGTCTCTTGAGAATTTAGTACCTTACTCACCATGTTTTTGACTGTCTAGTATGAGGCAGAGCATTGGGCTTGAGGACATTTAAAAGCGGCAAAGGGCAGATGGAAATGGGCCTCAAAAGAGATTGGCATTCTCCTTTGAGAGAAGAGTGCTGATGGGAAGTCTCCTTGGTATGCTTGTGCTCAGCTGTGTCACACTGACTTGGAATTTTCCGGCATAAAAATAGTGTATTTGAGGAATTGTAGAGATAGCTCAGTTGGTAAAATGCTTGCCAAGAAAGCACGAGGACCTCAGTTCCGTCCCCACATTCGATACACACACTCGTGATCCCAACCCTGGGAGGGCAAAGCCAGAGGACCCCTGGAGCTCACTGGATACCCAACTTACCCCAATCAGAGAGCCACAGACCCCAGTGAGAAACTCTGTCTCTAAAACCAAGGTGGATGGCTTCTAAAGAATGAGACACAATCTTGATCTCTGGTCTCTGTGCTGTGAGGTATCTACCAAAGACCACTCTGACAAGGGTTCGAGCCAATAGAAAGTCTTCATCAGCAGGCCAGCGACTACGCTGGGCATTCAGGACCTGAGTGCCACCCTGAGCCTTTCTCAGGGTGAACTTTTAAGCAGAAAAATTACATCCTGGGTTGACATACCTCAGGTAGGAAGAACAGAAGCCAAAACAGCAACATTCAGGGCCTTTCCAGAACGTAGACTTGAATGGGGTAGGTCTTTGTTCTCATTCTGGCAGGTGTTGCTCTCTATGTCTGGGCTTCAAGGCCTGAATGATACTTCCATCATGGTTTCAGTTGTGCTATCTGAGGGCCCGTTGCATCTGCACATGCATGCACAGCCACAAACATGTGAACCTGCACACAGGTGCATATAAACTTGTGAACACATACATACACAAAGTTGTCTACCTCTATCCACCAAAGCAGAAATTACCTTCTTCTGTGCTCCTCTCCTGCAGCACCTTAGGCTGCTCCCAGACTAGGAAATAAGTCCATGAGTTGTAGCCGGAGACTGCTTGTTCATTACGGGCCACCCAGACCCCAAATAATCACACAGAAACTGTATTGATTACAATACTGTTTGCCCAATAGCTTAAGCATATTTCTAGCTAGCTCTTACATCCTATATGAACCCATTCCTATTATTTTATATTTTATCACGAGGTTCGTGGTTTACTAGTAAGGTTCCAGGTGTCTGTCTCCTACAGCAGCTATATGGCATCTCTTTGACTCCACCTACTCTCTCTCTCTCTCTACATCTCTTTTCAGATTTTCTGCCTGGCTTTATTCTGTTAAACCATTGGCGGAAAGCAGCTTCTTTATTAACCAATGGCAATAAAACATATTCACAGCATACATCACCTCCCACATCAATAAGTGGCCTCCATCTGGTCATCCTTCACTTTTGTAGGCACTATGCCTATTCCCCGTGTCCTCCTTGGTTCCTCATTCATCCCTACTAAAACCCCAGACCTTCAATTTACCTTTGCTCATTGATACACCCTCCGCCAACCTAATTACGCATACTTCCTCCAGTATCTTTGTCTCTGGTCTCAAGTATATATTTCCCCTGGGGCTACATAATTGCACATCTAGTTTTCAGTTAGCAAAAAGGTAAGATCGGCCTGCTGACCTGTTGAAGGAGCTGCGGGCTGCGTTCCTACCACCCGGCTCCTGGCCGCCAGCTAGCTTATGCCCCGAAATAACAACACACAAACTGTATTCATTTAAACACTGCCTGGCCCATTTCTATTATGTGTGTTGCACCGAGGAAGATTCAAGCCTACGTCCATTCTGGGTCGAAGCTCCAACGCGTCTGCCCCAGAGAGGAGAGGAAATGGCGTCTAACCTCTCTTCCTCTTCCTCCCAGCATTCTGTTCTGTTTACTCCGCCTACCTAATTTTCTGTCCTAGCAGGGCCAAGGCAGTTTCTTTATTTAACCAATGACCTTCCTCCATCACTGACCAGAACTTAGCTACAGACAAGGATCCACTCTTTGGGTCAGGGGTAGACTAAAAAAAGAAAACAGCTCCTTTGCATGAGAATTTTGATATATCAATGCCAATGATAATTCATGACATATCTGTGTTTAAAAGAAGAAAAGATCATCACTGCCCAGCCCCACCTTTAAAGGTAGACGGGTAGAGCATGTGCTGGTGTGATTCACATAAACAACTGCAGGCTGGACAGCTGACTAGATCAATCTTCAGTCCTTGATTCTAGGTGACACTGCGAGTTCTCCAGCCTAGAACATTCTGGACATTGATTCTGTAATAAACATTTTAAATTATTTTTATTTAAAATGTTCACTTAAACCCAAAGTGTGTCTTCTTTAGCTCAGTGTCTGATACACTGACCAGGAAACAAGGAAGAGAAAGATGGCATCACAATGACAAGGGCTCCTATGGATGAGATCACCTGGTGAGGCAGAAAGCAATGGTAGCTGGGGATGGGAAGAAGTGAGGCTCCTTCATTGTATCACAACCCAAACTCTCACTGCAAAACACGCATTCATCCACTCATGAGGATGAGAGCCCATAACCCTACTATCTTCCCTACCCTAGAGGCTTAAGGTTCCAAGATTCCAGCCCATGAACCTCGAGGGAGAAACCCATAGCTTGTCATAGCAGTCAAGAGGCAGCACATGACTGCTGGAGCCCACTCAACTCATATTCAAAACATGGGCGACACCTGTGTAACACTGTGCTTCCGGAATCTAAACGGCAAGGGCAGCCACCATCGTGGTCATGCCTATTCATGTGAGATAACCATGATAGGCAAGAAAGCTTTCTCATCTGTGCACTCTTTAGCCATACGGTCAAATGTGTAGGACTCTGAGGAATGAGAAGTCCCAAATACACAGCAGTAAGCACCAAGTTCTCAACAGTCTCTTAAGTATTCACAGGGTCTCTTCCATTTGTTTCCTTTGCTTGTTTTTTTTTTAACATTGACCGTTCTTGATGACTGAACTTGGCCTTAAAGCTGATTCAATTTTATGTTTTGAAAGGATATTTCTACCCACCCAAATCAAAATCCATAATTTTTCATTACCTTATCACATACAGCCAAGGATAGCTGAAAGAATATTGGTAAAAACAAAGTTATAATAAGGCATATGCAATTTGAATTTCTTTCCAAATAGGTTACTATTAACTATTAAAAATGTGTATATTTGTGTGTATCTGTGCATGAGTATATGCAAATGAGTGCGGGTGCCCATGGAGGCCAGAAGAGGATTTCAAATATCCTGGGGATGGAGTGACAGGTGATTATGAACTATCCTGATGTGGGTGCTAAAATCCACTCTCGTCCTCTGCAAGAGCAGAATGTGATTTAACCACTGAGCCCTATCTTAAGCCCCTATAACAACTGTGGTGATATCTTGTTTATACAAATAAAACTTGCCTGAAGATTAGAGGACAGAGCTAACCACTAGCTAACCATAGAGGTCTGGAGATCTGTACAGATAGACAGGAAATAATATGGCTGGGCGGAGAGAGGAAGTGATAAGGCAGAAGGAGACAGGACCTCAAGCTCTTTTCACCTGGGAAATTGAGTGGGTAAGGTGACTGTGGTTTTGTTCCTTTGTCTCTCTGATCTCTCAGCATCTTCCCCTATGTCTGGTTCCAAGCTTTTATTATTAATACCCATTAGAATTCATGCTACAAACAACACCTTACATTTCACACTGGCCAGGCCTGGTAGCTCATGCCTATAATCCCGGCAATCAGGAATCTGGGGAAAGAGAATCACTGAGTTAAAGCCAGCCTAAGCTACAGAGTGAGTTCCAGTTAAACCTAGATAGAGTTGAGTCCCTACCTCAAAACAACACAACACAAAATAAAATTACAGAGTTAGGGTTCTTATTCTATGGCTGAAACACTGCAGAGAAGGAACAGTATTTATTTATCTACACAAACATGTGAATTTAAATATAGGCATGTCTTAGTTTGGGTCACTATTGCTGTGATGAAACACATTGACTAAAGAACTTGGGGGGCGGGGTTTATTTGGCTTACGCTTCCATATCTCTGTTTATCACAATAGGGCAGGATCCTGGATACAGGAGCTGATGCAGAGGCCAGGAAAGGTACTGTTTACTGGCTTGTTCTAGAACCATATTTGGTACCAAAATCTGTATTAGTCAGGATTCTCTAGAAGGTTTATTAGAGCGACTTACAGGCTGTGGTCCAGCTAGTCCAAAAACAAAAAAAATCCACGAACCCAGTGGTTGGTCCTGGTCTTCAGTATATGCTGGAATCCTAGAGAAGTAAGTACTAATTCCAGTAAACGAATGGACTTGCTGTTGAGAGTAAGGGCAAGCAGGCAGAGAGGAGAGAGAGTTCCCTTCTTCCATGTCCTTTATATAGGCTGCCAGCAGAAGGTGTGGCCCAGATTAAAGGTGGATCTTCCCACCTCAAAAGATCCAGATTAAAATATTCCCACTTCACATAATTTAATTAAGAAAAAAAACCCTCACAGGTGTGCCCAACCCCTTGGGTTTTAGTTAATTCTCGATATAGTCACATTGACAACCAAGATTACCCATCACAATATACTGATTAATAAACTTTATTTTTAGAGCTATCTTAGGTTCATATCAAATCTGAGCAAGAAGTATTAAGTTCCGGTCTCTTCCTGCTCCCATCCATGTGCAGCTTCCTCCCTAGCCCCGTCCTGCCCTGGATGTACATTCACTACAATGAACCAACACTGGCATACCATTGTTCCTCAAGGACCACAAAGCACCACCATGGAGTTTACCTCTGGTGTTCATAGTCTCTGGCTTTGGACAGATGTCTAATGGCATGTGCTGTTAGTACCTCTGTGGAATAGCTTCCCCAACCCAGAGCTCTTCCATGTTCCACATAGTCAATCCTATCCGTTCCTCCCTCTCTCCTCTACTAATAT
>NW_026068030.1:4688968-4841583 GCF_014885135.2 Alexandromys fortis
TATATTTATATGTGTGTATTTTTGGATTCCATGGTTTGCCTTTTCCAGAAGGTAATGGGGTTTGTACAACATGGTTAATGTTATGTGTCAACATGACTAGATTAAGCACCACGAAGAAGACTTAGCTATTTATGGGTGTGGCTGTGGCTGTGGGATAACCCCTCTGTATGCTGTAAATATGTTTTATTACCATTGGTTAATAAAGAATCTGCTTTGTCTATAGCAAGACAGGATAGAGCCAGGCAGGAAATCCAAGCAGAGATACAGGGAGAAGAAGGGCGGAGTCAGGGGCAGATGCCCAAGAAGTAAGATTCCAGCAGACTGGTAATGCCATGACCACATGGCAATACATAGATTAATAGAATTGGGTTAATTTAAACGTAAGAGCTAGTTAGTAATAAGCCTGAACTAATATGCCAAGTGGTTTATAATTAATATTAAGCCTCTGGGTGATTATTTAGAAGCAACTGCAGTACCAGGTAGATCAGAAAAGCCTCCATTTTACAGTGTATTTCCCAAGAGGTTGGCACATAAGTCTGTGGACTGAGTAGGAAGACCAGCCCTTCTTCTGGAAGGGCTCCACCAAATGGGGGAGGGGGTCCACATAACATACAAAGGACCCTCTTCTCTTGCCCTGGGACATTAACACTCAAGGCTGTCTGGTCTTTGGACCCCAGGACTCACAGAAGCAGCTCCTTGGTGGTTCTCAGTCACCATCCTCTGAAGTGTTTGCCTGGCTGTGAGGCCTCAGACAGATCCTGGAGTCTCTAGCTTGCAGGCGGTTTGTCGTAGGACTTCTCAGCCTTCATCATGATAGGCTCTTTTCATATGTCTGTCTTTTCCTCCGCTATCCTATTGGTCCTTCTCTCTGGAGAACCCAGACACACACATTTGAGATCACTCAGGCCTTTGCGGATTGGCTTCTTCCACTTCTGTCTCTTCCGGGTCTCCCCATGGCTTACGAATTCATCTCTTTTTAGCACAGAATACATTCTACAGGAAGAGGTAAAGTTCATCTACTCCCCCGCCCCACCCCCGCCCAGGCACCTACTAAAGGATGCTGTAGCTGTCCAAGTTTAGGCAATTATAAATAAATTATGAATAAATGTCCATTTGCAGGGTTCTGTGGGAGCACATACTCACAACTCTTTTGAGCAAATATCAAAAGCAAGCTTGTCAGATTGCATGGTAATAAAATAATTTTAGTAAAATTGAAGACAAGATATCTTGTAAATATTTAAAGCATATTTCTGCTATAAAGGCATTAAGAATAATAAGTGTCTTGTGCCCACCGCCCAGCACATTTTCATAGCATTTCCCAGTCTCCCTTCCCCCCTGAAAGTAACCATTATCCTGAATTTTTTCCTTTCCTCTGCATATCTTAGTCTTATTGCTTACACATTCCAAAACAACAAAGTATTTTTGCATGCTTTTAACTGCATATATAGCATTATACACATCCTCTGTTCTAGCCTGCAGTCTGTCTCTCCCCACTCCCAGTACTAAGTAATAAAACTCACCCATTGGGCTAGGAAGACAGCTCAGTCAGTAAAGGGCCTGCTGTGTGAGTGTGAGGGCCTGAGTCTGGTTCCTTCCACCCATGTAAAAACCAGGCCCGATGACACTTGTGGTCCAATCACAAGTGAGTCTGAGGCAGATGACTCACTGTCCAGCTTGCCTAACCTAATCAGCAGAGGCCTCCAGCATCCACACAACTACCCCACCATGCACCATGACTCCCGAGACACAGAGGGTCCTGGTGCACAGACAGGCCTAGAAGGGATTTTGGAACCCTGAGTTTAGACACTTTCACTTTTTTCTGACTCTTTCCTCTAAAAGCTGTTTATTGAGTGTCTTCTTATGCTAAGTATTAGAAAAGAACAAGATGACATGATGGAGGAAGGTCATTGGTTAAAAAATAAAGAAACTGCTTGGCCTCATAGGTAAAAACATAGGTGGGTGGAGTAAACAGAACAGAATGCTGGGAGGAAGAGGAAGTGAGCTCAGACTCGATAGCTCTGCTCTCTGGGGCAGATGCAATGAAGCTCCGACCCAGGATGGACGTAGGCTAGAATCTTCCCGGTAAGCACACACACACATTATTAGAAATGGGCTAGTCCAGGTGCGAGAGTTAGCCTAGAAGAGGCTAAAGATAATGGGCCAAGCAGTGTTTAAAAGAATACAGTTTGTGTGTTGTTATTTCAGGGCATAAGCTAGCCAGGCGACCAGGAGCTGGGGCGGCAGGAACACAGCCCGCAGCTCCCTCGACAATGGCATGACATGTGAATCCTGCTTCAAGAAACCTCAAGTTGGGAGGAAGAGAAGACTCTGATTGAGAGTACCGGCTGCTCTTGAAGAGGACCCCAGTTTGGTTCCCAGCACCCCTGTATAGAAGCTGTCTGTATAGAGCTGTCTGTAACTCCAGTTCAAGGGGATCTGATGCTCTCTTCTGGCCTCTGCAGGCCTGGCACACACACGATGTACATACATGATGTATACACACGATGTACATACATGATGTACACACACAATGTGCAGACATGCAGGCAAAACACTTATAGGTCTTAGACGGGCAACAAAAAAATTAAAAATAAACAAAGAAAAAAGGAATCACAGGATAAAATCCAAAGTTTAGGCAGCAAAATAAGAGGAAGTAAAGAAGTTGTCAGCAAGAGCTAGCGAGGTATTATTTCTGCTGCATGCAGGTCCCTCCTGCATCGTCTGCAGGCCCGTGAGGGTCCGCAGCTGCCTGCATCCTATAGCCCGTGCTCTCCAGACTAAGTGGCAGGTCCCTATGTCCTTGTCAATCTGTGTCCCACTTGGAGCAAGTTGAGGGAGGACAGGACCTTGCTCAGTGTCCCTTCCTGCTCTAGGGGTGTATTCTGTCCCCACACAGATCTGGAAGAGAGTCATTTTTCTCCAGGGTGTATATTTACTGGGTTTTGTTTATTTGTTTGTTTTTTGAAGATACAGACACACAAAAGAGCTACTTAGGAGATCAGTTTTATGAAACAGTAGGACTTCAAATATCTTTCTTGCTTGGTTTTTAAACAAGAAACATGCATTGTCCCATTAGCCTGAACACTACAGCCTGCAGACAAATAAAGCCAAAGAAACCTGCCTTCTGGGACTTCTGAATCACTATTTGCTAGTCCTCTTAAAAACTCTACAAGACATTTCCACTTAGGAACCACCAGTAAATTCTTTTCTTTTTTTCCTTTTTTTCCTCCCTCCCTTCCTCCCTTCTTCCCTCCCTCCCTTCCTCCCTTCTTCCCTCCCTCCCTTCCTCCCCCCTTTCTCTGGCTGTTGCCAGATAAACACCTACAGGGTTTAAGTGAGGGTCACTGGACCCCAGAGATCCTCCCTCTTCTGCCATTGTCTTCCTGCATTCTTAATGCTTCCTTTCTCCTTCTCTGTCTCCTCATAAGCTGTTCATAACTTTTCTCCATTCTTCAAACCCTGCTTTTTCTTCTGATGTGTGTTATTACATCTCCCACCTGCCCAAATTCCAGTAAAAACTTCCTGTCCTTTGCTTGGAGAGAGATGAGTAAATTCTGTCCCTAGCTAGCCCAGCCCTCTTTCTACTGAAGAACCCCCCAATAATAGCTCCTACACGAGGCCTTTCGTTTACACAAGAACTAGCTCTCACTTCCCATCCAAACTGCAAGGGAAAAGGGGGAATTCCAGAGAAGGGGGCTAGCCTGTTTACTGCATAAGCAGTGCTAATTCCTCTTATTGCGGTGAATGGACCTTCCGAGAGCTGGGATAGATGAGCCCCTTCAGAAAACATGTCTTTGCTTTAATAAATATTGATCCACCCTGGATGCTGGTCATAAGGCCTCTTCTCCCCTAAAGAAGTAAAGGGGTGGGGGGGGGGGCTTGCTATGTACAGGAAAACTCCCTTTAAGGACATTAAAAAAGAAAAGTGAGAGTCAATGTAATCAATAAGGACAGGACCCACAAGAGCAGAATCCTCCAGAGTCCTGGCTTCTAGGGAAAGGAAGCCTCATGTCTCAGGCTGAACAGGTCTCTCCAGATCAACTATTCCCCACATTCTTAAGACCCAGAGCAGGTCTGAGCTGCAGAAGCTCCCAGCCCCCATCCCTGGCTTCAGCTAGCCTCAGGCAGGACTTCACAGGACAGGACAGTGCTGAAGGCTTTATCAGGCAGCTTCCTCCTTACCAAACTACAACTCCAAGCTGCACCATCTCCCACTCAACACCATAGCTCCTCTGGAGCAGCTCTTCCCCATAACCCGGTCCCAGAACTGCCCTGCCCTCCCGATGGAAGCAGCTCCCAGAGCCATCTCTTCCTTGTTCTCCTCTCACTGTTGACACCTCCATGGAGACCTCTGGCTAAACTCTTTCCTAGTTAGACCGTCCAAGCATCACATCTGCTTCCTAGACCCACGACCGAAGAGACTCCATGATCAACAGCAGTTAGCTCAGGACTTCTTCCCAATCCCTCTTACTACTTTATTTCTTGACCCTTACTTCTTCTTACTTCATTTAAGAGTTGCCTTCATAATAAACCTCCCATACTGACCTACAGTTTTCTTTTCTAATGCCTCTGTCTGCCCTCAGTATCAAAGTAAATACTGCTCTCTAAGAATGTTGGAGAATCTTCTCTTTGGTTTTCAATTTTCTGGAAGTGCTTCAAGATACAATAAACATTATTTCTTTCTTCCTAAATATTTGGCACAATTCATAAGCAAAGATAAACTTCCTGTGGGTAGTGGTGGCACACACCTTTAATCCCAGCCCTTGGAAGGCAGAGACAGGCAGCTCTCTGTGAGTTTGAAGTTTGAGGTCAGCCTGGTCTACAGAGCAAGTTCCAGGACACACTCCGAAAATACAACAGAGAAACCCTGTCTTGAAAAAAACAAAACAAAACAAACCAAACAAACAACAACAACAAAAAACCTTCCCATAGACATATAAGCTGTAACTCTTTTTAACTCTACCCTGAAAAGCTGGGCACAGGGGGTGAAGCTATGGCTCAGCAGTTAATAGAATAGGCTGTTCTTCTAGAGGACCTGGATTCAGTTCCCAGCAACCACATGGTAGCCAGCAACTGTCTGTTAGACACACATACAGGCAAAATGCCCACATGCAAAACAAATCGCTCTCTCTCTCTCTCTCTCTCTCTCTCTCTCTCTCTCTCTCTCTCTCTCTCTCCCTCCCTCCCCCTCCCCTCCTCTCTCTCCCCCCCCTCCCTCCCTCTCTCTCTCTCCCCCTCCCCCCCACCTCTCATAGCTACAACAAAAACCTTAACCATATCATGGAGTAGTCACATGGGCGGTGTCTTTACTATGCCCCTTCACATACAGGTACATGGTTCAAAATGTTAGAAAAGAAAAAAAAAATGTTAGAAAAGAGTTGCATAGTGAATTCTCTTCAAAGGTGAACTCAGTTCTACATCCTGAGCCCAAGGGAAGGTATGGCAGAACTCTACCTGTTTAGGCCCTAGGAGAGAACCACAGAGCAGAAAGACTCAGACTAAAAGGGAGAGGATTGTCACAACAGTGCTGGGAAAGATGCTACCCTGACCTTTCTTTCCTGTGTGCATCCCCAATAACACGTGAATTTACATCTGAACTACACTGCAAATTACCTGCAGTTTGTGAAGTCTTGTGTGTCTACCTTTACTCATTGAGGCTGTGGTAGTTTGAATGAAAGTGGTCCCCAGAGGCTCAAAGGGAGTGGCAGTGGCACTATTAGAAAGTAGGTGTGGCCTTGTTGCAGGAAGTGTGTCACTGGGGGCAGGCTTTGAGGTTTCAGATGTTCAAGCCAAGCCCAGTATGGCACACTCTCTCTTCCTGCTGCCTCCTGATCCAGTTGTAGAACTCTCAGCTCCTGCATGCCACCATCCTTCCTGTTACTATGATAATGGACTAAACCTCTGACTTGTAAGCTGGCCCCAATTAAATGCTTTCCTTTATAAGAGTTACTGTAGTAATGGTGTCTATTCACAGCAATAAAACCCTAACCTGGGTTCTGTCCCCAGGACCCATATGGCAGCTCACAACCATCTAGTCTGTGACTCCATGGGATCTGACGCTCTTTTCTGACATCCTTAGGTTCTTGGCACACATGTGCTGTACAGACATAAATGCCAGTAAAACACGCATGCACATTAAAAAAATTTAATGGCATATGGTTAAGGATTATCCCACATTCTTATGTTCAGTTTGCAGCAAATCTAAATCTTCTTTAAAAAGTAAAGGCAATATTTTGAAAACATGGTTCCGTATCTAGACTCCATAAGACAGAGAAGATTTGAAAAACTCAAACTGATGCTGACAGCCTCCAGCAGGCTTGCCTCCTGCTCTGTCAGGTCCTGCCTGTCCTTCTTTCAGCTGCTGAGGCCAGAAACAAGGGCACCTGATGGTTGTGACCTGGCTCTGAACCATGGGGAAGAGGATGGGTTATGTATCCGAGGGGAAAATGCCCAGGGGCAGACTTCTGGGAACAGATGGTTGTGAGCTGCCATGTGAACATTGAGCACAGAACCTGGGGCATAGTGTTCTTAACCAGTGAGTCATTTCTCCAGCCTCAACTTCACTTTAAAAAAAAATAGAGACAACTATGGTAAGATAACCAATAAGATGTCCTAAATTTTTGCCTTCCTATAGTGTTATCTTCCCATACTTTTTGGCAACTCTCTCTCTCTCTCTCTCTCTCTCTCTCTCTCTCTCTCTCTCTCTCTCTCTCTGCCTTCCTAATCACCCATGGAAACAAGTCCATAGACTTAAACCAATGGAGGCAATTCCTAAATTGAGTTTTCTTCTTCCCAGTTAGTGTCAAGTTGAAAATGGAAAGTAACCAATATACTGAATCCCACCAAATGCAAGTTCAGTATGTTCATGCCTCCCTCCAAAAAGCCCTTGAAACCACGGAAATCACTAATGGAAAATTACCAGATAGCCCACCCTAGAAAACCAATAGAGCCTGCTGTTCCCTTGTTAAGTGAGAGCATGGTCACCAGCGCCAGCTCACGCCAGCCTTGCTCGCCTTATTCGTCACATGCAGCTTGGTCTCATTTCTACTGTCTCTGTGCCTGTGATCTCATCATCTGGGATGAGCAGCATTTCTCTAGCGCTGGCTGGAATTAGATAAACGGATGCTGCAAAGGCACAGAAAAGACCCGAGGCCTGCCCAGCTCAAGAGACCCATTATCTAACAAGAAATGCCCCTGACAGCAAGGGCTTAATGCTAGCAGGGAGGGTGAGACACTGTCTCAAAGTTCCTCCTGCATAAGATCCTGATTGGCCGTGGGAAAGCAAGAGGACCACAGAGCAGGGTCATGTCTAGACACCAATTCACAGTTAAAGAAAAATACAGTATTATCATAACCAAGAGCAGGAACAATTGTACGGGGAAGGTGAGTTTAAAGGTTTGGATGGTATGCGATTTGTGTGACTTGGACATAGCACAGACAGCAGAAGAATCTGGAATACCTGACAAGATGCCTGGCTGCTCACGTAAGAAGGATGCTGGTGCCTTTTCCAAAAAAGAAAATAAAGATAGGCAGCTGGTTTTCAGGAGGGAAGACTCAAACCCATCGGAACATGTTGGTTAACAACACCTGTAGCCTAATTCACATCTTACAACGTACACGATTTCTACCTTTTCTCTTTTTGGGGTTTTCCTGAAGTAGGGTCTTTGAACTCAGTAGCCATCTGCCTCAGACCTGGGAATCCACTCATGTGCCACCACACCTGGCTTAGTGTTTGCCATTCTCAGGAATAAAGATGCGGTCACATTGAATGTGGGGGGTTTTTGCTCTGCAGTCCCTACAGCTAAGCTCTTTTGCTCCTGCTTCTTAGGCCTAGACTTCATGGACTTTCCTTTGCAGACTTGGGTACCTTAGACCACCATGTGTCTTTTGGACCAATGTTGTTGTAAAATAAACATCATTTTAGACACCCACAAATGTGTGGGCCACCTAAGTGCCAAGGTAGTTTCAGGAGACGTGGAGAGAATGCACAGAACTAAAACAGTCCTGCCTTTGAAGGGTTAATGGTGACAGGTATGCTGGTTCGAGATTCCCGGAGAGAGGTGACTTTTCTATGCATGGATGACCTCTGTAATTTCCACAATAGCTCTCCAACTACACAACGCTGCATTAAACAGAGTTTGACCGTGGATGAATGCAGTGCTTCCTGAATTGTGGCATTCCAAAGCATAATTATGCATTGCTTGAAGCACCCTCAACACACCCAGCGGGTAGAATAGAAGGCCACAAGGACCATTGTGCAGAGAAAACTATCATCCAACTGAGACTAAAAAAAAGGAAAAAAGAGGACAGGAAAATGGACCACAGTTCCAGCCACACATGCCCCAGCTGTCCCATGCACAGTCCCTGATACCCTTTGAATGTGGATGGTCTCCACAACAGGTGGCACTGTTTTTGAAAGGCTGTAAAACTTTAATTCAGGTGTACCCAACCATTTGACATGGTGACATTATATTATCCATATAAAGTTCACTCCTGTGAACCACACGATGAAGTATTTTGGGTTTTAGTTTTTGAGTTTTTTGTTTGTTTGTTTTTCGAGACAGGGTTTTGCTGTAGTTTTGTAGGTTGTCCTACAACTAGCTCTTGTAGACCAGGCTGGCCTTGAACTCACAGAGATCCACCTGCTTTTGCTTCCCAAGTGTTGGGATTAAAGGCGTGTGCCACCACCGCCCAGCTTTTGTTTTATTTTTTAATTGAAAAAAACATCTTATGTTTTAAGAAAGTTTGTGGTTTGTTCGTGTTAAGCCACACCCACCACCCTCAACCCTGTGGGGCCTATAGGTCACAGGTTGGACTTGCCTGTTCGGAAGTGGCATATTATTGGAGGAAGTGGATCACTAGAGGATAGCCTTGAGATTTTAATGTTCTGCTCACACTGCTTCTTGGTTACAGATGCAATAAGGCCTGCTGCCCCAAACTCCTGTTTTCCATGATGTGAGGGACTGTGTTCCCTTCTTAAAGCGCAAGGCAAAGTTAACCCTGCCTCTCGTCTAATATATGGTTAGAGCAGTAATAAAAGTGACTAAGACACTCCCTCTAGCTGCAGACCCTGCCCAGGTGAGTATCCCCAAGCAGAACAGAATGGAAATCAACAATGTCCTCACTCCAGTTCATGGAAACCTGGGAAGGGTGAAATATATTTGTATACACATTGAAGATGCATGGATGGGGTCTACCCACTCCTAGGAGCCAATGGCTGTTTCTGAGAAAGAAGCTGGCAGCCAAAATGAGGGAGGGCGACAGAAACAGAGACAGAGAGACACACATACAGAGAGAGAGATCTTTTTCCTGTGTCCTCTTTCATTTTATTTGGATTCTTAATGTGTGCATCACTTCTTCAATTAAAGAAAACAAGAAAGGTAATAGACATATTAATGAAAATGATTGAGATAGCCATGGATACATATTTCAACCATGGATACATGTTTCAAAGCATCTCCTTGCGCAGTGAAAGTATCTATAATTTTGTTATCACAGTTCTGGGAATCAAATCCAGGGCCTCCCACATTCTACCCTTGATCTACTACTTCCAACCCAATGGATACACCTTTTATTTGGCAACTTTACTTTGGTAAAACTGAAAAGAAAGATGAATAAAAAATTATAGGAATTCATAATTTTAACAGCTTACTAAATATTAAACTTAGAATGAAATCCCAACATGTCCATGCCCCTCTTTTAGATTCCCTTAGCGACGAGGCAGGTTCTGAAGAAGGTGTGATAGGTGACTTCAGCTTGGAGTAAAGGGCACAGACTCCTAGCATCCCTAGGTCCATCACTCTGCAGGGCCCTAGAGGCAATTAAGAAGTACACTAATAAGACAGGTGGAGCTGTTGCTGACTCCACACAGCATATTGTTTGACTGTAAACCTTTCTTTGTCAGCAGATACCTGCTCCAAAGCAACGATACCAAGCCAAGAGCCAGTAGCCCAGTCATTCATTATCATTACAAGTGTCATGTACTGTGCACAGTTGTACATGCTATGCCTTTAGATGACTGACAGCATCGCCACAGAGTAATGTCCTGCACGGTGACAGAGTATCAGCTATGATGTCACAAGATGACAGGCATTTTTCAGCTCCATTACAGTCTTATGGGATTGCCATGACATAGGTACTCTAGCATTTACCAAGATGTCCTTGTGCGGCACATAACAGCATATGCTCAGAATTAAAACCAGGAACTCAAATGCTTATATATGCATGTTTAGGGCAGTGTGACACACTATAACTAAGAGAGAAACAACCCACAGGTTCATCCACAGATAAACAAGATGTGGGAAAGCCCTGGAGTGGACTGTTAGCTGTAAAAGCAAATCCTGAGAGCGTTATTTTATGCACAAGCTGACCTAGTTACTTTTGTCCTTGCTGTGATAAAATATTTGACATAATGCAGCTTAAGGAAAGGAAGGTTGGTTTGTAGCCCAGTCTGAAATACATGGAGACAGAACACAGGCTGATGGTTCCTGGGGACTAAGAGGGAAAAGAAGTGGGGAGCCACTGCCTTTTGGGCATGAGGTCTCTTCAGGATAAAGGAAAAGTTCAGAACTGAACAGTGAATGGTTGTATAACATGATAAATACATTAAATGCCAGCAGATAGTTCACTTAAAAATAGTTCATTTTGCCTATAATCTCAATACTGGGATGACTGAGGCAGGAAGATCAGGAGTTCAAACTCATCCTCATTATCTTTAGCTACCTAGTGACTTTGAGTCCAGCCTGAGCTACAAGAGACATTGTCTTCAAAAAATAAATAGGGATCTGGAGACCTCCACAGGACCAGGACCAGGCCAGGGACATCTATGGAAACAGGCCTGAGCCAGCAACCTCCAACAGGACAGGCGTGAGGCAGTGAACTCCACAGGAACCAGTACAGGGCAGTGATGGCCAAGGAAATGGGCTGGAGCCAGAGATCTCTGCAGGACAGGGCTCAAGCCAGGGACCTACACAGGAGTGGGCCCAGGCCAGTGACATCTATGGAAACAGGTCTGAGGCAGTGAACTCCATGGGAGCAGGTACAAGGGAGCCACCACTGAGTGATCAGGCCCAAACCAGAGACCTCTGTAGGACTGGGCACGAATCAGCAATCTCTGCCATAGCAGGCTTGAGGCAGCAACCTTAACAGAAACAACCCTAAGCAAGCAACCTCTGTGGGAGCAGGCCCAAACAACCCCCAGGAGTGCTGAGTGACCTCCAGGAACACGGAGTGACCAAAGGGGTGACTGGAACCATGGCCTTGACTGTGCCATGAGGAGCAACCATCTGAGCCTTGGATCCACTGGCATCTGGAAGATGATCACCAGAGACACAGTCAGTACCAACTACACCAATCAGAGGAAAAGATGGGTAGACAAGGTAAGAACACATGCACCTCCACAAAGAGCAACGTGACACCAGTAGAAACTAGTGACCCTACAACAACAAGATTTGACCAACCAAATATAGATGAAGCAGAAGAAAATGACCTAAAAAATAAGTTTAGGAAAATGTTAAAGAGGAAATGAAAAATTTCCTCAAAGAAATGGAGGAAAAGACAAACAAAAAACTGAAAGACAGCAACAAATTCTTTAAAGAAAATCAAGAAAATCAATCGAACATATGAAAGAAACTATTCAAGACTTAAAAACTGAAATAGAGACAATTAAAAAAAAATACAAGCTGAGGGAATTATAGAAACAGAAACCATGAGAAAACGATCAGGAACCACAAACACAAGCATAAATAGCAGAACACAAGACATGAAAGAGAGAATCTCAAGCACTGAAGATACAATAGAGAAAATAGACTCATCGGTCAAAGAAAACATTAAATCTAACAAAAGCTTAACATAAAATATGCAGGAAATATAGGGCACCATGAAAAGACCAAACCTAAAAATAATAGGGATAGAAGAAGGAGAAGTCCAACTCAAAGCACAGAAAATATATTGCAGAAGGAGTGATAGGCTGCATTCCTGCCGTCCAGCTCCCAGCTGTCTGGCTAGCTTATACCCCGAAATAACAACACACAAACTGTATTCATTTAAACACTTCCTGGCCCATTATATCTAGCCTCTTCTTGGCTAACTCTCATATCTTGCTTAACCCATATTTAGTAATATGTGTAGCACCACAAGGTGGTGTCTTACCAGGAAAGATTCAGCATGTCTGACCTGGATCCATCTTGGGCTGGAGCTTCATCACATCTGACCCAGAGAGGAGAGGAATGTCGATTGCCTCACTTCCTCCCAGCATTCTGTTCTGTCTACTCCACCCACCTAAGAACTGGCCTATCAAATGGGCCAAGGCAGTTTCTTTATTAACCAATGAAAGTAACTCCTCCATCAATATATTTAACAAAATCAGAAGAAAGCTTTCCCAACTTAAAAATGATATGCCTATGAAGATATAAGAAGCTTACAGAACACTAAATAGACTAGATAAAAAAAAGTCTCCTCATCCCATAATAATCAAAACACTAACCACAGAGAATAAAGAAAGACTTTTAGGAGCTGAAAAGGAAAAGGGTCAAGTAACATATGAAGGCAGACCTATCAGAATTACACCTGACTTCTCTTTGGAGACAATGAAAGCCAGAAGGTCCTAGCATTATGCAGACATTAAGAGACCACAGATGCCAACCCAGACTACTATACCCAGCAAAACTTTAATCACCATAGAAGGACTAAACAAAATATTCCATGACAGAACCAGATTTAACCAATACCTAGCCACAAACCTAGCCCTACACAAAGTACTAGAAGGAAAACTCCAACCCAAGAAAGTTGGTTACATCAACAAAAACACAGACAATAGATGATCTCACAGCAGCAAATCCCAAAGAAGGGAAAAATACACACAACAACAAAAACTAAAATAACAGGAGCTGGCAATCACTGGTCACTAATTTCCCTTAATATAAATAGATTTGGCTTACCTATAAAAAGACACAGGCTAACAGATTGGATACAAAAACAGAATCCATCCTTCTGCTGCATATAGGAAACATACCTCAACCTCAAAGACAGACATCGCCTCAGAGTAAAGGTTTGGGAAAATTTTTTCCAATCAAATGGACCTAAGAAACAAGCTGGTGTAGTTATCCTAATATCTAACAAAATAGGCTTCAAACAAACATCAATCAAAAAGAGATAAAGAACATGTCATATCAGTCACAGGAAAAATCTATCAAGAGGAAATCTCAATACTGAACATCTAGGCCCCAAATACACGGGCACCCTCAAATGTAAAAGAAACACTTCTAAAGCTTAATTCACAGATTAAACCCCACAACTAATCTCTCACCACCCCTTATCACTGGACAGATCTGCCAGACAAAAAAAATTAACAGAGAAATAAGGAAACTAACAGACATCAATGGACTTAACAGACATCTATAGAATATTCCATCAAAACAGAAAAGACTATACCTTCTTCTCAGCACCTCATGGAACCTTCTCAAAAACTGACAACATACTAGGTAACAAAGCAAATCTCAACTGATATACAAAAATTGGAATAACCTTATGTATCTTATTGGATCACCATGGCTTAAATTAGAATTCAACAGCAACACTAATTCCAGAAAGTCCACAAACACATGGAAATTAAACAATGTTCACTTGAATCATCAATGGGTCAAGGAAAAAAATAAAGAAATTATAAAGATTTCCTAAAATTCAATGAAAATGACCACACAATATACCCAAATTTATGGGACACAATGAAAGCAGTGTTAAGAAGAAAGTTTATAGCACTAAATGCCTACATAAAAAAAAAACTGGAAAAATCCCACACTAGTGAATTAACAGAACATTTGAAAACTTTAGAACAAAAAGAAACAAACTCACAGAGGAGAACTATATGGCAGGAAATAATCAAATTGAGAGTTGAAATCAACACAATAAAAACAAAGAAAACAATACAAAGAATCAATGAGACAAAGAGCTGGTTCTTTGAGGAAAAATCAACAAAATAGACAAGCCTTTATCCAACCTAACCAAAAGGAAGAGAGAGAATATCCAAATTAACAAAATCAGAAATGAAAAGGGGGACATAATAACAGACACAGGGGAAATCCAGAAAATCATAGGTCATATTTCAAAAACCAGCTCAGAATTCTACAAGATTTTCAAAGAAGAACTAATACCAATGCTCCTCAAATTGTTCCATACACGAGAAACAGAAGAAACATTGCCAAACTCTTTTTATGAGGCTACAATTACCCTGATACCCAAACCACATAAAGACATTACTAAGAAAGAGAATTACAGACCAATCTCACTCATGAACATTGATGCAAAAATATTCAATAAAATAGTAGCAAATCGAATCCAAGAACCCATCAGAAAAATCATCCACTATAATTTGCCACTATACTTCACAGACCTCAAAAGAACAGTACTCAACTTCATATGGAAAAGCAAAAAAACCAGGATAGCCAAAACAAAACAATCCTATACAATAAAGGAACTTCTGGAGGTACCACATTCCCTGACTTCAAACTCAACTACAGAGCTACAGTGTAGAAGGAGCTGCGGGCAGGCCTGCTTTTCGTCCTGCCCGGCTCCCACATGGTTAGCTTTACACCTGAAATAACAACACAAAACTGTATTCATTTAAACACTTCCTGGCCCATTATATCTAGCCTCTTCTTGGCTAACTCTCATATCCTGCTTAACCCATATTTAGTAATCTGTGTAGCACCACAAGATGGTGTCATACCGGGAAAGATTCAGCATGTCTGACCTGGTGGCTTGCTCTGTTGCATCTGACCAGAGAGGAGAGGTATGGTGTTTGGCTCACTTCCCTTCTTCCCAGCATTCTGTTCTGTCTACTCCACCCACCTAAGGGCTGGCCTATCAAATGGGCCAAGGCAGTTTCTTTATTAACCAATGAAATCAACAGATTGACATATGACCTTCCCACATCACTACAGTACTGAAAACAGCCTGGTATTGGCATAAAAACAGACTGAAAGACCAATAGAACCAAATCAAGACCCAGATATTAATCTACACACCTACAAACACCTTATTTTTGACAAAGAAGCAAAAAAATGTCAAATAGAAAAGAGAAAACATATTCAGCAAATGGTGCTGGCATAACTGGATATCAACATGTAGAAAAATGAAATTAGATCCATATCTATCACCATGCACAAAACTTCAGTCCAAATAGATCAAAGATCTCAACATTAAGCCAACCTCACTGAACCTCATAGAAAAGGAAGTGGCAAGTACACTTGAATGCATTGGCACAGGAGACCACTTCCTAAATATAACCCCAATAGCACAGGCACTGAGAGAAAAAAATAATAAATGGGACCTCTTGAAACTGAAAAGCTTCTATAAAGCAAAGGACATGGTCAATAAGACAAAACAACAGCCTACCGAATGGGAAAAGATCTTCACCAACCCCAAATCGAACTGATCTCCAAAATATACAAAGAACTCAAGAAATTGGTCATCAAAAGAACAAACAATCCAATAAAAAAAATGGGGTACAGACCTAAACAGAGAACTCTCAACAGATGAATCTAAAATGGCTGAAAGACACTTAAGAAAATGCCCAACATCCTTAGTCATCAGAGAAATGCAAATCAAAACAACTCTGAGATTCCATCTTACACCTATAAGAATAGCTAAGATCAAAACACTGATGACAATTTATACTGGAGAGGATGTGGGGTAAAGGGAACACTCCTGCATTGCTGGTGGGAGTGAAAACTGGTACAGCCCCTTTGGATATCAGTGTGGCGATTTTTCAGAAAATTAGGAAACAACCTACTCAAGACCCAGCAATACCACTTTTGGGTATATACCTAAAGGATGCTCAATCATACCACAAGACATGTGCTCAACTATGTTCATAGCAGCATTTTTATCATAGACAAAACCTGGAAACAACCTACATGCCCCTTGACCAAAGAATGGATAAGGAAAATGTGTTACATTTACACAATGGAGTACTACACAGCAGAAAAAAATAATGACATCTTGAAATGTGTGGACAAATGAATGGATCTAGGAAACATTATATTGAGTGAGGTAACCCAGACCCAGAAAGACAAATATAATATGTACTTACTCATAAGTAGCTTTTAGGCATAAAACATTATACACATGCACATAACTAAAAATAAAATATTTTTAAAGTTCCCTGTCTGTAGCTCCAGTTCCAAGGAACCCTAATACCCTTTTCTGTGCTAGCATGCAGGAAGACATATGCATATGCAAATAGTAATAGTAGGTGAACCCTTGCAACCGGAAAACCTTAGTGGTTTTTTTTTTGTTTTTGTTTTTGTTTTTTTTGTTTTTTTTGTTTTTTTGAGACAGGGTTTCTCAGTGGTTTTGGAACTGTCCTGGAACTAGCTCTTGTAGACCAGGCTGGTCTCGAACTCACAGAGATCCACCTGCCTCTGCCTCCCGAGTGCTGGGATTAAAGGCGTGCGCCACCACCACCCGGCCCTTAGTGTTATTATTATTATTACCATTATTATATGGAACCAGAGGTTGAAGTCCAAGATGCATGTGTCAGCAGGGCTAGCTCTTTCTGGGGTCTCTCTCCTTGGTTTATAGACAGGCATGTCCTCATCTCTCTTTACCGGGTCTTCTCTCTGTGTGTATCTATGTCCCAACCTCTTCTTTATTTAGGGGAGACTCACATATCACTGTCCTCTGCATGAATGGGGCACAAGAACAGAGTCTAGCGGCTGGAAGCAAGAGCCAGAAGCAAGAGAGTGAGCACATGCTTTACAGCTGCATTTATAGTATAAGAGACCATGCCCAAGTGGGCTAGTATCTTAAAGGCTATTGGCTGAATGAGCAGAAGGAGCTCCTACAGCACCTCCCCCTTTTGTTTAAATAAGAGAGTTCCAAAACTATATACACTAGGAACAAATATCAAGTATAAGATTAGAATTACAACCAGTGTAAACAATATTAAGCAAGGAACGTATGCTAAATGTTTTAATAAATATTCTATCCTATGAGGTCTAAGTCCCCAAAGGCCCATTATAGAAGGTTTGGTACTAAGCTTGGTGCTAGTGAGAGATGGTGAAACCACTAAGGGGCAGGGCCCAGTGGCAGACCTTAGGTCTTTGGGAGTATAACCCTGACTTGTAGAATAATTGTTTCCTTCCTCTTTTTGTTAAGGTGCGCCTGTGCATGTGTGTGTGTGTGTGTGTGTATGTGTGTGTGTGTGTGTGTACAACTGCATGAATTTATTTGTACCACCTAAAGGCAGTGTCCTCAGAGGCCTACACACACACACACACACACACGTGAACACACATATACATATGTGCATACCACATGTGTACACACAAAAAGCAGTCTATAACCCAATAAAGTGCTGTCAAAATACAGGCAGAAATATCAGCAAAACTCAGTCGCCTTGGGTATGGGAGCACCCACTAGAGCATGGTCAACCACATGGGAACTCACCGTGATTGTGATGCCATGCCCAAGACCTGTACAGGTTCCAGCCAGACAAGATCCTGACATGGAGGGGAGAGATGGACATGAAGTCCCACCCCTGGCTGAAGAGCTATTAGCATTTAATAGCTGGTGGGAGATACATAAAAATATATTCGAGAGAAAGTATAAAAATTCACCTTCATTTACAAAAATGCTAATTGAACTATGCTAAAACATCATTTTAGCTGGGAAAGTTGGCCCTCTCAGCTAGTAGCTCCTCAGCTAAGGCTGGGACTTTGCACCCTGTCTCCCCTCCACACTGGGATTTTGTTTGGCTTGAACTCACACAGGCATTGCTGGGTGCTGTCACAAGCACTGCAAGTTCATATATGGTAGACGATTATGCTCCAGCAGATAGATGGTTCCACAGCCAAGAGTACATGACCAGCACAAATGAACTGGGAAGGCTTAAAAACTAAAATAAAGAGGACACACAGAGTTGGCTGGCTATGGAGGTTGGGTCTGGATCTGGGAGGAGTTGTATGGGAGGGATGAATATTCAAAAACTCACTGTATGACATTCTGAAAGTATTCATTTTAAAAAAATTTAAGAAACCCTGTCTCAAACAAGGTGAAAGGTAAGGGCTTACACCAGAAGTTGTCCTATGACCACCACAGGCATGCTGTAGCCCTTACACACACACACACCACACACACACACACACACACACACACATACACACACACACACACCAAAGTAACAGGCACAGAGATTTTTTGTTGTTGTTGTTGTTTTGAGACAGGGTTTCTCTGTGGTTTTGGAGCCTGTCCTTGAACCAGCTCTTGTAGACCAGGCTGGTCTTGAACTCACAGAGATCCGCCTGCCTCTGCCTCCGAGTACTGGGATTAAAGGCGTGCGCCACCATCGCCCAGCTTAGGCACAGAGATTTTATTTCATTAAAAAAAACATTTAGTACAAGATTTACTCTTAATAAAAATATGAAGTGTAGTGTATGTTATTTATTTATTATTTATTTATTTTGGTTTTTCAAGACAGGGTTTCTCTGTAGCTTTGGAGCATGTACTGGAACTAGCTCTTGTAGACCAGGCTGGCCTCGAACTCACAGAGACCCACCTGCCTCTGTCTCCCAAGTGCTGGGATTAAAGGCGTGCACCACCACCACCTGGCTGGGTGTTTGTTTTAAATAGTACAGGAGAACAAGTTCTTAGGAAAACCCCAAAGAAAGACTCCAGAAGTGAAACCCCGAAAGTGTGCAACATTGTAACCTGGCCTTCTAGGTGGGTCTGCAGAACTGTTCGACTAATTCCTGGTAAAGCTGGATGGGGGCTGAGAGAGTCTCTCCTCTCTCTGCACTCCACCGCCTTGACAACTAAACTGGTTCCCACGCACGGATCCGGCTTGTCCTCCTTGTGTGCATGAAGCCAGGGCTGTATAGACAAACAGGCAGCTGGGAAAACAGAGCATGTGGAAGAGAAAGAAAATCAATGAAAAAGAATGCCCACGCTCTCCAGGCAGATTCTTTTTCAGTTGAGCAAATGAGATTCAGGATTTTCTCGTAAAAAAAAAAATAATAATAAAATAAAACAAAATATTTAGAGCCGGTGTGCTGCATTGGAGTGGTTCTAAGAAAATAGTATAACTGCCTGCGGCTAGAACGGAAAACATTTTACAGGCTGCTTGCCTGTAAAAACTGGTCATTTCAATCTTGTAAAGATGAGAAACGCTTTTTTTTTAAGGCAACCTATTTTTTTAAGCAGGCTTCTTTCCCCCTAATAGCTTATTTTTTTCTAGTTTGCAATTAATTTGAAAGCTTTATTTAAATGTAAATTGGGTGGATGGACGTGGAAAGGTAAACCGATAGACAGGAGATTAAAGGTCACGGAGCAAAACCCCTGGCCTGTATATTCAATGCCTTGAAGAATGCTCGTTTGTTTAGTTTGCTCAGCGCTAGAGAAAGAAGTGGCTTGGAGTTGGCAAAAATAACAAAAGGGAAACTGTAAAACCGCCTGTCTGAAATCTGTTCTTTCTCCGTGGCTATTTGGGCCAGGCCAGCTTCTCCTTGCCAGCACCTCTCACATCAGCCACCCTGAGTAAGAGGAATCTGCACATCTGGTCCCGTGCCAGGCAGCTGATGCTTGTAAAGCCGGGTGTCCCACAGCTTTGTCTGAGTGTATGGAGTTACAGCACCCCATACCCTTTCAACTAGTGGGTGATAAAAAAGAAGGAAATCTGATGTTCTGAAAAAGAATCACTGAACAATCCCGAAGAGAACCCCGGCCCTCCCGCCCCGTGCGGATAGTTAGTTCATCTCGTGAAATGTGTTCCCTGAAAGCTTTCGAAGAACCCACTGGCCTCAAAATCTCGTTATTGACAAGCTAGACATTAGCTTTGGTCGTTTAAAAAATGGCTACTTTCCAACGATCTAGAGCCAGGATTGCTGTAATTTATGCAAGTATGTGCAGACAGCATTTGTTAAAATACTGTGGAGTAATGTACAGAAAGCAAAGCGCTGTTCTGGGCCGTAAACAGGTAGCAGACATCACACTGCAAACACAGCACATCCCGTACAAGCTTTTCCAGATTGTAAAATGTTCCCCTCTTTGAACAGGAAGTTGAAATACACACACACACACACACACACACACACACACACACACAAAGTAAAGCAGATCTTAATTACTAACAGACAACTTTTTTTGTCTTACTTCTGGAACAATCCATTCAATACTCACACTGGGAATGTTTTACAATAAAAAACTGACAAATGTATCACAGCCATGGCTGCGTCAAGTTAAAATACTCATTTGTAAAATAACAGTACACCTGTCTATTTCCCACTACTGCGCCAGCTTTCCCTCAGGCGAACTGCTCTGAACCAGTCTCTCCTCAGAAGAACTTGGTTCTTCCACATCCTGTCAGGCAGGAAAACAAAGCCAAAGGCAGGTTGAGCTGAGGTCAGTTGTCTGAAGATGCCAAAACCAGACTAAAAGTCAGAAAAGCAGAATCAAGGCTGGGCGGAGGTCTGCAAACGAAAGCCAGATACACCAAGTTCAAACCAGGACAAACCCCAAAACCAGAGATGATTTAGGGGGCAACCTAAGAAAATTAGGCAGGGTTCCTAAACAGGGGCTTCCAAGGCGGCTATGATGGCCTTTCTTGCCACCTTGACTACATGGAGAATTAGCTGGAATCCAGAAATGGAGGACACACCTGTGGGAGACTTTTTTTGCTTGGTTTGAAGTGGGTGGATGTACCTCTAGCCTGGACCTCTGAGGTACGACCCAGATCTTTAGAAGACACATCTCTAAGCTGGGTCCCATTTTCTTCTGGAAGCCTATATAACAAAGATAGAACTTTTGCTCTTTGCCTGCTTGCTCTCACCTGCTAGCAAGTCTGTTCCTTCACCGGCAACGGGGCAGCAGTTCTCAACCTGTGGGTTGCAACCCCATTGGCAAACCTCTATCTCCAAAAATACATTACAATTCATAACAGAAGCAAAGTTTATAATTATGAAGGAGCAACGGAAATAATTTTATGCTTGAGGGTCACCAAAGCACGCAGAACTCTTTAAAAAGGCCTGCAGTATTGGAAAGGTTGAAAACACTGTATTAATTACTCCAGCATAGACTGAAGACTAGCTAAGGCGCCCAGGCTTGTGGACTGAGCAACTTCTGAATTCTCGGAGTTTTTGTTCATAACCAACCATCATTGGGTGAGCTGGATCAGAGCCTGTAAGCCATCCAAATAAATCCCCTTTCTAAATATACAGTGAGAGATTCATTCTAAGCTGTTTCTCTAGAGAACCCGAGCAATACCTCAGCTCAAAAGCATATAAATGGGTGTGGCTAAATCTGCACAGACATCCTACGCTGCTCAGGACCTTTTCTGCAACAGCTTCTGATTTAAAATCTGCTGATTTTTTTTAAAGAAAAAGGACTTGGAAAATGTTAGCAAAGGGGTCAAGAGCAACTAATCCAAGGAGACCCAGTCATGCACACAGAGGTGCTATCATTACAGTCTCCAAAGGTAAGCGCTGCTAAAGAATGCCATCACTATTGTTTACACCGCAGCTTCCACTGACTATAACCATAGCACTCCTGAAACACAAAGTAAATGTGCTGCGATACTCAGGTCCCAGTTCATTCGCTCAGAACATCTCCTGGGGGCTGGGCAAGTAGAATAGCCAACGGGGCACTCACCTACATGCACAAAGCCATGAATTCAATGCCCTGAACCATATAAAACTGGGCATGGTGGCACATGCCTATAATGCCAGCATGGAAGACAAGAAGATCAGAAGTTCAAGGTCATCTTTGGGTGCACATTGAGTGAAAATGTGATAAAATGCAGTATGTATGTATGTGTGTATGTAGTATGTATGCATGTGGCTAGTGGTAGTGGTGTATACCTGTAATCACTCAGATGGCAAAGACAAGAGGATTGAGAGGTTTTAGGTTATACTAGAGGGAGGCTATCCTATGTACTTCTCCCAAGCATCACTAGCCAGAATCCTGCAGACTTCTTGATAGACTACAAGAAATAACCTTAAGATCCATTGTACTAGCGGGAGGCTATCCTATGTGCTTCTCCCAACCACCCCCAGCCAGAATCCTGCAAACTTCCTGTAAGATGTAGCTGGCGTTTCGTGGCTCAAAGGGCTGACTATAACAGATACTGTGGTGTTCCTGGTGCTCTCTTCAGGACAAAGGTGATGTGGGAGTGTCATATATCAATCTGTTGATTTCATTGGTTAAGCAATAAAGAAACTCCTTGGCCCTGATAGGTTAAAACATAGGTGGGAAGGAAGAGGAAGTGAGCTCAGACTTGACAGCTCTGCTCTCTGGAGCAGAGACGCCAGGTTCCTCTCTCCCAGGCAGCTCCGACCCAGGATGGACGTAGGCTAGAATCTTCCCAGTAAGCGCACCTTGGAGTGCTTACACACATTATTAGAAATGGGCTAGTGCAGGTGCGAGAATTAGCCTAGAAGAGGCTAGATAGAAATGGGCCAAGCAGTGCTTAAATGGATACAGTTTGTGTGTTGTTATTTCGGGGCATAAGCTAGCAGGCGGCCGGGGTGCTGGGGACGCAGCCCCACCGCTCCTATTTCAACACAAAGGTATCTCCCTCCAGCCACTGGAAATGTCAGCTACAGAGGGCTTACAGTCATGCTCCTCTATGGAAATTACTGTCAGCCGTAGGAAACTACCATCTTTAAAAGTGTATTTCTAAACAAACATCTCAAAATTATCAAGGATCTAAGGACACTTACTATGGTGGGCCATGGGCCATGCTGGGAACAGTGATTACCACACATGCAGGTTTAAATTGATCAAGCCACATGGGCAATTGGTTTTTTTTTTTATTTTTTTTATTTTCGAGACAGGGTTTCTCTGTAGCTTTTTGGTTTCTGTCCTAGAACTAGCTCTTGTAGACCAGGCTGGCCTCAAACTCACAGAGATCCGCCTGCCTCTGCCTCCCAAGTGCTGGGATTAAAGGCGTGCGCCACCACCGCCCGGCCACATGGGCAATTGTTAGGTGGGTTTTCTTTTTTTGGAGTTTAAAAAAAATTATATGTATGGGCGTTTTGCTTGCACGTATGCTTGCACACCACATGTGTGCAGTGCCTTCGGTGACCAGAAGAGGGCGTCAGATCCACCAGGAACTGGAGTTACCATTATGAGCTGCCATGCGGGTGCTCAGTAGCAAGGCCCTATCCTTTGGAAGAACAGTGAGTGCTCTTAATGGCTGAGCCATCTCTCCAGTCCCTTGTTAACTTTTTAATACAGCTCTGCAGCGTACTTCATCTTGGCCTCAACCCAAGATGTCTGCCCACCTAGCCCTACCTCCGCATATGCAAATCGGTATTTAAGGGTTTGATCCTGATCTTTCCTATTTGATCTTAAAGCTTAGTTTTTGAAGTTGGCAAACTTGGGATCTGCATTCTTGCTGTGTCTACCAAAGCCTTTCTTCTCAGGAGTTTAGCATGGGGTCCTCCCCCCCACCCTGCTGGCAGAGAGGATTTTAGATGACAGAGATAAGAGGCACAGCAAACCCACCAGCTGCAGCAGGGCCTCTCTCCCAAAGCCTTTGTGTGGTCTGGTCCCGCAGGTGCATGCCCTGAGGTCTTAAAGTTACAGCACTTGAGAGTCCCAGAATGGCTTAACAGCTTACTCAACTCAAGAGAGTCAATCTACAGATGCAGCATAGGGACTAAATGCTCTAGCTTCAGGAAGACAGCCATCTAAAAGCTAGAGCCCATTCCATCCACAATTCCCTTATCTTTGAGTTAAGTAATTTAATTAGCTGGAATCCAATAAGCTTAATTGGTATAGTAGAAACATAAAATAATCACTTAGATGATTGCCTAGAGTCAGAATTGAAAGCCTAACTCAGCTCCTTTTGAACTACAATTAATTTGTTGTGAAATATGAGTGCCTTTTGATACATCAAAAACACATTAGAGGTCGGAAGATGCAGAGTGCAGTTGCAATTAGGTGTGCCAGGGGGCGCTATGGCACCAGGTTGGCTTTTAAGGTTTGGTTCTGGATTTTGAATGGAGTTAACCCAGATGTTTCATCACTTCTTGGACTTAATGCTCTTATCATTACCATCCTTCCTCTGGATCACACTAGAAAGATGAAGTGGTATCCACAAAGCCCTTATACATGGCAAGAAAGGGGCCTCTTGAGGCTTCCTCATCCTGCCTTGAAAGCCTTGAAAGCATGGAATTAATATACATAAATTGGAGACAGAAAATATCATGAAGGGATTTCACACAGATGTTAGCAACAGAGGATCAGCCTAGGCCGCGTGGAAAACATGACCACGAGAACACAAGTGAGGAGAGACCAGACCCACTAGGGAACTTGTCAGCTCAGAGGACTCGGTCACTGTGTAGCGGGCCAAGCAGCTGGACAGAAGTCCACTTGTTCATTCGCTTCTGTGTTCTGTCCTCTCCTTCTGCACCCTAAGGGTCACCATCTCCTGCCCTCTTTGTC
The DNA here is from genome assembly GCF_014885135.2 of Alexandromys fortis. NCBI lineage: Eukaryota > Metazoa > Chordata > Mammalia > Rodentia > Cricetidae > Alexandromys > Alexandromys fortis. The sequence continues at coordinate 4,713,410 of NW_026068030.1, forward strand.
TCTTAGCTTCCTGACAGACTTGTGTCTTCTCAAAGGAAGGCGTGGGTACAGAATGACAGATCTGGAAAGGGGACTCCAGAGGCATTCCAACCCACTGAGTGACGGCACCACGCCCGCCCGAGGGGCACCATGGCTTGCCTTGCATCTGGAATGCTGTCCCTTGGTTCTGCCTCTCACAAGAAGGAGCTCTGGGGAGTGAGACATTGCTAAGAAGACTTTGTGCCCTTTCAGGAGAGAACAGAGCTAAATGGCTTGCAGAAGAAAGATGAGGGGGAGGGGAAGAAAATAGGGAAAAAGAAAGGGAGAACATAAGAAAACGCGTGGAGACGGTGAGACGAAATGCTGGGGCTGTGGGAATACCACCATCCTGTAAGCTCTGCTGAGCAAAGTCTTTGTGGTTCTCCTCATTTACCCCAGAGAAATGGAAACTCATCCTCCAAAGACTCAAAACAATTATGGCCAGAAAAACTTTTTGCGTAGACTTAAAAGTTAGAAACAGGCCAGATATACTTCAAAAGGAGAAGTATATGTAACGTCTCAATCCCACAGAAGACATCAGTAATAGAGGAACCTCACAGATACTACACTGAGTGGGGGCAAGCAGATGTGAAAGAGTATACTGTGTGCTGAGGACAATGGCTCGGTGTGTAACGAGCTTGCTGTACAAACGTGAGGACCTGAGTTCAAATCCCCATAACTTAGGTGAAAGCCAGATGTGACGGCATTCTCTATAAGCCCAGAGTTTGTGGCAGTGTCCGGAGAGAGGCAGACCCAGGAGTTTGCTGGCCAGCCGGCCAAGCCAGGCTTCAGGTTAACTAAGAGACCATATCTCAAGAAATAAGAAAATAAGTAACAGAGGAAGACAAATTAAAGCAATCTGTTGCGGGGGGGGGGGGGGGGGGGGGCAGAATAGTCGTTGTTTTGGTAAATGACAGGAGGGAGCTTCTGGAAGTATAGAGAATACTTCCAGGGAAGGGATGAGGGAGACTTTTTAGAGGACAGCGATGTTCAAGGACTCGATGAGGGCTTGTTACAGTCATGGGTTTGTCTGTCAGAATTGACTAGAAAAATATAGTTAAGATCACTAACATTTCATTGTCTCTAAATTTTAGCTCAAAATGGAGAGAGGAGAGAGAGAAACTCAGGTGTTTAGAACCTATGCAACTTTTTTTGGCGTGTATCTAAATTATAAAAATATAAGATGGAGAGACAAATGACGCACAATGAAGCAAGGCTCGGACTCCAGCCTACCCGGTCTAGCTGGTGGGCATATGGGTGTTCACTGTAATACTCTCTCAAGCATTCTGCATGTTGGAAATTTTTCATTAAAGTCATTAAAGAAAAAGTCACTAAAGGACATGGCATATAGAAAGAAAATTAAAATGTGGTACAAGAGGATATGTAGCTAGAATAGCCCCCCTTGAATGGGTGGGGGGCATCGAGGACAGGAGGGGTGGGCGTCGGAATACCACGTCTCTGTGCTGGGTTTGGTGGCAAACCACCCTCACTGTGAGTCTTTCACAAACACACAAGTGCTGTCCAAAGGAAACACCAGCCCGCAAGTCCAACCGTCCTAAGTGCTTCCTGCTGTCCTTTTGTATTGTTCCTTCCTGTGTCCTTTTGTATCTGCTGCCTGTCTCATATGGAGCCTAGTATGTGAGTAGGTCAACCTCAGGTTTTTTTTTTTAGTTAATTGTCACATTCATACATTACTGACTTTTTCAAATGACACACGAATTAGTTACATCAGTCTCTGCTCCAGCCAGATCCTGAGTTCATAGACTAGTGCAGGATTAACTTGGTGTGCAGACGGCAGCCCAAGACGACCAGCGTGGAGGTTGGACAGGCAGAATTACTCTTTGGTCAGAGCCCTGGAGCACAAGGCTTTCAGTGATACATCTGGGATGGATCAGAGTCTCGGTCCTTTTTTATTACCTTAAGAAAATTCTAGAAACAGAACATTCCGTAAAACAGAAAGATTATATGGAGTTTTTTGTTTTGTTTGGGGTTTCTTATAGTTTGGTTTTTTTTTTTTAATTCGTATGAGCGGTTTGCCTTTATGTACGTCTGTGCACCTCATGCCTTACTGAAAAAGGGGGCTGGCTATCAGATCTCCTGGAACTGAAGTTACAAATGTTTGTGAACCAACATGTAGGTGCTGGGAATTGAACCTGGGTCCTCTTCAAGAACAACAAGGGCCACTAACCACTGAATCATTTCTCTAGCCCAGAAAAAAAAATATTATTTTAGTACATGGTTCTACATATGGCAACGACTTTCCTCTGGCAGAACCTTAGGTGGTACAGAACATTCCATTGACAACATATAGGTGGACCACAGATGTGTCCCCTGGTCCTTTGGTCTCTCTCCCTCTTCTTACAAAGCCACCAGATTCAATTATGACATCTCCACCCTGGTGACATATCTAATCAATTACCCCCAAGAAGTCCCGCCTCCAAACACCATAGCTGGGCTAAGTTTCCATATACTTAATGCCTCACTACAGGGATTAAACCTCAACACAAAGACCCTTGGTTCATACTCCAAACACACAAACCACAGCAGTCAGTCACCTTGATACCACCCCTGGCATCTCAGGTTCACAAGAGTCCACGGGAATCAATTAAACAGATTTCACATTTCATTCAATGTACCATTTTTAACCTATAAATAGAAATAATGTCTAAATCAAATTCTTCTGATTTAAGAAATGCCATGAGGGGCTGGAGAGATTATTGAGTGGTTAAGAGCATTTGCTGCTCTTGCAGAGGACCTAGTTCAGCTCCCAGCACCCATATGGCGGTTCCCAGCCAGACCTAACTCCAGTTCCAGGGAACCTAATACCTTCTACCAGCCTCTGCAGGCACCAGGCATATGAATGGTATACATATATGTGTGCAGACAAAACATTTGCACATATAAAATAAAAATAAACGTATCATCTTCTGTGCACAGTAGCACACACCTTTCATCTCAGCACTCAGGAGTCAGTGGCAGGGGGACCTCTGTGAGTTGGAGGCCAACCTGGTCTATACAGCAAGTTCCCGGCCAAACAGAGTCTAAAAGCCCTTGAAACACAAAAATCCTCTACTTAATGATTTAATTAATGGAAGCTACGCTAGCATCAACGAAGTAAAAAGAAGTCATCTGGCATATGGCCCATGATCTTCACACTAGGGGACCCTGGGCACCCACCTGGGACAGGTCAAAGCATGACGGCACTGCCCTTCTGCACATGTCTGCCAAGAAAGAAAGAAAGCAGAGCTTCCCTGGGAACAGAGTTCATAGACTCAGGTTCCTTAAGGAACATGGATTCCTCTGGGCTAGGTGTAAAAGGCATTGTCTCTTCTTGACAAACTCATACAACTGGCTGTGCAGACTATAAATAGTTGTGGTTGCATGGATGAAAGAATCCAATGTAAAGAGATGAGGGCTCACAGTAAATCTCTTTAAACACAGCCCCAGCTTCTGATGAAGAAAACTCACTCGCTTCACCCTTGTGCGGATGGATGATTACAGTGCCAGCTATAAGAAACACTGAAAAATCTCTTCTCCTGGTCCACTGAGAGCTCAGTGGGGAAGGATGCTTGCTGCCAAGCCTGATGACCAGAGTTCAATCCCCTGAACCCATGTTGTACAAGGAGAGGACAAATTCAGCAAGGTGTCCTCTGACCGCACGTGTCTGTGGCCCTTGTAGGCGTGCAAATGCCGCGTGTGCGAACAGACATGTAAACAAATAAATTTCAAAGATGTAATATGAATTTTAATATGGACTGTGAAATAAATACTCAGAAGTCTGTATGTATTGCTGCTTTCTCCCCAACCTGTGCTATATTGACAGTTCCCATCCAGCCTGAGTGCAAAGAAAGACATGTGTATACAGGGCAAGGCACTTACCTCCCTGCTACTAAAATGCCTGCCTTGCCTGAGATGGTCGCCCAGTGTCCAGCTCAAGGAACAGCAGCGTGTGAGGGAAAGGAAAGACGAGTAACACTTTTTCTCGCAGCTCCTCCGAGGAACTTGCCACATCTCATTTCTCATTCTATGTACTCGGCACACTCAGCGGTTCTTCTGCCTCTGATTCTGCACATGCTAGGCCTTCTGCATAGAAAACCTATTCACCCTTGTCATGTGATGTTTCCTGGGGGACAGATGTGATTATTGCTCTCTTGAAGCAGCTGTGGTCACCAACACAAAGCCCTCAGAGAATGGACCTATGGAGATTGCCGGGCAGAGATGGGGAAGGGTCACAAGGGCTTGCCTTCCTCAGGGATCTGTAAGAGGTCACAATTGCTAGAAGGATGCTCTTCATAGGGTGCTGTGGATCAAGGGGTTAGCTCTCAGCTACCGTACTGGTGGCATACCTGTCTGCCGGCTGCCATGCTCCCCACCATGATGGTCATGACATCCATGTTAGGGTACGGCTTTTCCATGACGCAGCTGCCCAAGTTATTCCTGTTGCTGTAAGTGACCTCTCACCCATAGTTGACCAAGCTGGCCCTGAGTCGAACTGTCTGTGTGATCTCTGTCTGGAGTAAACAGAAGTAGACGCCTCTGGAAAAGTCAAACAAAATCTCCTCCCCTGAACTGCAAACCTATAGTCAATTCTATAGATCTGTCCCACATTATATCTCTCGGCAAATCATCTTCAGATCACACCAGGTGTAGCTACTTTCCTTTCTGTTCCCTTAGTGATTTTTCCCCATGACATTATTGCGAGCATAACTAGCTGTTTGCCTGTTATTCTGCGCTGAACCGTGAGTCCAAGAATGTGCACAGTAGACGTGACATTGGGAGACTGTTGACCATCAGCCTCTGTTGGTCCTTTTCTCTGACTCCTCAAATCTAAGTTTGAAGAGTGTGTGTACATGTTGTGCCTGCTAAGTTCAGACCCAACAAGGTCTGGCAGCCTTGTACTGTGTGCAGTAGATGTCTCAGTTAGGGTCACTGTTAATGGGATGAAACACCGTGACCAAAAGCAACTTGAGGAAAACTTCCACCTCCACAGCACTGTTCATCATTGAAGGAAGTCAGGATAGGAACTCAAGCAGGGCAGGAACCGGTACGCAGAAACTGATACAGAGACCATGGAGAGGTGCTGTTTGCTGTCTTTTTCCTCTTGGCTTGCTCAGCCAGCTTTCTCTGAGTACCCAGTGTAATGGTAAAAGTAAAATGCTGCAGGTCCCCAAGTGGCTGCAGCGGGCAGCGGGCAGCGGGCCATGAGACCAGGCCGCAGGTCCCTGAAGTGGCGGCACGCAGCAGGCAGTGGGTCCCAAGAGCAGCCAGTCCCAGGCAGGGATGGTGCAGTTCCCCGAGTGGCTGCAGCAGAGTCCTAGGCAGGGAGTGACGTGGTAGGTGAGAGCCAGTCCAACAAGGAGACAGACAGATGGGCACGCCAGGAGACCATGGCGCAGGTTTCTGAAGGTCCTGGGCAGGGAGTTATGCTGCAGGCGAGAGACAGAGATAGGCACACCACGCAGAGTGGGTTATGAAGGGGAAAGCGAGAAAGGGCGAAGAGGAGGGAGGGAGGCAGGAAGGGAGAAGGAAGAAACAGAAGCTGCCTCTTCCCTAGGGAGAGGGAAAGGGAAGGGCTCAGGCTGGAAGTTGAAGAAAAGGGGGAGGGAGTGGGCGTGGCTTGTCTCTTAAAGGGACAGAGCAGACCATTACACCCAGAACCACTAGCCCTCCCACTTTAACCACTAATTAAGAAAATGCTCTACAGGAGCCCAGTCTTATAAAGACAATTCTCAATTAAGGTCCCCGCCTCTCAGATGACTCTACCTAATGTCAAGATGACATAAAACTAGCCAGAACAGTTGGGCAAAAAGAGTTGGATGGGTGAGATGCTGTGATATTAGCCACGTGTGTAAAGATGGCAACACCTTGTTTCCAGTTCTATGCTGTTTTAAGAGTGTGTGTTTTCATTCTGAAAAGGACAGAATGGCAATCGCTAGAGTTTTCCAGATTTACATAAAAGATTACAGGAAACTAAGAAGCAAGCTACAGATGGTTAAAAGTCACTCTGTGCCAACACACTGGAGATGCCTTGATTTTTAGGCCTGAGACAGTTGGCATCACCTAAGCGGATACAACAATAAGATGCTAGGATGGGGCCCTGAAGGAATCATACCTGTTTGTGCTTTCAAAGCCCAGCCAAAAATGGGTATAAATGGAAGGAAGCACGGGGCTCCCAAGCAGCCTCAGAACTATAAAGGCTGATTTTTTATTTTTTTTAAATCAGCTGCCGTATGTTTAAGAAATCATGGCGTGTTAGACAGATGGTTCAGGGATTAAGATCACTTACTGCTCTTGCAAAGGACCTGAGTTTGGTCCCCAGCATCCGTATTGGGCAGCTCACAACCATCTGTAACTCCAGTTTTTTGGGATCTAACACCTCTGGTCTCCTCAGGCACCTGCACACACATGCACATACTCACAAACACATAATTTAAAATAAATCTTTTTTTAAATGTAAAAATAAATATTATCCACTTCCGTTAGAGCTTATATCCAGATGACGCTAGATCTTGTCTCCTTGCCACAGTGATGAACTGAGTAACAGCTGTCCTCATTCCTCTCCTCATCTTCCAGAAACATCTACTGTGCACCTCCAGATCCAGCAAGCCTCAGGCAGACACATAGCACAGTAGATCTAGGGCTGTAGATGGATCTAGATGCAGGGGTTGGCTCACTATCCTCATCTTCAGCCAGGTCCAGCAGAAAGCCTGCATGTCGTATTACTGCCCCTTTAGGGCCTCAGTACCTTCCTTCATAAATCAATGAAGATGCCCAGTAATGTTGCTAAAATGTTTGCATGTCCCAGGCGGCAGCTGGTGGAGGCCAGTGGACAGAGACAGCTCCCGCGAGTCCTGAGAAAGCGGGCGGGCTGGTCGCTCCATGCGGGTGAGCTCGCAGAGCAGCCTCGAGCCCAGGCGGATCCCCAGCAGGGCGGGCACCCAAGCGGGGGCGAGTTCCCAACAGTGGGCACGTGGGTAGGGACATGTGACAGACACATAGTATGAATCAGAACTGAACCTTTATTACTTAGAAGAGAGAGAGAGAGAGAGAGAGAGAGAGAGAGAGAGAGAGAGAGAGACAGAGAGAGACAGAGAGAGAGAGAGAGACAGAGACAGAGAGAGAGAGAGACAGAGAGAGAGACAGAGAGAGAGAGAGAGGGAGAGAGAGACACATGCACACCCCAAGAGAGAGGAGTAAGTGAGCTTCAAGATGGCGAGGAAAGGTCAGAGGTTGCAGGGAGTGAGTGTGGCTTGTCCCTTAAAGGGACCAGAGACCAAAAGAATAACACCCAGCAGTTAAAAATCAGTTATGTCATAAAATGCCAATAAAGTCAAAAGCTCTGTGTCTATATATGTTTCCTCACCTTGCCATGAACTTTATGACTGATGATTGCTCTTAAAAATTTGAACAATGGACTCATTCACCAGACATGCGTATCCTGCAAGATGCTAGAAATAAGAGGATGGTGAGTCTAAGGCCAGTCTGGTTATGTAGTGAAACTACCCAAATAAACAAGCAAAAACAAAACAAAACAGTTTTCCTATTTATTTATTTATATTGCGTGTGTGTAGATGTACACATGCCGTGGCGTGAATAATGAAATCAGCAGCCAAGTTTCAGGAGACAGTTCTCCCTCCAACCATGTGGATCCTGGGAGTTGGATTCAGGTCCTCAGGCTTGTTGGAAAGCACATTCACCCACTGAGTCACCTCTCCAGAACTGCAAAATCCCTTCTTTAATGACACTGCTCCCTTGCTGAAAAGCATTAGGTATTCATCAAGCATCCAGTCACCCCTGCCTTTTCCTGACTGTCTTCAGTCCTCCTACTCTTCTGCTTATGAAAACAACTCACAGTTTTCTTGAATCCTTCAGTTGCTGGGATGTGACAAATTTCTACACCCCAAGTGGCCGTCTCCTGCTTGAACACTCCAGTACTTTCTTTCTTTCCTCTTTGTCCAAATACAGAAATTCCATCCTGGTAGGGCAGCTTAGAGACCACTTTTCCAACTGCTATTGTCTTCTTAACAATTATGTTTATTTATTTTATGGGTGTTCTGCCTGTATGTTTGTCTGTGTAGCACATGTGTGTGTGTGACCTCATGCCTGCAGAAGCCAGTAGAGAGTACTGGATTCCCTAGACTGAAGATACAGAAGGTTGTGAGCTGCCATGGGGGTGCTGAGAATTGAACTCAGATCCTCAGGAAGAGCCAGCATTCTTAACTACTGAGCCATCTCCTCAACCTCAATCTGTCTCTCTGCCATCCCCAGCCCCTATCTCTAAGGCTGCCACAAAGGCTGCACTTTCAAAAACAGCTCTGTGGAGGCCTGAAAATACGAGCCTGTTTCCACATTGACCAAGGGTCAGAGAGTTGAAACACACCTCTAGTCCTTCAAGGTTATTGTGTTTCTACCTCAAACAAAGATTCAAACAGAGAGTTCTGCTCCCTCAAGGTTATTGTCAACAGGTGTGCCTAATAGCCAGGCCTTGTATTTCAGGAATAGAGAAGTAAATATGTTAATACCTTAAACAAAAGTCTAAGGATCCCAGTTCCCTTAAGGAGATAACTTTGGTTTCCAGCCAGGGAGTGGTTTGCCTACAGACTGTTTTTCATCTAGGGTGTGAGCGTGACTTGTTTTGTTCTACAGAATATTTAATTATGGTTGTAGCCCGCAACCTTCAATTCTGTCTGTTCAATTCCTTGTATCATGTTAAAGTAGTTTTTTGTCTTATTCTTACCTTTTGGGATCAGGGTGTTTTTGTTTTGTTTTGTTTTTTGTTTTTGTTTTTGTTTTTTTGGGGGCTTTTTTTTGTTTTTTGTTTTGTTTTGTTTTTTGTTTTTTCCAAGACAGGGTTTCTCTGTGGCTTTGGAGCCTGTCCTGGAACTAGCTCTGTAGACCAGGCTGGTCTCGAACTCACAGAGATCCGCTGGATCAGGGTGTTTTAAGGAGTTGGAAATTAAATGCGGGGAATTTCAGTACTCACTGGAACTCCCTCCTGATACTATCCTATATGTTTCCCCGTTTTATTATTTTCATTTGTGTCTTCATATTCTTTACTATATTTCTAAATCCCCACGCCTCTACCTGGCAAGAAGTATTTTTGTCAAGGCTGGTTCCCGACACATGTCTAACTCAATGTGCATGTATGTGTGTCTGTGTCTATGTGCCAGAGAACAATCTTGGATACCGTTCCTCCAGTGCTGTCCATCTTTCTTACTTGAGACAAGGTCTCTTGTTGACATGGAACTCCCCAAGTAGGCTAGATTTGATGTGGGAGTGTCATATATCAATCTGTTGATTTCATTGGTTAAGCAATAAAGAAACTCCTTGGCCCTGATCGGTTAAAACATAGGTGGGAGGAGTAAACAGAATAGGATGCTGGGAGGAAGAGGAAGTGAGGTCAGACTCTGCTCTGCTCCTGGAGAGACTCCACAGCTCTCTGCTCTCTGGAGCAGAGACGCCAGGCTCCGCTCTCCCAGGCAGCTCCGACCCAGGATGGATGTAGGCTAGACTCTTCCCGGTAAGCGCACCTTGGGGTGCTTACACACATTACTAGAAATGGGCTAGTCCAGGTGCGAGAGTTAGCTGAGAAGAGGATAGATAGAAATGGGCCAAGCAGTGTTTAAATGAATACAGTTTGTGTGTTGTTATTTCGGGCATGAGCTAGCAGGTGGCTGGGGTGCTGGGGACGCAGCCCCGCCGCTCCTATTTCAACATAGATTCACTGGCCACCCAATGCCAAAGATCCTCCTGTCTTTTCCTCCTCGGGGCTGGGGTGATAAGAGCTTGGCCATCTACTAGTGAGTTGCTTCTCCTTCTCCTCCTCCTTCTTTCTCTGGATATCAACTAGGACTATGAAAAGTTGACCATGTGAGCCAAATGGAGCTGCTAGGAGCAAAGGCTTTGTCAGTCAGTGGCCTTCCTCCTGTCCATAGTGATGGGGCCTCTTAAGAGACAAGTACCTGACTAGGAATTAACATATGGATACCGGAAGTGAAAGGCATCTCTCTTCTTGGAGATGACATCCTTTAAAGATGACACCACTAATTTCCTGGCTACATCTGACGCACTGAGGCAAAGCCCACAAAGGAAAGCCATGCTAAAACATGAGAAAAGACAGTGTCGAGCCGGGCGGTGGTGGCGCACGCCTTTAATCCCAGCACTCAGGAGGCAGAGGCAGGCGGATCTCTGTGAGTTCGAGACCAGCCTGGTCTACAAGAGCTAGTTCCAGGACAGGCTCCAAAGCTACAGAGAAACCCTGTCTCGAAAAAAAANAAAAAAAAAAAAAAAAAAAAAAAGAAAAAAAAAAAGAAAGAAAGAAAGAAAGGAAGGAGAAAAGACAGTGTCAAGTACCGGGTGCTAAAAATGTGTAGAGTCATCTACAATCCCTTGAATTTTATAATCACCAGCCAATAAATTTTATTTGTCCTTAAGCTGATTTGAGTTGGATTTCTGTTACTTATCATCAAGAATCCTCTTTTATTATGGTTCTTGCCACATGAACAAGTTAGGAAAATCTCTCCAGGGTGGTAAATTCCATGTCTGAAATAGTTGACCCCCTCCCTCATCTCTTCTCCCCTCTCATCACTACTATTATCCAAAGTCTGTTGGACCCTAGTATCCAATCACCGAGGAGGAGGAGTTGCCCCAAGAGACCATCTCTCATCACAGCTGATGTAAAAGCATGAGGATTTTATTAATTCTGTCATGACAGGGTCTTCCAACAGGCAGAAGGCTAGAAGACCCTGAATGTCTGGTACAGGATATTTTTAAAGGGAAGAACCCAGAAGGAAGGGGTGTCTGTTTGTTCTTTAACTATTATGATTGGCTTATTCAAAAAGGCTATTACCAATAATTGGCTGGAGAGTGGTTGCCAGATCAGATGAGGCAAAGGGAAACTTCTGATGGTCTCTTTGCCCCTTTCCAGGGACTAAGTCAGAACATCAGTACCTGAGTCAACACCTAAGGGTTATCTGGCCCCTATTCAGGGAGATGGAAAGTTCTCAACATCTCAGTACAGGCATGCATAGCTGTTATGTCCTTTGTCAGAAATGGCTTCAGAATTGTCTTAAAGTTCTACAGTCTACTGCGCAGCTACTCACTGGTCTCCCTGTCCCTGCCTAAACCCTTCTCTCATACCATTGTTAGACCCATGTTCTTGAAGCATAAATCTAATTATCCATGTAACATTTTTTAAAACGTATTTAAGTTTCCAAGGGTAGCCATTGTTTGCTAAATAAAAAAAGCCCCGATATCTTTTTTTAGGGGCTGCCATAACCAAGCACCACACTCTGGGTGATCATCTAAAAACAGAAACTTATTTCCTCGTGAACCTGATCTGCAATCAATGTGTCAACAGGGCTGGTTTCTTTCAGGACTCTGGCCTTAGCTTGTAAATGGCCTTTTTCTCACTGGATATACACATGGTCCTTACTCCTTCCCTATTTGTGTCTCAGTTTTCCCTTCTGATAATCGAATTATGTCTACCCAATCAGTTTGACTTAATTAGCCTTTTATATATGCTCCAAAGGTGTGTCTGACATACTGTTCACAGGGTAACTATAAATGAGCACAAAATCATAGACTTATTTAAAACATGATTTTTTTATTGTAATTTTTTGTCACTTGAATGCACAGTTGTTCTCAGACATGAACCTTATATACAACAGCATCATGTTACAATGTTAAAAGGTAAGACACATCCCAAGGTTGTTAGTGTTATTCTTTTTAAAGATATGGGGGTGGAGGGGAAGGCATGTCCCGCGCGAGGGGTAGTGGTGGGTGGCCTGAGGCCTCGCTGGGTCCCCCAGGACAGGAAGAGAGAGAGCACAGGCTAGAGGCAGATCTGCTCACCTGGGGAGGGAGTGGTGGGTGGGCGGGGCTTGTCTCTTAAAGGGACAGGGTACTTAAGTGGCAGGACACGCTAGCAGCAGATCATAACAGTTAGAAGTTACTAATTCAGTTTATAAGTTGAGGAAGAATACAACTCATCCATTCCACAAGACTCTCTATTCTAATTTCCTACTTCGGCTCCAGTATTGTCAGCCCTGACATCAACCTTACTTCTCACTCTTCCCGTGTACCAGGCTCCAGAAGACCCTATTCTCAGACAGTCTCTGAAACAGGGCCATATTACCTAAGTCTGAACCAGGGCTCAAGCTGGCCCTCCTGCCTGGAGCATCCACTCCTTCCTCTGTTTCTATCAGAATCACCTTAAGCCTTTAAGGCCTGCCCTCTTTCCTGAGCCTGCCTGGTTTCTTTGCTAAGACTCACGTCCTCGTTCTTTCTCTACGTTGTTCCAGCGTTCCTTCGCCTCTCCTTTGCCTTGGGCAAACAGCTTGTTTCCTCTCTACAAAGATTTGTTGAGGGAGAGAAAGCCTGCCCACAAGTAGTTATGTGAGCCTGCCCACCAGCAGAGTCCTGTGACCCCTGTCCACATAATCTGGTCCTCTCTTCTGTGAACTCACTTCTTAGTATAAACACACCAGACCAGTCTGTAGTTGGAACTGACCCGTGCAGCCACTTTGGCCCCGATGGCTCTTGAGTTCCTTCCTACAGCCACGTCTGCTGTTGTCTTTCCTCTCCTTCTCAAGCTTCTGTTCAACTAAACTTTTCTCAGAATTCTCTAGAATTCTTTCAGTAGACCCATTGCTTCTCAAATGACTTAAATGGCAAGGCTTTTATGTATAGCAATGATCTCTGTTGATACACTTTGACCTGCAGAGCACAAAGGTTGTTCATCTTTTAACACCCTGCTCCTGTCTAGCTGCCACAACGTCCACATTTCCCTTCCACATTCCTTCCCCAGTATATCACTCCCTCCCTGCCTTGACCTTTCCACCACGTCCACGCAATTATTCACTTCATGTGTGACACAGACGAAGGATGTGGAGAGCAGAGAAGACAGAGAGGCACTTCCTACCAGCAGAAACGGCTCATGGCAACGCAAAAAGATGGGGAACTGAGCATCATCTGTGATAGGACTCTCTAGCTCACATGTTCACGCTCCCCAAACTAGAGTCTCTAAAGTGAGACATGAAAAGGAAAGATGCAAGCAAGTGCAGAAAGCTAAGATTCATTTTCCCCTGTGCTCCAGGTACAACCCTAGGGTGGGAATAAAACCTCATTAAAAAAAAAATCAATGTTTAAGCCTAAGAGGAAGAGGCACACTGATTAGCATACAACTCCAAAAGGCTAAAAATAACAAGAAAGCCCAAAGGGGAGACCCGAAGGGACTACACTAGCATGTACACTAGCATGCACACTGGCATGGACACTAGCATGCACACTAGCATGTACATGAGCATGTACACTAGCATGCACACTGGCATGTACACTAGCATGTACATGAGCATGGACACTAGCATGGACACTAGCATGTACATGAGCATGGACACTAGCATGCACACTGGCATGTACACTAGCATGTACATGAGCATGGACACTAGCATGGACACTAGCATGGACACTAGCATGCACACTAGCATGGACACTAACATGGACACTAGCATGTACACTAGCATGGACACTAGCATGGACACTAACATGGACACTAGCATGCACACTAGCATGGACACTAACATGGACACTAGCATGGACACTAGCATGGACACTAGCATGTACATGAGCATGGACACTAGCATGCACACTGGCATGTACACTAGCATGTACATGAGCATGGACACTAGCATGGACACTAGCATGGACACTAGCATGGACACTAGCATGGACACTAGCATGGACACTAGCATGGACACTAGCATGGACACTAGCATGGACACTAGCATGGACACTAGCATGGACACTAGCATGGACACTAGCATGGACACTAGCATGGACACTAGCATGGACACTAGCATGGACACTAGCATGGACACTAGCATGGACACTAGCATGGACACTAGCATGGACACTAGCATGGACACTAGCATGGACACTAGCATGGACACTAGCATGTACACTAGCATGGACACTAGCATGCACACTGGCATGTACACTAGCATGTACATGAGCATGGACACTAGCATGCACACTGGCATGTACACTAGCATGTACATGAGCATGGACACTAGCATGGACACTAGCATGGACACTAGCATGGACATGAGCATGTACACTAGCATGTACACTAGCATGTACACTAGCATGAACATGAGCATGGACACTAGCATGGACACTAACATGGACACTAGCATGTACACTAGCATGGACACTAGCATGGACACTAGCATGTACATGAGCATGGACACTAACATGGACACTAGCATGAACATGAGCATGGACACTAGCATGAACATGAGCATGGACACTAGCATGGACACTAGCATGGGCACTAGCATGTACATGAGCATGTACACTAGCATGGACACTAACATGGACACTAGCATGGACATGAGCATGCACACTAGCATGGACACTAACATGGACACTAGCATGGACACTAGCATGCACACTAGCATGGACATGAGCATGTACACTAGTATGAACATGAGCATGGACACTAGCATGTACACTAGCATGGACACTAGCATGCACACTAGCATGCACACTAGCATGCACACGAGCATGGCTGCCTGCATATGCTGGTAAAGTAAAGCCACCCGACATGTGGTGGGGTGCCCAGCAGGTAGTGCTGACCACGTTGGTCAGGGCCAGAAAGTCACCTTTCTAATCTTTTAGATTATGTTAGCCCCTAGAATTAGCCACAAACCCAAAGTTTGTAGTAGAAATAAACTAATAAGTTTATTTCCATTTGGTAAAAATGTAGGGCTCAGAACAGATATTAGGTTATTAAAGGATATAGAAAAAGAAATTTTTATTTCTTACCTGCCTTGAACAAAGATTTCTACCACTTACGTACATACTCTGACATCATCTTCTGGCTAAACTCTAAAAGAACAGAGGCTGGGATTCTCTTGTCTCTGTATCTCCTACAACTGCTACCACAGTAACTTAAGCGAAGCAGACACTCAGAAATGTAATTTGGTTTTGAGTTGGACTGAATCAAATTCAGATTGGAAAACTTCCTACAGGGTTGGGATTGCTGGCAGCTACAACAAGCCTATTTTTTGTTTCTGGGCAGAGCTTTGCACATTTTGCATATTGTTGTAAGAAAAATTAAAGAATTTCATCAATGGTCTGGGAAGATCAATGGAATTTGCTTCCTCAGCAGAATGAAGGTTGTTTAGTCCTAGCAGCTAGAAGTTGGCACCGTCCCTCACTCATATCCAGAGAGTACTTAAACTTCTGCCAAATTGAAGCATGGAATTTGAGGAGTGGAAAGGATGTTAATCAGGATGCTCACTTACAAACGAAAACACAAAGCCCAGGGCAAGCTGCCGAGAGCGAAGGAGGCCATCAGAGAGGCTGCGTGTGAATCTGCCCTCTCCCACTTTCCCCATCGGCAGAGGTCCGTGGCCCACCCTTTTATCTCATCGCTTGCAGACCCTCAACTCTCTTGTTCTATCATCTTCACGCCCCACTTTCCCAGACACCTGGCAAAACTCAGTTGGTATCGAGCCAAGGTTTCTGATTTCTCTCTCTCCCTGGGCTGCAAGTTCTACGTGGGATCAAATGACAACCTTAGAGACTGGTGCTGCCGCATGTCCGTAATCGCCCTGCGCGTGGACCCTTCGTGCAGCCAGCCAACATGGCTTCTCTGTAGTCTACTCTGGGAATACCCCCTCTAGTTATTTGACGTATTCATCCTCTCTTCAAACTCTGCCCTACAGCCTCTCCCTTGAAGTCCTTTGATGAAAAATGTACATATTCACACTATCAAACCTAAGAAAACTTTCATCCCCTCACAGCAGACACACTTTCTTCCTAAAGCGCTCTCCTCTACCTGCGCCCTGAACTTCATCCCTTCTACAAAAACCACTTGCTTTGTTTCTTCCCTTCCCTCTGCTCCCTCTCACACATCTTCTTCTGAAGGACTTGATCAGTGGCAGCACTGATCAAGTATACGTAGATACATATTCGTGGTTCTTCATTTGTGTGGGGGGGTGGTAGGGTATACATATGTACGTTTTCAAGGGGGTGGGCACCAGAGGGCTACGTCAGGTACCTTCCTCTATCACTTTCTTTCCAATTTTTTATTTATTTTTTTTAAAGATTTATTTATTTATTGTGTATACAACATTCTGCCTCCATGTATGCCCACACGCTAGAAGAGGGCATCAGATCTCAGTACAGATGTTTGGGAGCCACCATGTGGTTGCTGGGAATTGAACTCATGACCTCTGGAAGAACAGCCAGTGCCCTTAACCATCTCTCCAGCCCTCTTTCTTATATTTTAAAATAGTGTCTCTCGGTGAATGTGGAGCCCACTGGTTCATGAAGACTGGCTGGCCAGCAAGCCCCAGGGATTCTCCTGTCTTCCTCTCCAACACTGGGATTGCAGGTGCAGGACACCACACCTGATTTTCTACCTGAGTCCTGGGCCTCCAAATCAGATCTTCATGCTTGTGCCAAAAAGGCTTTATCAGCTGAGCCATCCCCTCAGCCCCACAGACAGATGGTCCTTATAGTTTTAAAGTCAAACAGACTTCCTTCCCATAACCACCTCACTTATTGTTCCCTCTTGAGTCAATGGACCCCCTTGTCCACATTTCCCATGCCCATCTGCTTATCATCTCAGGGATTGCTGCTAAGCCTAGTAAGAGCATCTCAATCCTGACCTGCTGGGCAGCACTTGACCTGGCCTGAGGACCTTCTGATGTGGGAGTGTCATATATCAATCTGTTGATTTCATTGGTTAATTAAATAAAGAAACTGCTTGCCCTGATACGTTAAAACATAGGTGGGAGGAGTAAACAGGAGGAAGATGGGAGGAGTAAACAGAATGGAATGCTGGGAGGAAGAGGAAGTGAGCTCAGACTCGACAGCTCTGCTCTCTGGAGTAGAGACGCCAGGCTCTGCTCTCCCAGGCAGCTCCAACCCAGGATGGACGTAGGCTAGAATCTTCCCGGTAAGCACACCTTGGGGTGCTTACACACATTATTAGAAATGGGCTAAATTAATATGTGAGAATTAGCCTAGAAGAGGCTAGATAGAAATGGGCCAAGCAGTGCTTCAATGAATACAGTTTGTGTGTTGTTATTTCGGGCATAAGCCAGCAGGCGGCTGGGGTGCTGGGGACGCAGCCTCGCCGCTCCTTATTTCAACAACCTTCTCTTAATGGAAGCACTCCCTCTCTTGAATTCTATGACTTTAAATTCTCCTGATCACTTTAGATTTCTCTAGCCACATCCTGTCAGACTCATTTTCAAGCAACTTTTCTCATTCCCACTCTTAAAATGTCAGTGTCCCTTGGGATGTGGGGCTAGCTTCCCTAATGACCTTAAATGCTTTCCCTGGGCAATTTCATCTATTCTTGGCTCTGGTTACAATCTACACTAATGTCTCCAACTGTGCCTTTGCAAGTCTTGACCTGGCTTCAGAGCAGTAGATCTGTAACCCCTTTGGGCATCTCCATGTGACATCTCTAATTTAATAATCTCCTAAAAGCAAAAACAAACGTCTGTCTTCTCCTAGGGAAAGATGGTGCCACTAACCAATCTTTATCCAGACCTTTTCCTCTACCTCAAGGTCCTCAAAGTAAAATTTACAGTCAGACACGAGAGTTTCAGATCCCAGCTAAACCTTTGGGCAAAGCAAATTGCTTAGCATTTCTCTAGTTTCTTCATTGGTAGAACATAAGAGGGGCTAATGAAGCCTTCCTTGTGTGTACACTTGGATTCTCTGAGTTGTTGCATGTCAAAAACACCATAGAAGTGCAGGCCTTTGACTCCAGCACTTGGGAGGCTGAGACAAGAAAGTATCAGGTTCGTGACCAGGTGGGTTACTTAGCATGACCCTATCTCAAGAAAACCAAATGATCAAAGAGCATTTTGCACATACAAGGGAAAATGTTAAGCCTTCACTGCCCTATCTGCCACCATGGCCACCTCTCCCCCAATTGTCCTGCAGAAACTCCATGATGGTCTCTGCATGTGATCGTCTCCAAACTCTACCCTAGTTTTCATATACCATCAAAAAGTCCTTATTAAGCAAAATTTGATCATGTCACTTACTTTCTAAAAGAGTAACAGTGGTCTCCTATTGCTCTTAAAGTAAATTTCTGATTATTATAAAATCTCACATAATCAGCTCTCTCCCACTCCCTCTTCCCTTTCCATCCTGTTCTCTCTCTCCTAAATCCCTTCCCAACCACACTAGTCATTTCTGCTTTGGCTCCTGGTATACACCCAGACATTTCTCTTCTGAGCTTTCCCCACTGCTGGTCACTCTGCCAGAAGCAGGTCTCCCCCTGCTCTTTGAAAACTGTTGCTCCTGAGCTATCCCCACCTTCCTCATCCTTGGGTCCTCAGCGCAGGCTCATTGGCCGTAGGATGATGGACTGTGCCCTCCCGTAGAGAATGTCCGCCCTCTATGGTGCTCACTACACGGCTGGTCAGTGGTTCTCTGTCCCCTTTCCCTGCTTCAGCCTGCTTCAGAGGCGAGTTCTGTCTCCACACCCAGCGGGATGGGGGGGGGGTGGAGAAGAGGCTTCTGGTTCCCAACTTGAACCCTGAAGAGCTTCTGACATATGGAAGGTGCTCAGTGATGTTTCACGACTGAATTAAATGACCCCAGACTATTCTTTTCTCAGAATGCATACCAGTGCTTTTAGGTAGCAGGAAATAATACAATTCACTTCAGAAACTGAACATCCAGACCATCTTCCAATCATGTCTCCTGTCTTTGCTCAAAGACTGTTGTCTGAAAAGTCAGGCATGCTCTTCTTAGACGATGTTGCGCTCCAGAGGTCCCACTGCAGGACACGTTCACAGGACAGGCTCCTGAGACCCTTCACTACAGAGAACCCTGACTTCTTTTTGTGGCTATCAGACAACCTGTATGCTACATAAAGATGAGACTGTGATCTTAATTGCATCTGACAACTCTTTCCACTTGAAATTATTTATACACTTCAAGTAAGCAGTCAGGAGGTCAATGACAACTCTTATGTTAAATAGACCTTCCTTCCTAATGCTTTTGCTCTAATGGCTTTTTTTTTTTTTTTTTTTTTTTTTTTTTTTTTTTTTTTTTTTNGGTTTTTCGAGACAGGTTTCTCTGTGGTTTTGGAGCCTGTCCTGGAACTAGCTCTTGTAGACCAGGCTGGTCTCGAACTCACAGAGATCCACCTGCCTCTGCCTCCCAAGTGCTGGGATTAAAGGCGTGTGCCACCACCGCCCGGCTCTAATGGCTTTCAACGTGAAGTAGATAATATTGGTTTTAGAAAGTAACAAAAAAAAAAAGAGGGCTGGAGAAATGGTTCAACAATTAAAAACACTTGGTGATTTTGCAGAAGCTCTGGGTTTGAATCCTAGCACCCACATAGCATCTCACAACACTCTGTAACTCCAGTCCTAGGGTATCTAATGCCCTCTTCTGACCACCATGGATATGTCATGAAAGTGATGCACAAACATACTTTCAAAAAAAACATACACATAAAATAAAAATGAAATAAAAATTTACAAGAAAAGCACATCATCCTCCATGTGACAATGATTTTTTCAAATGACTTGCCTCCATCCAAAACATCTGGGATTCCAAAAGAGCATCACTGTGATTAAGCATTTATTCTTCTCATACCAATGTTCTGACTTTTTGTTTGGGTGGTACTGTGACTCAAACCCAGAACTTCACTGATGCTAAGTAAGTACCACTCCATCATTGGGCTCCATCTTCAGCCCTTCTTCATGTATCTTTAGGACCATTTGGTTATGTTCTTTCACTCTTCCCCCTTTCTCTTTCCTCCCAAACTTCTCAATGATAAAGAAAAGGAAGAAAAAGGGAGAGAAGAGTGCACATTATATACAGATATACAGACAAAGAGAGGAAAAGGAACATCACAGTATCTTCATATATGGAGAAAGATTTACACATCTTTATATATAATCTAGCTATGTATGTATATACAGCTACATACTTACAATATGTTCTAACATCTAACTATTAGTTTCCAATGTTGTCTTCATAAGTGGGTAAAATTTCCATAGATACATGTGAACACACATAATAGAATATATACATGTCTTCTATAAACATAATACAAACACATAACATAGGTATGCTATTTATATGTACAAATCTGTACATATATATTTATAAACACCATACATATATTGCTATTATATTCATACTATAGATACACATACATAATATCTGTGTGTAAGACATATGTACTTTATATATAGGTTATGTGAATACTCACGTATTTATATGTATCCTTGTAAACTATAGTCATTTATATGAATGGACCTGGAAATGAACTAAAAATCATGTTAGAGTCTATTAAGTACAATGGTTAGCATAACAGAATCTAGAATTGCTGAAAGACAAGACTTTGAGCATGCCTGAGGAGGAAATTGTTTTGTTTTGTTTTGTTGTTTTTTTGAGACAGGGTTTCTCTGTGTAGCCCTGGCTGTCCTGAAACTCACTCTATAAGCCAGGCTGGCTGAACTCACAGAAATCTTCCTGCCTCTGCCTCCTGAGTGCTGGGATTAAAGTGCGCCACCAGAGCTGATTGCATTCACTGAGGTAGGAAAAACGCCCACTTTAGGTGGCACCATTCCCTGGATAGATCCTAGTGGAGAAAAGTGATGAGCGTCAACTGCACAATTCACTGCTTTCCGCATCCAGTGGTGAATGGCATGTGATTGGCTGCTTTCCGCATCCAGTGGTGAATGGCATGTGATTGGCTGCTTCAAATTCCTCTGCCTCACGCCTCTTCCCCGATGGAGCCCTAACAAGTCCTTCCTCCCTTAAACTACTCTCATCAGAGTATTGGGTCATAGCAGCTAGAGAAGAAATGAATGTAACATGAGGGCCTGCTGCTTGTTGAGGTTTCTGTCCCACCCAGTCCCCCAGCCCTTTAGTTCCAGAGAAAATCACGCAGAGGTCTCCATAAGTTATAAAACTGACTGGCCCATTAGCTCAGGCTTCTTATTAACTCTTGTAACTTATATTAACCCATTGTTCTTATCTGTGTTAGCCACATGGCTCAGTACTTTTTTCTGAGGGGCAGGTCACATCCTGCTTCTTTGGTGATCAGGGCAGGAATCAGAGTAATGGGCTTCCTCCTTCCCAGAGTTCTCCTGTTCTCCTCACCCTGCCTCCCCTTTCTGTCTGGTTGACCCACCTATACTTCCTGCCTAGCCAATCAGTGTTTATTTACAACATGATTGACAGAATACAGACAATTCTTCCGTAGGAAATGAAGGTGCAAAACTACAGTAGCACACGTAGTAGTTTTATGTTTTTTGTTTTTGTTAGTAATGTCCAACCTCTTGAAAAGAAATATTGCTAACCTCTTTATGTGGTCTAAATTTCCTTCCTCCCTCAGAGTATCATATAATAGCCAAAGTAAATCCAATGCCTCATAGATTTGAGCACTGGAAAACCATGAGGCACCCCAGAATATGACAGCAACAGACCACATCCTGCTGAAGGCCAGCTTGTACTTCTTGCATGGCACAGTCCCTGCGGGTCCCAAACAGGTCTTTATGTAGCAGCTACGCTATGTTCTTGTCTCAGTGAACAGGCGACTTCCCAGAAGAAGCCAAGAACTCCTTACTGCCTATAGGCCTGCTCCCCTGTTTCTTAGAAGCACCCAGATGAGCCACTCCTCAGGAAAAATGTGGGGTGCAGTGTTTCTATGGACCAGAAGGCCGGGATTTCTACCAAACTGTAATAATAAGTAGCTGTGCATATCACTTTCCTTCTCTGAGCATCCAGTCCTCTCTGTCAGCGCAGGGATTTGAGCGAAGTTATCACTAAGCTTCCATCAGTTCCACGGTTTGCTTTTCAACGTTTTCAGTCTCCTTTCACAGATGTGGGCATAAAAAGGTCACTGCCATTCCCGTCTATTCCATGCAGTTGAAATGTCTGAGAGTTTAGAGTTAAGTACCTTTCCGAGTACCTACAAAACGAGGAGTCTGGGAGTAGAGAAGCACATCTGACAGCAGCCAGGACTTTGAAAGAGGACCTTGCAGGCAGCAGCCTGTCTACTAACTGAATCTCAACCGAGGAAACAGAATGGAGAGCCAGGTCGTAGACTAGCTTGTCTCACTTAAGAAGTCTGGCAGCCACGGAAAATATGATGGCCATTCTCCTGGCACAGACTTTGCTGGGACAGGAAGATAAAATCTAGGGGAGACTGGGCAAGATGGATTGTGGAAGACTCAACTCTTGTGTATTTGCATTTGATGTGTGAAACCGTAAGAAAACCTTCATACTCAAAAGAAAAAGGTACAAAAAATTAGTGACACATAAAATTCCCATATACATTTATTACAGTTCCATAGGGTTTATTTTGCTCATAGCTGCTTTCTGGTATAATCCTGTTTCCCTTCTCCCTGTCCAACAGAAGAAAGGGAAACTTTACAGTTTAATTAAGTAAAATATTAAAGTCTTGTACCAGGCTGTTAGTGTGAGAGAGGGAAACCTATTATTATTTTTTCTCTTCGGGATGAACGCTTACTTCATGGAACTTTGAACCTAGCAATGTCTTGCCAAGGTCAGACAAGACATGAGAATTTCCTTGAGCAAAATAAAAGTCAACCTGACAAACAAACCACACAACTGAAAGTCACTGACTAGTCTTTCACTGAGCCTTAGACAAATTTGTTTTCTACTACATCATATTGATAATTTTATAATAAAGGGAAGAGTTAATACTATCAGTGAAGTATTTCAATTTTGTGTGTGTGTGTGTGTGTGTGCTTGCATGTGCAAGATTGCCCAACATGCATATGGAGGTCTTCAGTTCTCACCTTCCACCTTGTTGAGGAAGTGTCTCTTGTTTCTGCAGCTTCGCTGCATACGCCATGCTAGCTGGCCTTTGAGCTTCTGAGCAATTCTCCTGTCTCTTCCTCCCATCTTGCTGTAGGGGTACTGGGGCTACAGGTGTGCGCCACATCTGGCTTTGTGGGGGGGATCTGGAGGTTGAACTCAGCCATCAAGCTTGCCCGGTCAGCATCTTTACCTGCTGAGCCATCTTCCATGCCCCTCCTACTGTTTGTATTGCCCACCGAGGCGGAAGCCACCAGTTATCCTTAGTGTCTTCTTTACCCATTTTTTTCCTTTTTGTTATTATTTCAATTGTACAGATTTATGGACTATAATGTGATAATTAAATGCATATTGCAATATATAATGATCAAACCAGGTAATTAACATTTCCATCTACTTAAACATTTAAAAATGTCTGATTGTATATATCTATTAGATACAGTATTATGTTGCTGCTCTGGTTACAACAGCTAAGATACAGGACAAATCTATCTCTCCCCCGTTTCCACCGATGGATGAATGAGTAAAGAAAATTGTTTTACCAACCTGTTTTTAATTGATAAAATTTTATTGAAACGTAGTCACATGCATTAATCTATGTGTTGCCCTATATACTTCCCTACCACAATAGCAGAATGGGTTCATTCAGACAGAGGCTCAAAACTCACAGAGCATAAAATATCACCAGCTGATCCTTTTCAGAAAAAGCCATTGATCCTCATTCTGTAATGGAAGCCACAACTTTAAGTGCGTAGAAGAGAAAACTTTCTAGCTTTCCTGAAGACATGTCCTGTGTCTAAAGGTTGATAAGGAAGCATGGGTATATGTAGTCACTGAAGACATGTCCTGTGTCTAAAGGTTGATAAGGAAGCATGGGTATATGGCCACTGGTAAGTTGCTTATGCTCATTTAGGCAGCACTAATTGGACTCAGTGGGGTATTTTTTAAATAAAGATGTAAAGTTGGGAGAGGCAGCTGTTTCAGGGGATGGGGGTGGATATAGGGATCAAGATACATTGTATACATGTATGAAAATGTCAAAGAATATGTAAAGTGTTTTTAAAAATAAGAGTGAAATCAGGTTGTTTTCAGCTATGCACAAACATTTTAAAAATAAATTAAATAATAAGATAATTCCAGAAGTGACCTCTAGTCTATTCAGCAAAAGCATTCTCATGGGGAGGTAATAGCGTCCTCATTTTCATAAAAAACTGTAACTTCTTGCTCTTAATTGGATGAGGACAGGGTATAATTTCTTGTACTGATAATAACTATTAAGCAAACTTGTCACACCCCGAGTAATTGAGATTGCCGACTCCAAAACGGCTGCTTTCCTAAATGTGTCACCACAAATTAGACGACATTTGCTGGGAAAAATAAATGAGGGACATAATGTCTGTGCCCCTCTAGCTGTAATTTTCTGTCTGCCCTCTAGGTTAGGTAGTGAGACTATTCCATCAGGCCAGGCAAGAAGCCTGCACCTGGTGACACAGCAGGTATGAGGCACATGTTTTAACAAAATGCCCTTTTATTAATTTAATTAGCGCCTGTGGTCCCAGACACAAGAGTGAGGAGCCAAAACATAGACTACAGAATCCCTCCTCCCCCACAATCCCTGTCCTGAAGACGTTTGTCATGTTTACTCCTCTTCGTGGGATTAAAAAGGTGAAAATGGAGTCAGCATAGCGCTGCACACCTTTATTCCCAGCACAGGGGAAGCGGAGGCAGGGAGGTCACTGTGAGCTAGGGGATAGCCTGGTCTACATAATGAGTTCCAGGACAGTCAGTGCTGCGTATGTATTGACCGTGTCTTGAGGGGGAGGTGTGAAAATGAGTCTTTTTCCAGAAATGTAGTGATTTACCTAACCATTTCATTTTGCTTTGTGGGAAACGTTCTGAAGATTAGAAAATGGGTGTAATTTAAATGCTTAGAGCGGAATCTCAGACTTTGAAAAAGTGATCACTGTTTGGGTTCAGGCGTCACCCCAGCCCCTGGCTTCCATATATCTGAAGAGCCTGGAATGTTTGGGTGAAGTTCCATCCCAAGCTTCCTCCCTTGGGAGTTGCCTCAGTCCAGACTTCACCCCTGAGAAAGCCCGCCAAACAATGACCCCTCCCCAGAGATGCTCAAGACCATTCCCACAGGGTATTTAAAGGGCACCCCAGAGGACAAACACGTGGATTTCTGGTCGTCCTTTCCAGTTTCCTCTCTGAGGGGCTAAAAGACCATCTGGGAGCGCTGGTATCCATTAAACCTGGGCTTTTTCTAATTCTGTTTGATTTGGTCTGAGTCGGATTATTGCGTCAGCAGAGGGGTTTATCGGGGTGCAGGAACTTTTCATCTGCCTCCTCACTTTCCAGAATACTGACGCCTGTGGGCATGAAGCATTTGGTTTAAAAATCACAGGAAAATTTGGGTTAGGAAGCCAATCTTTGGTCTTGTATTCCAGGCTCCTCCCACAAATTGCAAGTACCCTTTCAGCCTCAAGCCATATCATTTTTTAAGGACGTTGAACTCTGAGCTTGCGTGGCAGCTTGTCCCTCCGTAAGGGATGTTTCCTGGGGAGCTTGGACTTCTCATGGGTGCCTGTAGGATTAGAATGACGATAGGCAAAGCAAATCTAATCAAATATTCTGCCATCCAGGACAATCGGGGAAAACCTACAAATTCAGCTATCCTCTTAGTGTATGGATTTTTTATTTATTTATTTATTTATTTATTTATTTATTTATTAAAGATTTCTGTCTCTTCCCCACCGCCGCCTCCCCTTTCCCTCCCCCTCCCCCAGTCAAGTCCCCCTCCCTCGTCAGCCCAAAGAGCAATCAGGGTTCTCTGCCCTGTGGGAAGTCCAAGGACCACCCACCTCCCTCCAGGTCTAGTAAGGTGAGCATCCAAACTGCCTAGGCTCCCACAAAGCCAATACGTGCAGTAGGATCAAAAACCCATTGCTATTGTTCTTGGTGTCTCAGTAGTCCTCATTGTCCACTATGTTCAGCGAGACCGGTTTTAACCCAGGCTTTTTCAGACCCAGGCCAGCTGGCCTTGGTAAGACCCCGATAGAACATCCCATTGTCTCAGTGTGTGGGTGCACCCCTCGTGGTCCTGAGTTCCTTGCTCGTGCTCTCTCTCCTTCTGCTCCTGATTTGGACCTTGAGATTTCAGTCCGGTGCTCCAATGTGGGTCTCTGTCTCTGTCTCCTTTCATTGCCTGATGAAGGTTAATATTCAAGAGGATGCCTATATGTTTTTCTTTGGGTTCTCCTTCTTATTTAGCTTCTCTAAGAACCCGAATTATAGGCTCAATGTCCTTTATTTATGGCTAGAAACCAAATATGAGTGAGTACATCCCATGTTCCTCTTTTTGGGTCTGGCTTACCTCACTCAGGATAGTGTTTTTTATTTCCATCCATTTGCCTGCAAACTTCAAGAAGTCCTTGTTTTTTACTGCTGAGTAGTACTCAAATATATATATATTTCATACTTTCTTCATCCATTCTTCAATTGAAGGGCATCTAGGTTGTTTCCAGGTTCTGGCTATTACAAACAATGCTGCTATGAACATAGTAGAGCATATACTTTTGTTGTATGATAAGGCCTCTCTTGGGTATATTCCCAAGAGTGGTATTGCTGGGTCCATGGGTAGGTTGATCCCGAATTTCCTGAGAAACCTCCACACTGCTTTCCAGAGTGGTTGCACAAGTTTGCATTCCCACCAGCAATGGATGAGTGTACCTTAGTGTATGGATTTGACCCCACCAGGGAAACTAGGGAATGTAAATGCCTTTTGTTTTGTTTATTTGAGACAGGGTCTCACTGTGTAGCCTTGGCTGGCCTGCAACTCACTATGCAGACAGTCTGGCCTCGAACTCACAGAGATCTGCCTGCCTCTAGACCCCTGGGATGACAGGCATACACTCACTACCACACCTAGCTATACTGTTGCTTTGTTGTTTTCTTTATAACTTAGTAACAACCCCAGTTTTTTTCAATTGTAGAAAATTGCTCATTAGTTTTTAGCGACAGACCAAAAATAGAGGACAAATGATTGATTCATGTAACAGAAGAACTTTAGAGTACAATAGCTTCAGACGAGCTTAGACCCAGATGTTAAATGACATTTTTTTTTAAAGATTTTATTTATTATGTATACAGTATTCTGTTTGCATGTGTGTCTGCAGGCCAGAAGAGGGCGCCAGATCCCATGGTTGTGAGCCACCATGTGGGTGCTGGGAATTGATCTCTGGAAGAGCAGACAGTGCTCTTAACCTCTGAGCCATCTCTCCAGCCCCCGTTAAATGACATTATTAAGAGTCTGTTTCCATCTGTCCACATTGCTTCCTTCTGTGTTAACTTCCATCTTGAGCCACCCCTTGATCTGTGATGAAAGATTATTGACAGCTTCATGCTTCCATTACTCAGTGAGCTCGGAGGGGTCATGAGCATACCCTAGAACTGTAATATGTGGTCAAACTATTTGAACCATATGAACGGAGAAGTGTGTGCTGGGGAACGCCTGTCAGGATGCTCTTGGGACAAGACCCTCGTTTGTAAAACTTGCCTGCTTCCTTGTAAATCTTGCGGGGGGGGGGGGCAGGTTTCAAGATACCAATGTCGTTTCTGAGCTGGAAGGAGCGTGCCCAGTTATAGCTCTACTTTACTGGAAAATTTATATAGCTTTGCAACGATGGGAAATAAGAAAATACAGCAAAATAACTAGAAAGTGGTGGCTTCTAAGTATATATTAACTTGTAGGGGTGGGCAGACAGAGTCTCATGTAGTCCAGGCTGGCCTCACACTTCCTATGTAGCTGAATATGGAATATAGATGACTTTGGACCCCTGAGCTTCTGCCTCCCCCTCTCAAACAAGATTCAGGCAAATGCTTTCACGTGCACTTTATGCCCTGCTGGGGACCAAACCCAGATCTTTGTGTATATCAGGCAAACGTCCTACCAACCCAGCTACATCTCTAGCCCCTCTAACTTCTGAAGTTTCACTGCCTGAGATTTCAGGTGTGTGGCACTATGTCTATCTTAAATAGTGAATTTAGACACATGATTTAGTGTTTAAAAAAATGACTATGTATGGCAGCAGGCTATTCAAATTCCTGAAAAGATGTCTTACAAGTTGGCCCTTGCCTACTCTATTGAGTGGCAAATACTGCAAAGGGGGTGTCTGTTGTTAGTGAAGGGGGGCTGAATGCTAAATAGGCAAAAAAGATAGATGCCCCCTCATAAATAAGATTTTAATGAATATTAGAAATTGGTTATATTGTAGCTTGAGGACATTCAAAATAAAAGTTTTCTTTTTTATTATTACAAGAAATTATTTCCAGAAAAAAAATTGTTAGAGAGGTACAGAGACCTTGCATATGCTTATCCCCTAAGGTGTCAAGAGGTAACAGCTCTTGGGCACTTCAAACCTGAAGTGTTAGGGAATACACAATGGCTTAGGGACAACATCTGAGACCCCAAACAGTGGCCTTCAAACATGCTGCTCCCATTAGAACCTCTGTGTGGAGACCAGGCTGTGCCCTGCTCTAAATCATTCCACGTTGTGCAAAGAGCAGCAGCTTTCCACCTGCTTTGCCCTGATCATTATGAACAGTGTTGACTCCATTTTAAATACAAATGCTGAGAAAGAATGACTCTGTCCCTTGTTTATGCAAGAAAATAACCACCATGTGTCTAGCACCAACTGTTACTTACTTGCTGAAGTAAAGTCTTCTCACCTATCAATCTGTGAAGGTAAGACAGGAGCACAGGAAAACACCGGCACCTCAAGCCCATCTTAGAGAGGAATGCCCAGTAAGGCATTCTCCAGGGGAAAGTCAATGTGCTCTGTGTTTCCTCTCATGTGAACACAGCGAGGACTGGTGCAGTCAGACACCTACAAAAAAACAAAAAGTGATGGCTTCTCAAGAGCCAGAAAGGTGTTTGGGTTCCTCCGCTTCTGCAAAGAAAGCCGGATATAAATATGCAGGGAAATCCAGTTTTTCTACGCCCAACTGTCAAGTAGCAAAATGGAATTGAGGGGGCTAGATTGCTGTTCTTAACTGTGAGCCATCTTGCAGCTGACCTGGGTTTGGGTCCCAGGACTCGAGAGACAGCTAACAACTGTGATCCCAGTTCCAAAACATCTAACACTCTCATCTGGCCCCTAGAGCACCAGATATGCACGTGGTACACAAACATATATGCAGGCTATACACATAAAATAAAGATTTTTTTTAAAAAAAAAAAAGGGGGGGGAATCAGAGAACTCTTCAGATTATCACCTTAAAAATCTGAAAAAGAGAAAACAAATTCCTGAAGGAGTTGGGGGGACAATGATATAGGATAAGCTGAGAGAAAAGTGTGTCCACTGAGAGACAGTCACAGATGCTAAAAAGGAGCAGAGCTTTCTTGCTCATCTTAGAATGGCATCTCCTGTTGAATCTAGGATGTAAACTCTGGTGCATGTGTTCATTTAATAATCTTACTAAATAGACCTTTGGTTGTACAGTGAGGCTAAGATTTGGTGATTCCAAAGCAAGCAGCTATGTATAGGGATATAGTTCAATCAGTACAGGACCAGCCTAGAAAGCACAAAGCTTGACCCCTAGGACTGACTAAATTAGGCATGGTGGTGCGCTCGTGTAATGTCAGTACTCAGGAGAGGCTGAAGGGTCAGAAATTCAAGGTTATCCTCAGCTATATTGTGAGTGTGGAACAAGCCTGAATTGCATGAGACCCTGCCTTAAGACAAAAGAAACAAAAAAAAAAAAAAACTAAAATAAAATAAAACAAAGCACAATCATTCATGAAATTATAGAATTTATAAAATTATGGTCATGTAGTTCAGTGTTTGCAATATGATAGGTATGTCATTTCTTTTACCTGTGTTGTTCTTGCTAAAAAAAATTTTTGGTTTTTGAGACAGGATTTCTCTGTGGTTTTGGAGCCTGTCCTGGAACTAGCTCTTGTAGACCAGGCTGGTCTTGAACTCACTGAGATCCGCCTGCCTCTGCCTCCCGAGTGCTGGGATTAAAGGCATGCACCACCACTGCCCTGCTAAAATAAAATCTTTGAGAGATAATCTGGCTCCTTGAGATAGGCTTCCATCTTGGTGCTGATGTCAGTTTTTATGAATGTGATTATTGGAATGATGCTACTGTTATTGTCTGCTTTAAAAATCAGTTAGACTCTGTACGTGAGAAAAATCAGTATTAATTCAATGGAATCTCTGTCATTTCTCAGAAAGAAGGCCAAAGGTATAAAACTTTAATTTTTAAAAACATTGTATCTGTTTTATTGGGTGACATGTGCATACCACAACATGTGTTTAGGTCAGAGGATAACTTGTGACCCCTTTCACCTGCTAAGCTATCTCACCATTACCAAAGATGTCGTGCTTTAGAAAGATGGATGGAGAGATGGCTCCGTGGTTAAGAACGTATAATGCTCTTGCTGCACAGGACCTGAGACTGACGCCTAACACGCACATCCCAGCGGCGAGGTCACAACTTCCTGCAACTCCAACTCCAGGGGATCTGACACCCTGGCCTTGAGGATACCTGCACTCACATGCGCGCGCGCGCGCGCACACACACACACACACACACACACACACACACACACGCACATGCACATGATTAAGAGATACATCTTACGTAAGTCAATAAAACACAATAGGTAACTGTGCCCACAGCACAGAACTGTGCGTTCCTTGTTTTCAACCACATTTTCAGGAAAAACTAGTATCTTGAAGACGCAGGTCATGTGGCATTTGTTAACTGACATTCTTGCTCTCTCACCACACAGTTTGCTTATTGACAACTTTCAAAATCAATCACGATTTTAGCAGGCATCCTTTCTGTGTTTGAAACAGATGTACAATTTCACACATGCTTGCACGTGCACACACACACACAAAATCAGAAAAAATAGGCTAATGAATTTATCAGATAGAGCAGAACAACAGAGGTTCCAGCCCTTCAACTTGGACCATATGAGAGGAATGACCCCTTAAACTATGGTACAGTAACATCAGACCATCAGACCTGTGCCAGCAGATTCACAGGTGGCCAGAGCTCTCACCTCTGTTCCCAGAGCTACAGCTCAACATGGTGTCCCAGATGGATGTGGCCCATTCCCATTGCCCTGTACCCACACCCAGGAGGTCCTACAGCCCTGTCCTCACTTCGCTGCCTTACCTGACCTTAACCTTGAAGCTTTAAAGCAGGTCTGCAACCTTCCAACAACTCCGGGCCGTGGCTGCCTTATCTAACCACCCACCGATACTTTGTCAGCTCTCTGCCTCTCCCTTCAGAACAGCTACTCTGTTTTAACACATACAACATGTGATCCATACTAAGTGAACTAAGAGTGAACGTCAGCAATAAAGACTGAAAAAGAGAAGCTTCAACTGCTAACAGCTACACTATCAAGTGAAATCAGGGTGAGTTAACGATTTATCACCAACGAGTTCAATGTCACTTGTGAAGTTATTATTATTAAATAAACTCTGAAACGATGCAAATACATCCACCCTTGTTTCTGACATGGTGTGCCCACGACAAAACCAGAATTAGTAACTGAAAATAAATTCAGAAAAATCCTCTGTAAATTCATGGAAGCCTACATTGTCCTTAAGTGTATGTATGTGCACCAGGTATATGCAGGAGCCCTCAAAGGTCAGAAAAGTCATCAGATCTCCTTGAACAGGAGTCACAGGTTAGACAGTTATTAGTCAGTGGGACAAAATAACCAAAGGAAGCAACTTACAAGACTTATTTCTGCTCCCGGTTTCAGCCAGTGGCACTTGGCTTCATTGCTTGTAGGGATGCAGAGAGTAAGACGGAACATCAGGGCAAGGAGCACTGTTGGAGTAAAGTGGGCCACCACACGGCAGTCAGAAAGCAAAGAACCATGGGAAGGAGCTTGAAACAAGATAGACCCTTCAAAGATGTGACCCCAGTGACCTACTCCCTCCAACTGGGACCCACCTTCCAATAATGCCATCAAATTATGGAGCCATTAAAGGATGTGCTTATTGATTAGGCCAGATCACTCATGATGCAGTTACTTCCACAAAGCACCAACGTCGTCTTTGCCTGACTGACAAGGCCTTCAACACACTAAGCTTCAGGGACACTTCATAATCCAAACTACGTCATCCACATGACAGACATCCTCCGAGTCCGCCCTTACTAACTCACAATGCATTAACTTCCCACACTCTGATGCTCCACAATTCTTAATCATGGCACAGTTATACTGTTAAAATCTTTGTTATATTAAAAAAAAAAGTATATGGGATTGGAAAGATGGTTCATTGGCAAAAGCACTGGCTGTTCTTCCAGAGGACCTAGATACTATTCCTAGCACCCACGTGGCGACACACAACTGTTTGTTACTCAAGTTCTAGAGAATTTGACACTTCCTTCTGACTTCCACTAGCACCACGAACATATATAGTTTCAGCCTGCTAACCATATTATTGGTTTTTTAATATTTATTTTATCCCCAATAGTAATGAGCATTTTCATTAAACATATACAATAGGTTCCATTAAAAGTAGATTTGTTGTTTGTTTTGGTTTGGTTTTTTTTGGGTTGTTCTTTGGGTTCTTCTGTTTTGTTTTATTTTGCCTAGTATTTCAATAGGGTTTCTCTACATAGCCCTGGCTATCCTGGAACTTGTTCTGTAGATCTAGCTGGTCTTGAACTCACAGAAAACTGCCTGCCTCTGCCTCCCAAGTGCTGGGATTAAAGACTTGAGACACCACCACTGCCCCATCCATTAAATGTATATCGACATGAAAAATCGACATAGGAGGCTGGGCAGTGGTACCGCGTGCCTTTAATCCCAGCACTCGGGAGGCAGAGGCAGGCGGATCTCTGTGAGTTCGAGACCAGCCTGGTCTACAGAGCAAGTTCCAGGACAGGCTCCAAAACCACAGAGAAACCCTGTCTCGAAAAAAAAAAAAAAAAGAAAAAAAGAAATATCGACATAGGATAACAATTTGTTGTCTCCTACAAGTTACTTAATGAAAGACAATGGTGATTTGGTAAGCAAGATAGCCAATATTTAAATGACACCTAAATACCATAGGGTGCCTGAAAATCATTTACTCCCTTTGAAATTTTATTAATAAAACAAATTTAGTTTTTCAGTAAGTTTTTGTTTTTCAAGACAGGGTTTCTCTGGGCAGCTTTGGAGCCTGTCCTGGCACTCACTCTGTAGACCAGGCTAGCCTGGAACTCACATAAATCATCCTCCTGCCTCTGCCTTCCTAGTGCTGGGATCAAAAGCGTGCACCACCACCGCTCAGCCAACTTTCTAATAATTTTTACAAAGATGGTATACTGATGTGGTGGTTAAAATAAGAATAGCTCCCATAGGCTCATATGTTGGTGCTTGGTCCCCAGTTTGTAAAACAGTTTGGGAAGGATTAGGAAGCGTGTCTTTGTTGGAGGAGGTGTGTCACTGGAGGTGGGATATGAGGTCTCAAAATTCCCCCACCATTCCTGTTTATCTCTTTCTGTCTCAGGCTTGTGGATCAATACATGCACTCCTAGCTACTGCCAGTGCCATTTCTGCCTGCTGCCATGCTTCAGACTATGGTGGCCATGGACTCTAATGCTTTGAAAGTGTAAGACCCAAATGAATTCTTTTATAAGGTGCCTTGCTCATAGCAATATAAAATTCCGGAACTTGGGAAGCAGAAGCAAGTAGATCCCTGGGAGTTCAAAGTCAGCCTGATCTATATAGAGAGAGTTCTAAGTCAACTAGGACCCTATTATAGTGAAACCCTGTCTCAAAAAAAGGAAGGAAGGAAGGAAGGAAGGAAGGAAGGAAGGAAGGAAGGAAGGAAGGAAGGAAGGAAGGAAGGAAAGAAGGAAGGAAGGAAAGAGGAGCAGTAGCAAGAGAGAGGAAGGACGACAGTGGCCTGCTGAGCCAGTGCCCTCTGCTGATTGTTGGAAGACAGGTGACCTGTTTCTGAGGACACAGCCTGAGGTTAGACATTAATTCCAGCAGGGCTTTCTAAGCTGAAGATGGAAATCAGTGCCAAATCAGTAACCATTCTACCTACCTTGGGAGGTAAAGTCATCTTTCTGGTTAGAAAGCTGAAACAATTATCACTTAATCATCCTAATTGTTTGTACCACACATTAGAGAAACTCAGACTCGCTAATGCTATAATTATAGCATCTTATACAGCCTGCATACTACAGCCGTTCCCTAGACACCCCCCTAAAATAGCTTCTGGCTAGAGTTCCCCCAGTTTAAAGGAGATTTATATCATCTATCTGAAGCCCTTTCCTTTCGATTTTTATGTCCCAGTCTCGTTGGGCCAGCTGCCTTAAGCAGATGGGAATTTGGTCCCTGAAATAGTCTACGTCTGTTCTGTACCTGCTGACTTTGTTTCTTCCCATTTGTGTTGAACTGCAGATATGTTTGCCTGCAGGCTTCTCCAGCCACACCCTAAATTACACCAAAATTTAGTTTCCATTCTAAGCACAGTCTCTTGGAACAGCAAATAAAAACACCTAATTAGAACTCTGTAAAGTCCTAGTATAACAATATACGGAGAACAGGAAGAATTTGTATAAATATAGAATTTAGGAAAGGGGAAACCTGGGCTGGCGAGGTGGCTCTGTCCGTAAAGGCACTTTTTACGGAGCCCACTGAAGGGTGATGGATTCCCAGGATCCATATGGAAAGAGAGGACGACATCAACTCCTGCAAGGTTGACCTAGGCCTACCATGCCACATACCCACACATTCTCCTTGTCCCACCTCTCATAAAATAAACAAATAGGAAGGCTATGCCATGCACGCCAATACTGTTAAATCTCCCTATCCACCTATAAACAGAGAAAAATCAAATGTTTTGTTTTAAAATATTTATTTTATTTTGTGGTGTGTGTGTATGATTGACTGCACATATGTATGTGTACCACATGCATGTAGTGTCTGTGGAGGCCAGGAAGGTCTCAGATCCCCGACAACTGTAGGTATAGGCAGTTGTGAGCAGTCGGTGCTCTTAACTTCCAAGCCATTTCTTCACCTCCAGAAATAGAATATTTTTAAACCATCACCAGATTTTCCTGTTATCCCAAGGATTCATAGAATGTAATTTTTGCATAGGTGACTTTTTCACACAACTAAACAACTACGCCTTTAAGAATCAAACCTTTGTCAAGCAGTGGTGGCAAGCGCCTTTGATCCCAGCACTCAGGAGGCAGAGGCAAGCAGATCTGGCCAGCCTGTTCTACAGAGCAAGTTCCATGACAGGCTCCAAAGCTACACCGAGGAACCTTGTCTTGAAAAACAAACAAACAAAAAAATTAAATAAACTTTTTGTAGCTGGACAGATGGCCCAAGTGTTTGTTGTGCTTGTTGCTCTCAAAGAGAATTTGGGTTCAATTCTCAGCATCCACGTGGCTTACAAACACCTTTAAATTTCAGTTTCAGGGCATCAGACAGGCCCCTTTGATTCCCATGAGCACAAGGAACAAACAGTTGCTCTCATTGCCAGGTTGGGTCCTAAGAATAGAAATGAATGAAACCTGGGTCCTGTGTCCAGCATTGTTCGTTCTCATAGAAGTACCCAGCAAGAAGTCCAAGACAACTGACCTAAAACAGGTGAACAAGAATCAACCATAAGAGATTGTGGACTTGAGTCTGAAGTATTTTACATGGAGAGTCACCAGATCAGACTCAACGGATTACCCAAAGGACAGTTAGGCGCACCTGGCAAAGGCAAACTCAAATCCAGGAGGAGGAGGTTGGAGAAGCCTTCTCTGGTCTGAAGGAGAAACGATGCGACATGAATTAAGGTGGAAATAGACAGAGAGGGCAGAACTGACCTGGTCTCCACCTCAATGGTACAGTAAGGTAGGGACAATCTGGGAAGATTTCTCAGTCTCTTGCGAGAATGACGGGGCAGATGATGTCATGAACCAAGAAGGGGAATTTGGAAAGAATGGACTGGCCAGGGAAAATACTGAAATCTTTGGGGTTTTTTTTTGGGGGGGGGGCTGAGGCATAGATTTGTTTGGAGTTTTGCTTTTATTTTTGAGACAAGGGCTACTGTGTAGCCCAGGCTGACTTCAAATTCATATGCCTTTTGCCTCAGTCTCCAAAATATTGACATTATAATTGTGTGTCACTGCACCCTATACTCTGAATTTTCTTTTTTATTCACTCATTTAATCAGTACTTATTAACCACATATTGCCAGCCACTACACTGGCACTAGGGATACAATGGCAAGCAAAGAGACATAACTCTTCAACACCTGAGGTTACAAAATAAGATTTTTTTTTTGTAATTCTGTAAGCTGAATAAAGAGTAAATACATTTGGAAACACATCAGTTGAGATGATTACTAGAAAGAAGAATGGTGCTGGGCTATGAGGGCTTTTAATTAAAACCACTGGACAAGTTTAAATTCCTAAGAGTCAAAGGATTGAAGAATCAGTCTTGGATAAGAGAGAGGAAGGATGAGTGCAAGCCAAAAGATTGAGGGTGGAAACAAAATACAAGGCTGTGTAGAGGACGTGAAATATTTTCGAGGAACTCAGAGAAAACCAGTGTGACTGGGGCAGTGGGAGTGGGAGACAAAACTAGAAGTGCGGACAGATGCTAAATCACAAGCGGTCACAGAAGCAGCCTGAAGGATGACCAACATGTACCAGTGTGGTAATGATGTTGTTATCTGTTTCCATGTCAATTCCTGTGTTTAGAATGTGAAATGTCCCCCCCAAAGACTCATGGGTTTAAATAGTTGGTCCTCAGTTGGTTATGGAACCCTTAGGAGATGGAGCCTCACTAGAAAAAGTGGGCCAGTGGGGATGGGCCGTGAGGGTTTATACTAGATCCCACCTTTGTTCATTCTATACTTCCTGACTGTGGAGGCAACGTGGCCAGCTGCCTCATGCTCCTACCTCCACCCTTTCCCACCATGATAAACTGTATCTCTTTACATCACAAGCCAAAATAAACTTTGTCCATTGGGTTGCTTCTTGTCAGGTATTTGGTTATTGCCAACAGGAAAGGTAACTAATACCACAGTTGGCCGATAGCTGTTAAACTCAGCTACCCTAGTGTCATTGTGCCCATCAAACTCCTACACACCCACAGCTGCCACCATAGGTGTTCATCCCCATTCTGGACTTCCCCATGAATTAGCAGCCAAAGCAGTGGTGCTTGGCATAGTAGTGGGAGGGGTAAAAACGCTTTTCAAGATGCTGACCTGTTCTGATGAGTCATTAAATATTTTGACAAGAATAATGAGACACCTTTGAAGTAGGGGAAATGATCAGATACGTGTTTTGAGACTAGCACTGCAAGTGCCAGGTGAATAAGAGATTGGGGGGGTTCCAAGGAGAAGGCAGATGGACCAGCTGGTAACTGATTCATACCGGCTTCTATTAAGGGTGTTTACTGGGGTAAAGACATAGAGAAGCAAACAGATTCAAAACATGGAGAAGAAATTCCAATCAAAATTCTAACACTTAGGGCAGTGAGGTGTCCTTGCTGCCAAGCCTGATGGTCTGACTTTGGTCCCTGGGACCTGCAGGGTGGAAGAAAAGAACCAACACCCTCAAGTCATCCTCTGATTTCTACACATGCACCACGGCATGCCAAACAAACAAATAAATAAAATGTAATTAAAAAGAAAATCAAAACCCCTGTAGTTGGCATTAGAGAAATCAACAGTCAGGTTGTAAGTATATGATGAGATATGAAAAGTTTTGGCTAGTCAACGTCTAGAATAGCAAAAAGAAAAACTAAGTTACAAGACAACACACCCTGATGGCAAGAGCTACTAGAAGAGGCACAACGCTCAGGATGGTGCCTTATAAGGATAAGCAAGAGGGCCCGAGTTTGATCCCCAGAATCCACATAAAACATGAGGCATGGGGGTATGCACTGTGATCTCAGCACTATGGAGAGAGAGGTGGGCAGATCCCCGAGGCTCACTGGCCAGCCTGTCTAGCCTACTCAGAGAGTTCCAGGCCAATGTGAGTCTATATATGAAAACAAAACAAAATAAACACTGGATTGTTCCTGAGGAACAACACTGAAAGTTGGCCTCTGGCCTCCATGATCATGTAGGTAGGTACACGTGACTTGTATCCTGAAACTTGACTAAGTTTATTATTATCTCTATTTTTTGTAATGTTTTTAGGGTTTGTACTTATGAAATCACATCGTCTGCATACTTCTTCGTTTCCAGGTCAGACGGCTTTTAGCTGTCATCTGATTGCTCTGGCTAGCCCTTCCATTACTGTGGCAAATGAAAGGTGCAAAAGCAGGCATCCCTCTCCCATCCAAGCAGGAAAGCTGTCAGCTCTTCACTAGGAGTTTAATGTCAGTTCTGTGTTTCTTACATCCAGGCTTCCTCACGCCGAGGATGTTCCCGTTGCTTGGCTGTTCTTATCATGAAAGATATGAATTCTGTCAAGTGTTTTTTCTACATTAATTAAAATGTTTTGTTTTGGCTTCTGTTCTTTTAAGGGAGGGGATCACGTTGACTGATTTGTTGTATCTCACATCTGTCTGTCTGTCTATTTTGTGTGTGGGCATGTGTTTACCACAGCCCTCATATGGCAGTCAGAGGACAAGTACCAGGTATCAACCTCAGGTGGCTAGATTTGGCAGTACGTGTACATACCCTCCGAGCCATCCCACCTTACCAGTCCTAACTAATTCTTTTTTAACATCGAGCAACACTTGCAGCCCAATGACACTCCACACTGGGTGACTGGTCTTAAAGCAAGCCGTTGGAGGATTGTTGCTTATAAATTGTACCCACAAAAGTTGGATATACCTATGGAACACTAACAAATCTGGACTCTAGCCTCACACCCAATCCAAAACTATCAAAATGAATAGCCAGAATGGACCACTGAAGAAAGATAACCATAAAACTTCTAGAAGGAACCATTGGCCAATATCTTTGTGATCTTGGTTAATCAATAGTTTCATAAACAGTAATTTTTAAATCACAAAAAATAGCTTTCAAAAGGAATTTCCAATAGACACTCTAGAAGTTACTTGAAGAGTTAATTTAGACATCTACCTAACAATCCTGATTTTCTGACTGTTGTTGTAATAAACACAATGACTAAAAAGCCCCTTAGATAACCACAAATAGCATAAAATATCTCGGAGTAACTCTAACCAAGCAAGTGGCAAGAACTTTAAATTCTTGAAGAAAGAAATTGAAGAGGACACCAGAAAGTGGAAAGATCTCCTTGGGTAGGTAGAATTAACATAGGAAAAATGGCAATCTTACTCATCAAAATCCCAGCAAAACTTTTCAAAGACCTCAAAAGAACAGTACTCAACGTTATATGGAGAAGCAAAAAACCAAGGATAGCCAAAACAATCCTGTACAATAAAATAACTTCTAGAGGCATCACAATTCCTGACTTCAAATTCTACTACAGAGTTATAGTACTGAAAACAGCCTGGTATTGGCATAAAAACAGACAGGAGGACCAATGGAACTGAATCAAAAACCTGGATATTAATCCACACACCTATGAACCACACCTAGTTTTTGACAAAGAAGCAAAAAATATAAAATGCAAAAAAGAAAGCATATTTAACAAATGGAACTGGCATAACTGGATATCAACATGTAGAAGAATGAAAATAGATCCATATCTATCACCATGCACAAATTTCAAGTCCAAGTGGATCAAAGACCTCAACATAAAGCCAGCCACACTGAATCTCATAGAAGAGAAAGTGGAAAGTACACTTGAATGCATTGGCACAGGAGATCACTTCCTAAATATAACCCCAGTAGCACAGACACTGAGAGAAACAATTAATAAATGGGACCTCCTGAAACAGAAAAGCTGTAAATGAAAGGACACAGTCAACAAGACAAAACAACAGCCTA
Organism: Alexandromys fortis; assembly: GCF_014885135.2. NCBI lineage: Eukaryota > Metazoa > Chordata > Mammalia > Rodentia > Cricetidae > Alexandromys > Alexandromys fortis. The sequence goes on from NW_026068030.1 coordinate 4,753,177, forward strand.
CAGAATGGGAAAAGATCTTCACCAACTCCACATCAGACAGAGGGCTGACCTCCAAAATATACAAAGAACTCAAGAAATTGGTCATCAAAAGAACAAATAATCCAATAAAAAATGGGATACAGACCCAAACAGAGAACTCTGAGATTCCACCTTATACCTGTAAGAATGGCCAAGATCAAAAGCACTGATGACAGCTTATTTTGGAGAAGATGTGGGGTAAAGGGAACACTCTTGCATTGCTGGTGAAAACTGGTATATCCCTTTGAAATGTCAGTATGGCAATTTCTCAGAAAATTAGGAACCTGGAAACAACCTTAATGCCCCTCTACCAAAGAAAGGATAATGTTACATTTATACAATGGAGTACTACACAGCAGAAAAAATGACATCTTGAAATTTGCAGGCAATGGATGGAGCTAGAAAACATTGTAATGAGTGAGATAACCCAGATCCAGAAAGACAATTATCACATGTACTCACTCATAAGTGGTTTTTAAACATAAAGCAAGATGACCTATCTATGGGTGGCACTGCCTGCTGTGAGCTGGGCCCTCTCACATCAATCATCAATCAAGACAATTCCTCACAGACATCACAACAGGCCAATCAGATCTGAGCAACCTCCTGATTGAGACTCCCTCAGATTGCTCAGGGCTGTCAAACTGACAGCTGAAACTAAGTAGATACCACACAATCCAGTTTGTCAAACTCCCTGGTATTTGCACAAAAGAGCTGAAACCTTCAGCATACACAAAACCTGTCCATGATGGTTGATGGCAACTTCAGTCATAGCTGTCACTTCTTGGGAAGTCACAGCCTGGGAAGATGGTCCAGTGGCTAAGAGTGGCCCCTGCAGCGTCCATGTAAAAAGTTGGTGTAGCCAAGAACATGCTTGTAACCTCAGCAGTGTATGAGGCAGGAGGATCACTGGAGCTTACTAACCCTAGTGTAGGTCTGGGTTCAGTGAGAGACCCTGTCTCCAGGGAATAAGCAGGTACCCCAAGTCTTCTTCTGGCAGATAAAGAGAGAGAGAGAGAGAGAGAGAGAGAGAGAGAGAGAGAGAGAGAGAGAGAGAATATCAAAGAAACATTGACTAATTGTTTTATTATAATATTTTCTACATTAATCCAATGTATTTCAGTTGTATTCACCTTCCCTACTTCCCTCTCACACTCCTCCCATATCCTCCACTTCACAACTGGAAGCAATCAAGATTTTAGGTGACCGGATAAAGAAGTACTGTCTATCCAGAGAATAAAATACTATTCTGTGATAAAGAAAAATGATAAAAACTCATGAAGATCAGAAGAAAAATTTAATGCATGTCATGATGTGTGAAGAAACCAATATGAAAAGCTAACACATTGTACAACATTCTAGAAAAAGTAAAAAGTACAAAATAGGGAGTGGTGGGGGAGAATTAGGGACTATGGGTGGATGACCAGATGGGCCGTGGCTTCATTACATATTTATCCAAATCCATGGAGTGCACAAGACCAAGCAAGTGTGGTTCCTGATGCTGTGGGTGATAATGATGTGTCGGTGTAGGCTCAGGCCGCATAAGATTATCTGAAGTAGGTTGACATTCTCCCATTCTTCCTGCTCCCAGTCAGTTCTCCAGAATCAGTGACTGTAGGGTACACCCTCTCAAAGGCCTGTTACTGCAAAAGCTGGTGGTGGCCACAGCACACAGGGCTTAGTTTCCCATAACACATTCTTCTAGCAGGTGCATTGCTCCGACATTTGCTCTTTTTTCTGAGCTTTGTCCATTTCTCCTGTGCTTCCCACCCACCTCTTCTTGCTCCAGCAGTGGAGTCTCTGACCTGAGCTTCCACAATCAGGGATGTGTTCTGAAGCCCCTGCCCAGGCTCATGTTCTAGCCTTGAGGTATTTGTTTTGGGATGGATGAATGTTTCAATTTCCCCTCCCCCTACAAATAATGCTGGTGTGAGTGCATTGTGGTGAGAGCATTTTCGGAAAATGAATTCATGAAAAGAATAAACTAGACTTTGTCATTTTGGGGGAGTTGTTCTTCAAAAAGGCATTGTAGAGCCAGGTATATAGTTCTAGATCATGCCAATAATCCCAGCTTTCATGGAGCAGAGACAGGAAGATCAAAAGTTCAAGGCCATTCTCAACCACAGAGGAAGTTTAAGGCTAGTCTGATCTACATATTCTAGGCGAGGGTTACATTGTGAGACTCTGCCCAAAGCAAATTATTTTGTACTGGGGTAGTGGTACACTTAAGACTAAGGTAGAAAGATTCCAACCTAGTGTTCTATTGTTATAAAGAGGCACCATGACCATGGCAACCCTTTTTTGAAATTGTTTTTATTGAGCTATATATTTTCTCCTACTCCCTCCCTTTCTCTCCCCTCCCCTTCTACCATCTCCATGGTCCCCATGCTCCCAATTTACTCAGGAGATCTTGTCTTTTTCTACTTCCCACGTACATTAGATCCATGTATGTCTCTCTTAGAGTCCTCATTGTTGTCTAGGTTCTCTGGGATTGTGATTTGTAAGCTAGTTTTCTTTGCTTTATGTTTAAAAACCACTTATGAGTGAGTACATGTGATAATTGTCTTTCTGGGCCTGGGTTACCTCACTCAGTAAGATGTTTTATAGCTCCATCCATTTTCCTGCAAATTTCAAGATGTCATTTTTTTTCTGCTGTGTAGTACTCCATTGTGTAAATGTAACACACTTTCCTTATGCATTCTTTGGTCGAGGGCATTTAGATTATTTCCAGGTTCTGGCTATAACAAACAAAGCTGCTATGAATAGAGTTGAGCACATGTCCTTGTGGCACAATTGAGCATCCTTTAGGTATATACCCAAAAGTGGTATTGCTGAGTCTTGAGGAAGGTTGTTTCCTAATTTTCTGAGAAATGGCCATACTGATATCCCAAAGGGCTATACCAGCTTTCACTCCCACCAGCAGTGCAGGAGTGTTTACCCCACATCCTCTCCAGCATAAGCTGTCATCAGTGTTTTTGATCTTGGCCATTCTTACATGTGTGAGATGGAATCTCAGAGTTGTTTTGATTTGCATTTTCTCTGATGACTAAGGATGTTGAGCATTTTATATTCCTCTGTTGAGAGTTCTCTGTTTAGGTCTGTATTCCACCTTTTTATTGGATTATTTGTTCTTTTGATGACCAATTTCTTGAGTTCTTTGTATATTTTGGAGATCATCCCTCTGTCTGATGTTGGGTTAGTGAAGATCTTTTCCCATTCTGTAGGCTGCCATGACAATTCTTATAAAAGAAAGCATTTAATTGGAGCTTGCTTACAGTTTCAGAGGTTTAATCCATTGTGGACACGGCAGAGAGGATGCATCATGGAGGCAGACATGGTGCTGGAGAATTAACTGAAAGTTCTACTTTGGTTGTGCAGGCAGTAGGAAAAGAGAGAGAGTCATTGGGCCTGGCTTAGGTTTTTGAAACCTCAAAGCCCACCCCAGTGACACACTTCCTCCAATAAGGTCACACCTCCTAATCCTTTCAACTAGTGCCACTCCTAAGCATTCAAATAAATGAATGTATGGAAGGCATTCTTATTCACACCACCAGGCTGTCACGAGCTCAAGGCCAGCCTGGGCTACAGAGTGAGAACCTTTCTTGAAAATGAAAAGGCTATCCTATGGTGAATCTAAGCAACCTAATTCATGTACTCAGTGCTAAATTATTTGTTTTAAAACAATGAGATGTACAAAACACAAATTTAATGTATGTTACATATTTATTATATTCTTGCAATTGAAATGTTTTGTAGTTTTTTTTGTTATCATTTAAGGGAGTTAAAACCTCATTTTGTCAGGTATATTTTAGTGAAGGTTTTCTGCACCAATAAAAAAGCAAGAAACAATGTTTAGAACAGTAAAAGGAAGCTAGGTTTGGTGATACGGACCTGTGCTCCTTCCTACTTGTGAGAGGGCACTGAGGCTGCTTTAGAGAAAGAAGGGTTTGAGCTCCAGAAATTTAAAACCAGTCTGGGCAACACAGAAAGATTTTATCTCAGATAAATTAATTGTTAGAGTAATTTAATTAAATTACCAAATGCAAGCTGCAGAGTGAGAGGAAATTTTTACAATAACTATACCTTGTATTTATGTCCAAAATATAAACTAGTTTTGATAGTCTCCACCTTTAATCCCAGCATGCAGGGGACACAGGCAGGCAAATATCACTATGTTCGAGGCCAGCATATGGGTGACATAGAAAATTTCAGGCCAGCCAGGGCTACATACTGAAACCCTGTCTCAAAATCAAAATAAAACATAAATCTCTCTTACAACTCAATAACAAAAAGACAAATTAAAAAAAATACAAGCTCCATACCACAGGAGACATATGCCTAGAAATAGGGAGGTGTGTAAATTTGTCACTTTGATCATTTTAGATGTGTATTTTGGCACAGAATACATTAATGTTGTTTCAGCATGGCCACCACCATCAGAGCTTTGAATTTTTCCAAAATGAAACTCTGTACTCTCTAATAACTTCCTGTTTCTTGTTTCTATATCTCCTGGCAATACTCACCTTACTTTCTGTTTCTATAAACTTGACCCCTTTAGATCTCTCAAATAAGTAGAATCATGTGACATTTGCCATTTTATGTCTGACTTGTTTCACTTAGCACAGTCTTCCAGGGTTCATCATGTTATAGCCTGTGTCACAGGGCCTTTGCTCTTTTCTTTGTAGATTGGCCATATTTCATTTATCCATTCATGTGTCAGTCAATTGGGTCTTCAAGTCTTTTGTTGGCTAAAATGAATGATTTTGCTATAGACAAGGAGGGCCAAGTGTCTGTCTGAGTTCTGACTTTCAGTTCTTTAGAGAATGCACCCAGAACTGCTGAGTCACTTGATTCTTGGTTTAACCTTTTGGGGGAAAGGAAGGTGTTTTAAGCATTGAAAATATAGTAAGTATTATTGTTGCTTTAGTGACAGTGATGTGATATTATAGGGATGAGGGATGAAATGGGAATTATGATGGGATCAGGGAGTACTATCCTTTTAACTCTCCTAGGAGAAACAGTTCTAGGTAATTTGATGAAGTTCCAGAGTAGTGACAGTTCCAAAGTAACGGCCACAGCAGTAAAGGTGACGTCACTGGAACTGAGGCTGAGAGGAGGAGCTCAGGATAGTGCTCAGGGAAACTCACCTTCTTGCTCTCAGAGACCCCAAGAGGTATAGGAGAATGAACAGAAATGCTGAGTTTGGGGGAAGAGACAGAAAATAACAGTCATGAGTGATAAATGTCCGGACTAGACAAGGGGATGTGTCCTGATTCTCCAGAGAAGATGACAATGAGCAAAGAGACTTTCTTGTTGGCTTTCTAGTGCTGTGAGAAAACAACCATGACCAGAGGCAACTCTGGAAGAAAGGGTTTATCTGGCTTACCTATCCCAAGTCACAGTCTTCTGACAAACGCTAAGGCAGGAACCTGGAGGCTAGAACTGAAGCAGAAACCATGGTAGAGTGTGACTTACCTCTTGTTTGTTTATAGCTTGCTCAGTCTGTTCCCTGATACAACCCAGTACCATCTGCCCAGGGACGGCACCACCCTCAGTGAGCTGAGCCCTCTCATATCAACCACTAATCAAGAAAATGCTCCCACAGACTTGCCTATGGGTTGATATAATGGAACCAATTCCTAAGCTGAGAACCCTTCTTCCCAGATACATTAGGTTTGGGTCAAGTTGATAGACACTATGCAACACAAAGTCAAACAGCTTGGACATGGCAACCCCAAGGCCAGACGATGCAGGAGATCTTTTTTTCCATGCTATTTCAGTCAGAAATAAATTTTCAGAAGACTGAAAATTTTGGTATAAGCAATCTTGAAACGATTCAAGTTTCAATTGTTAACAGACCCTTGAGATTACAACAGACCCCCAAGTTAGAGGTACCATTCTGACCTTAGAACCCATGTAGTCCCTGACATTTGCCAAAACAGGAACAAAGAACAAATGCACCAGACACCTAGTCTGTTGTTCCAGGATCTGGGAAAGTCCCTAAATGTACTACCTTGCATTTTGACTTGTGTACTTTTGCATCTCGCTAACTCAGTGGGTCTCAACCTGTGGGTAATGACCTGCTGTGGAAGTCCTTCTGTATCTATGTGGCTTTAATTGGTTAATGAATAAAGCTGATTTGGCTAGTGGCTCGGCAGAATAGAGCTAGGTGGGAAAACTAAACTGAATGCTGGGAGAAAGAAGGCAGAGTCAGGGAAAAGCCATGGACCTGTCAGAAGAGAAAGACACAAGCCACCATCTTGCTGGTAAGGCATGAGCCTCATGGTAAAATATAAAATAATAGAAATGGGTTGATTTAAGATATAAGAGTGAGCTATAAATATGCATAACTAATAGGCCAAGCAGTGTCATAATTAATATAGTTCCTGAATGATTATTTTGGGTGGCTGAGAAATGAACAAGCTGCCTCCGACTACAGATTGGCATGTCAGTGTGGGGCAAGAATTTCCATGTAAAGTCTAAGAAAGTATTTTTTAAAAAAAGGCTTCTAGGCCCACAAAAATGGGAGCCAAATGCAGCTTCTTGGTAACATTATTTCAGATAGACTACTCTGTTTGCTGCCAGATGCTACAGCCTGAATTGATCAGATTTTCCCCTCTGCCTGACCTGACTGGGACCCTAACACTAAGGTAAAAGAACCTCTGGACAATTTTTGCCAGGCCCTTTTAGGAGGATTGAAAGTAGCAGCAAGAAAACCTAACAATCTGCCTAAAGTGAGTGAGGTAATACAAGAATCCCAAGCCAGGTGGTGGTGGGATAACTTTAATTCCAGTATTCAGAAGGCAGAGGCAGACAGATCTCTGTGAGATTGAGGCCAACCTGGTCTACATAACCAGTTCCAGGTCAGCCATCACTATACAAAGAAACCCTATCTTGGGGAAAAAAAATACACGAGTCAAGAATCACCTGCTTTGAGCAGGTTGTTGGAGCACCTCTGCAAGGCTTACTGGTAGTTAATTCCCATAGAGCCAGATGTACCAGAAACCCAATAAGTGGCCAATATTGCTTTTGTTATGTAGTCAGCCCCAGATATTAGAAAGTAACTTCAGAAGTTAGAAGGGTTTGAGGGTATGGGAAGGTTCCAATTATGGGAGCTTGCTCAGAAGGTTTGTAATAACCATGACTCTGCAGAAGTGAAACAGAACAGAACATTGACCTAAGCAGCAGTGGCAGTTCTCAGGGAGAACAGAGAGCTCCCAGAGAGGGAAGCCAGAGACACCAGGAAAGGAGGACCAATGTGCTTATTGTAAGCAAATGATCACTGAAAGAATGAACAGGAAAATCAGAAGGCGGAAGAAGGACGCCTTAGCCTTCTTTTGGGTGGAAACTGACAGGGCTGGGGCTCCATTCCACTGAGCCCCCAGGAACTCAGGGTAACATTAAAAGTAGGAGAAACATCTGTTAAATCCCTAGTCGACACAGGAGAGGCCCATTCAGTCAGAACCACTTGGACCAGTGATGTCTCAATGGACATCTGTCCAATGGGCTACTGGACAGACTGTCCTCTTGCCCTCCTAGATGTTGGACAAAGAACCTCCTAGATGGTGGATTTGGGACAAGGTACTCGACCCACTCCTTAGCCATTCCAGATTGCCCCATCCCCTAATTGGGAGAGATTTTTTTGCAAAAACTATGAGCAACCATATCCTTTGGGGACACCACCACTTTGAATCCTACTTAGTCACCAGCCAGTATTTTTGTGACCTGCCTCCAGTGGGAGGAATACTTCCTTCAACCAAGTCCAGCACCTGAAAATGATGCTGAAACTTCAGGATACCTGCAGAATTTGAACCCTGGGGTCTGGGCTAAGAACAACCCACCAGAATTGTCACCCACCAAGTGCCAGTTGTCATCTAGTTAGTAAGTACTGATACCCCAGTTCAGGTCAAACATCCTATGAGCTGGAAGCCAAGCAGGAGACTGCTAAACACATTAACAGACTGCAGAAAGCAGGGATCCTTATTCCTTGCCACCCCCCTTTGAAAGCTCCCATGTTCCAGGTCCTAAAACTGGGCATCCAGGATGCAGGATCTCGGAGAGATCAACAAAATGGTAGAAGCCATCCGTCTCCAGGTCCTAATTCCTAAACTTTCCTGAGTTCCTTGCCTCCAGAGAAACAAGTATACACAGTCTGTACTCAAAGAACAACTTCTTTTGCCTCTGGCTGGCACCTATAAGTCTACCTATTTTTGTTTGGGACAGATCCCAAGGAATGATTTTTGAGGCAACTGACCTGAACAAGATTACCACAAGGATTCAAAAGCTCTTTCAGCCTCTTTTATGAGGCCTTGGGTGCTGACCTCCTGACTTTCCAGCAAAAGTATCCAGACAGCACCCTGTTATGATATGTGGATGACCTCCTATAGCTTCAGAGAGGAGGGATGTAAGGAGACCACCAAGGGCCTGTTAGAGGCACTATAGGCCTCAGGGCATGAGTCTCAGTGAAGAAGGCCCATTTGTGTGCATCTGTGTGTACCTCAACTCCTACCTGGAGTGCAACTTGAAAGGAGTCCCAAATGCTGTCCCAAAGCTGAATCTCAGAAATCCTATGGATCCCTATGCCTGAGACAAAGAAATGGGCACAGAAATTTCTGGGGCAACTGGATAATGCCACTTATGTATACCCAGGATGGCAGAGCTTACTAAGTCATTGTATGTTAGTACTGGTAGCATCCAGCTGCTCCAGTGGACTGATTCTGAACAGAGAGTTTTTGAATCCTTGAAGAAGGCTTTCATCTCTGCACCAGCCCTAACCTCCCCTTCCCCAGATATCTCTAAGTTCTTCAACTTGTATGTGAGTGAGAACCAGAGTATCACAAAAATTGCCCAGATACTGGGGCCTTGGAAGAGGCCAATGTCTTACCTATCCAAAAGACTTGATATTGTTTCTAAGAGCTGATTGGCTTATGGGGCAATTTCCATTATAGCCATACTAATAAAAAGAAGGTGACAAGCTGACTTTGGACCAGGGACTGTTCTAACACCCTGAACCCCCTCCTGAGAGGGGACCCCAGAGAGAAGGATGTCCCTAGGTGTGAATAACACATTATCAAGCTGAGACCAACCCTGTAACTGATTCTGCGGAGTCCCCAATTGCCTGGAAGTGAACGATGTGGCTCAATCAGTCAGACCTGACCTAACAGATGTCCTGCCGCTAAAAGTGGAAGAGTTACTATAGACTGATGGAGCCGTTTTGTTCAGAATGGACTCAGGTATGCTGAGGTGACAGCTGTCACCTTGGACAGCCCAGTTTGGGCCCAGCTGAGGGATATCAGCACAAAGGACTGACCTCCTGGCATTAACCCAGGCACTTGGCACGAATGTGGGTGTGGGTGGCAAAGCCATTTCTGTGTACATAGATGGTCAGTATGCATTTGCCACAGCCCACGTCCATGGGGTTCTCTATAGGGAGAGGAAACTTCTCCCCTCGGCTGGAAAGACCATTGAAAACAAAGAACAACTCCTGGCCTACTAGGGGCTGTATGGTTGCCTCCCCATGAAAAAGGCCCAAAACGCCTGTAAGGCAAGACTCTGGGTGTCTTAGTTACTGTTCTAGTACTGTAGAGAGACACCATGACCAAGGCAACTCTTATGAAAGCATTTAAATGGTGTCTTAGTTGTGGTTTCTATTGCGACCATAAAACACCGTGACCAAAAAGTGTTGGGGACTGTGGATTCTCAGACCTGAATTTCCTGTGAACCCCTGCCTGCCAGAGGAAACAACTTTGATGTGGGAGTGTCATATATCAATCTGTTGATTTCATTGGTTAATTAAATAAAAAAACTGCTTGCCCTGATAGGTTAAAACATAGGTGGGAGGAGTAAACAGGAGGAAGAGGAAGTGAGGTAAGACTCCTCAGACAGACGCGAGATAGCTCTGCTCTCTGGAGCAGAGACGCCAGGCTCCACTCTCCCAGGCAGCTCCGACCCAGGATGGACATGGACGTAGGCTAGAATCTTCCTGGTAAGCGCACCTTGGGGTGCTTACACACATTATTAGAAATGGGCTAGTCCAGGTGCAAGAGTTAGCAGAGAAGAGGCTGGATATAATGGGCAAACAGTGTTGAAAAGAATAAAGTTTGTGTGTTGTTATTTTGAGAATAAGCTAGCCAGGCGGCCAGGGTGCTGGGGAAGCAGCCCCGCCGCTCTTATTTCAACACAACTTGTTTTCCTATGCTTGCAGCTGCCCTGAGCATGAGACCCTCAGGAGTTCCTGATGGGAGGGGAGTGGTTTCTGGTGGGCTTGCAGCTGAGTTAGGGCATGGCCATTAGTCAAGGAGACCCTATATAAACTGCCCTGGAACACAATAAAGGGGCATTCTTGGCATTACCCGTGTGGCTGTGTGTGTGTGGGCGCACGGGCGCGTGTATATGAGAGTGTGTGTGTGTTTCAATCTCCAGACCCTTGCCCGACTTGTGAAGCATACCATAGCACAAGGCACATAGAGCAGGGGTTGTACTACAGAAAAGCAAGTTGGGGAGGAAAGGATCTATTTGTCTCACACTTCCACATTATAGTCCATCACTGAAGGGAGCCAGGACAGAAACTCAAACAAGGAGGGAACCTAGACACAGAAGCTGATGCAGAGGCAATGGAGTGGTGGTACTCACTGACTTGCTCATCATGGCTTGCTCAGCCTGCTTTCTTGTAGAACCACCAGCCTATGGTTAGCATTACCCATCCACAATGGACTGGGTCATTCTATATCAATTAATAATAAAGAAAATGCTCTGTAGGTTTGCCTATAGTCCAATCTTATGAAGGAATTTTCTCAATTAAGGTCTCTCCTTTCAGATGACTCTAGCTTATGTCAAGTTGACAATAAACTAGTCAAGACACTTAGAGATTTGCTTATAGTTTCAGAGGTCTAGTCCATTTATCATGATGGCAGGAAACATGGTGACATGTAGGCAGGCACTGGAACAGTAGCTGAGAGCTCCATCTTGATCCACAGGTAGAGAGAGAGCCTAGCCTGAAACGGGCATCAAGGGTTACATTTTAATACATAGGCAGAGAGAGAGAGAGAGAGAGAGAGAGAGAGAGAGAGAGAGAGAGAGAGAGAGAGAGAGAGAGAGAGCGCCTAGGCCTGAATGGGCTTTTGAAACTATCTTAGTTAGAATTTCTATTGTTGTGAAAAGATACCATGACTATGGGAACTCTTATAAAGAAAACATTTAAATGAGGTGCTTGCTTACAGCTTTAGAGGTTCGTCCATTATCATCATGATGGGGAGCATGCAGGCAGATGTGGTGCTGAGTGTCTTAAATCTTGCAGGCAATAGAAAGTCAACTGAAGACACTGGACAGTATCCTGAGCATAGGAAACCTCAAAGCCTGCCCCCACAGTGACACACTTCCTCCAATAAGGCTATACCTACTCCAACAAAGCCACACCTCCTAATAGTACCACTCCCTGTGAGATTATGGGGGCCAATCACATTCAGATTACTCCAGAAACCTCAAAGCCCATTCCTAGGAACACACTTCCTCCAACAAGACCACACTTACTCCAACAAGGAGTCAAATCACCACACTGAGAAACCATACCCATGGGAATTAAGAAAAACTAAAATCTAGGGAGTTTATAGCTAATCTATTCACTGAGACCCAATCCACCTTCCAGGTGGACTTCTGTAAAATATTGCATCCAGAGGCTACTGGGGGAAGAGGGTGCAAAGAGCATGCTCCTGGGGTTGTGGGTGTACTCTTGAAGAAACAGGGCTCCAATCTACCCAATACTATATCTGCCCTGCTGATGGCCCTCCAAACTGCCAAGAGCCAGGCAAATACCACTGTGCTCAGTGGGGCTGCAAAACCAATTCCTCCTAGAGGCATATTGACTCCTTCGTAGTCCTAGAGAGAAAGTCATCACAATCCACCTATTATTTTGGTAGTCTCAGGCAATGCTATCTCCTATCTGTGCAGGTTAAACCCTGCCAGGAAACTTAAGGTCATTATTGGGAAACTAGCAGAACCTGAGGAACCAGGTTGTATGTGAATAGTTGAAACCAGGCAGTTTATTAACAAACTATCAAAAGACAATCTCAACTAGGGTTATCCAGCCAATTGGTCCAAACAAGCTCATCTTGGTATCTCTGGAATACAAGTCCCCTTAAGGTGGTAAGCCCCCAAACTCCAATTTCCCCAGGAATTCCTTATGTAACTATGGGGGTAAAAAGGTGGCAGCAGAAGCCAGACCCTGAGTGTTTAGCATGCTAGAAGTTTATCAGTTCCTGAACCATTCTCAACTCGATTTAGGTAAGACTGCTGGCTATGCCTGGATTCCAACCCCCATATTATGTTGGGATTTGAACTAATCAAACAATAAGTTCCACTAATATTGACAACTGTAAATAGGACCAACCTAAGCTTAGCATGGGGTTCTACAGAGAAAGGGAGCCTGCTTAACATCCCCCAAGGTACCTCCTAGGTAGTTCTCACTATACATATTCCTACAGCCGTGTACAGCAGGTTAAAACCAGGAATGGTAGTCAAGTGTATTTCCAGACTCCTGAAACAGCCTGGCTTGTTTACACTAATGGCTTACCCAAGTATTCATCATCTGAGTTGTATGCAATGAAGGAAAACCAGGTTCTTTGCATGATACCACAGGTGTTCATCTATAATTCAGAACCTACTAAGTCTAGATACTGGGCTTCCCTTTGCCATGTAAACTGTCCCCATTCTCTTCCCTTGTTGGTGGGGGCAGGCATCACAGGCTCCACAGCAGTTGGAACTTCAGCTCTAATTGTGGGGAATAAAAGCTTCAAGGAATGCAGTGCTTAAGTAAACACAGACCTAGACCATTGGGAAAAATCCTACATCCTGTCTAGAGCCTTAGCAAAAGTTGCTGTTCAGAATTGAAGAGGTCTGGACCTCTCTTTGTGACACAAGGAGGTCTCTAAAGAGAAAAGAGATGATAAGAATTTGATAACTGATATTGATCCTTGTATTCCTGGTCCCCTTGGTTAACTATACTTGTAACCATTTACTGGGCCATTAATCTTTTTGTTCCCAGCCCTCACCATAGGATTCTGCTTTCTCAACTGCCTATTTAACTATGTGAAACTGAGAATAAATTCTGTTAAATTGTTAATATTGAGGGGAAGATATACCCCACTCCCTGCACCAAGATGAGTACACAGTTTGACTCATGCCCATAAAACTAGTAGTGAATGTAACAGGTCCTGAGACCTTAACACAGCTTTCGCCATGTTAAAGATACCATTCTGACCTTAGAATCCACTATGTAGTACCCAACACCTGCTAAAACAGGACCAAAGACCTAGTCCATCAGAGACCTAGTTCATAGTTCCAGGATCCTGAAAAGTCCTGAGGTGTACTAACCTTGCTTTTTGTTTTTATTTGACTCCTGTAATTTCAAGTCTCACTATGCTGTAGGGTAGCCATCAGAGAAGACTGCCCGGATATGGTTAAAGCCAAAAAGTCTTTATTAGCTGACTGGTAACTACACTAGGTGTTGAGGTCCCAGTGTAGACCTGAGCCTTTCTCAAGGTGAACTTTTAAGCACATACACACAGAAAAAATCCTAGGTTGGCATACTTCAGTTAACAAGAACAGTTAGCTAGAAGCAGAACTACAGGAGCCAAAAGGCAAGGTCAGTACATTGAGAGACTTTCCCAGAGCTGTGGATTGGATGGTTTAGGCCTTTAATCTTCATTTTGGCAGGAGGTACTGTCTATGTGCTGAGTTTTACAGCCTGAATGGCACTTCCATCATGAAGTCAGTCATGCTAGGTCTGGGGCCCTGTAACCACTAACTGTTCTTGCTAACAGAAGTGCGCCAACCAGGACGTCGTTTTGTGTATAAAAGGAGAACAGGAGTCTTGGAGCTTTATGATTTGGGCAAGTTCCCCATTTGATCACCTGACAGCCACACTGACTTTCTATTCAACTTTAAGAGTGTCCATATGTTCTCTGGTGTAATTAACTTGTAACACAATAAAAAGAGACTTATTCAAAGTATCTCCCACCCACCACTGCTTGTGTGTTGAAGGCTTTGGTCCCTGATGGTAGATTCAATCGTTGACAGGTGATTGGACAATGACAGCTTCTTTAATGGGTTGATCTATTGATTGATTCATAATTTGATGACATAATTGGGAGGTGACAGGTCAAGCCTGCCCGGAGTGAGGAGATTACTGGAGGCATACTTCAAAGGAGGTATTGTCCTTAGCCTCTCCCTGCCTCTCTCCTTCTGCCCCCTGACTGCCACCGCATACATAGTTTCTGCCACTTGCTCATGTTGTTAATATTTGACTTCACCTCAGTCCCAAAGCAATGGATCTGGGTGACCTTGGACACAAACTATGAACCAAAATAAATCTTTCTTCTTTTGTTTTTATCAGGAGCTTGTCACATCAGCAGACTTATATTATTATTATCACAGTGTTTTCCAATGAGGAAGAGCATGTGGGCAAAGAGAACACAGGAAGTCTCTTGGAGGCCGGTAAGATGGCACAGCAGGTAAAGGTGCCCGTTGTCACACCTACAAGTTTTCCTCAGACCTCTACAAGTGTGCCATACCATGGACGTGGGCGTGTGTGTGCGCGCGCGCGCACACACACACACACACACACAAATAAATAAATGTAATTAAAAAATAGAGAAAAAGAAGTCCCTTAGTTTTATAGGAGCGTTGTTTTGCATGTAGGTGAGGCACATGAGCCATTGGGACTGCACTTTGGACTGTGAATAACCATGGCTGTGGTAAGCAAAATAATGAATATCCAAAGATGTCCACAAGCTGATCCCTGGAACTCGGGACTTTATGACCATACATGGTCATGTGTTGGAGGTGGGTCTTGTATCTTATCTGTTGCTTTCATTGGTTAACTAATAAAGAAACTACCTTGGCCCTCATAGGACAAAAAATTAGGTAGGTGGAGTAGACAGAACAGAATGCTGGGAGAAAGAAGCTGAGTCAAGGAGTCGCCATGATTCTCCCACTCCAGACAGAAGCAGGTTAAGATCTTCCCTGGTAAGCCGCCTCGTGGGCTACACAGATTATTAGAAATGGATTAGTCCAGGTGCGAGAGTTAGCCGAAAAGAGGCTGGAATTAATGGGCTAAGCAGTGTTTAAAAGAATACAGTTTCCGTGTAATTATTTCAGGGTAAAGCTAGCCGTGCGGGCAGCCGGGTGACAGGAAGCGGCCCACCGCCCTTATTACAACAGTCATGAGCTAGGTTAAAGTCAGCTGTTATCCTTTAAGCACACGATAATCCAGCCTGACTGCAGCATGCTCACAGAGGCCCTGCCTCGAAAGCATGGTGGCAGTTCAGGTGGAACATTCTTTATGGCGGCTTTAACACATGGACACCTTGTTGTTAAGTGAAGTCCAATGTTTGCTTCTTTTCTTTTCTCTCCTTTTCCTCTGAATGTGTTCTTGGTAACTTCCTAGTCAGCAGAGTGAAGGGGACGTGATGGTCACAAGGGGAAGTCTAGCTTTTTACTGGGATTGCCGTCTTCCCATATTATTGCAGACTATAAAATTCGACAAATAAGCTGTGGTGATTTGAACGAAGATGGACTCCATAGGCTCATATATTTAAACGCTTCATCCCCGGCTGGTGGACCTGTTTGGGAAGGTTAGAGGTGTGGCCTTGTTGGAGGAGGTATGTCACTAGGGGTGGGCTTAAGCCCATACCAAGCCCAGTCTCCCCCACCCCCACTGCCTGCAACTTTGGAACAAATGTGAATTCAGCTACTTCTCCAGTACCAGGCCTGCTTGACTGCCACTATGCACCCTATCATAATGATGATATACTAACACCCAAAACTAACACCCGAAATTGTAAGCAAACCACAAATAAATGCTTTTTCTTATAAATTGTCTTGGTCATAGTGTCTCAAGGCAACAGAACAGTAACTAAGACATAAGCAAAACTTCTTCGCATATTTTTGTTAATACAGGTTAGAGTGAGAAATAGACATGCTCATAAAATCCATTTCCTAGCTAAGAGCTGTTTTCAAAGAGCCCCACTAAAGTGATATATATATATCACTATANGAGAAAATCTCAAAACAATATCATATTGTATTGTTACTTGGAACTTCCTTTTAGCATATTGAATGACTGCCTATTAAATTTGTATGGAAATACCTAAGTATTGGAAAGTTAAAGGCTAGGCAAAGCTTCATGATAAACTTGTAAATTCCTGAGAAATCTCTCCTTCCTTTTTATAAAGGTCTTCTCTGTCATTTATTCCGGTCATCAGGCTACATGCAGAACTTGTGTGGGCTCTAGTTTCTGTATTAAAAGAAAAGGTTATTCCCAGGTTGATGATACAGACATCAAAGTCTGCTTTTCAGAATCTTAAAAGCTACTCAGTAATCATACAATGTTTTTTGTCTTTGAATATTGTCTTTTAACAACAACAATTGATTAAGCACTATGTGGCAGGCATTGAGTCAGATGCTATTATTTGCAAGGCAATATAACAAAGTCATTATGAAAGAGAAGACAGAGATCTGGTGAAGGCGTAAGCCACAAACAATGCCACACCAGTTTGGAATTATGATTAATAGGATGGTATTTATTTAAAGGGGAAAAAACTTACAGATCACTGTCCCAGACAACAGCCCTCTGCGCAACCAGGAAAGGAGTCTAGTCGCCGGCGGAGCAGGAAGTGAAGAGAGAGAGGAGAGGGAAGTGGCCGCTTTTTTAAAGGGAGAGAGACCACGCCCCAATGGGCTGGTATCTCAGCGGCTATAGGACAGCTGACAGTTCCCATCTTAACCTCAAGCAGGAAACAGCAAGTGATTTGGGGAAGGTAGGAGGTTTTGAAATGTCAAAGTCCGCCCCCAGTGATACACTTCTGACAGCAAAACCACACCTCCTACCCTCTCCTAAACAGAGACACCAATTTCAAACAAAGTATTCAAATCCCCAAGAATATGGAAGGCGTCTCATTCAAGCCACCACAATGGGCTATCAAGTTTTTCCTGGCTTAAATGTGCTATATCCTGGAAAACATAACATTACTTATGTCTAGAATGTCCTTTCCAATATCCACCAATAAAAGCCAATATTCCAGGATGTACTACACAAGTGTTTCATGGGTGTATGCAGGGGACATTAGTGGTTTCAAACTGAAACTCACCTTCTGGCAATTGGTAGAGGAAATTCAGGGTGAGGGAGTTTTTCAGAGGTCTTGCATCCAATATTTATGGAAAATTCCAGGACACAGTGAATTTATTGCTATGATTTCTTTCTTAACACTGTCCTATGAAGTGTGTACCATTTCCATTTTATAGATGAAGAGACTAAAGCAGATGAACTAATATCCTTCAAGGTCCAATGTGATAGAGACATTTTAGCCTGGGCCATCCAGCAGCAGAGCCCTTGCTTCTCTCAGAAGTCATTGTATGTTGCAGAAAATATTGTGGTTCTTTGGAAGGTGAATCAAAGGGCAAGCTAGAAGCAGGGAGACCTGTGAAGCCATCCAAATGAAAGCTAAACTGGTCTGAACTGGCCAGGATGTTATAGGAGATGTGGGAGGAGAGCCGATGTCACTCGGTGGCAGTGTGCTTCCATAGCGTGTGCAAAGCCTTAAGTTTGATCTTCAGTGCTCAGAGCAGGTGAGAGTGAGAATAAGAACACCAGAGGCTTCCACCTGACTGACAAGGAGGGTGGTGAGACCAATAATTAAGCTAAAAATGGAGAGATGGGATGAGAGGAAAAAATCGTGGTCTCTGACACTCTGAAATACAAAGACCATTCAAGGAGAGAAGCCTGGAGAGCAGACCTGAACATGGGAAGGAGCGACTTGAAAGAAGGCCTGAACCTATTGCTTCTGCTCTTGCAAGCCTCTGGCAGGGACCTTAGCAATATACTGCAAGGTCATTTTGTTTTGTTTCTTTTTTAAGGTTTAAAAGTATATAAAAAGTAGATCATCTTAACTGTAGTTGATTAAAACTAAAAATCTTACCTTTTTCCCACCACAAATTGTTTTGGTTTTGTTTGTTGCTGTTTCCAGCTGTTTTACTTTTGCTTTTCTGAGACAAGGTCCCCCTATATAGCTCAGAGTTGGCCTGGAACTCAGCAGGTAGACAGAGCTGGCCTTGAATTTGTAGTAAGCATCTCAACGGCTGTGATCCCATCTCACGCTAGAATTCAGGCTTGGTCACAGTGCCTGACTCCACCCCAGCTTTCTCCTCCTTTCTGGGATGGATCGTTGGAATTCTCTAGGTATTTGGCAAGGCATATTTAGGTGACCTGTTTGGCCTGAGCTAAGAATATAATATAGTTTGAGTTTCATGTGTAGTATCCATGAAGTTTTTATGCATAAGTAAATTATTGCTATTTTATTAGCGAGAACCCACCCCTGAACTGTACAAAATCCAAATTCCACAAGTCCTACGTGCGTCTGTGGACAAAGTTGGAGGTGACAGGTCGGTATAGATCGTTGACATCAAACAGGTCACATGATAAGGGAATAGAATACAAAAAGATAATGAGGACTTGAGATTTAAGTGTAGGTTGAGAGGAGCCAGAGGAATTCAGGAGTTTGGCCACCAAGGAATGAGAAGTTACAAGATGATTTGGGATTATCACATCATATTACACAGAGATGAGAAACTGTCAAACTTAATAGCTGTATAGGCCTCAGTTGGAGTCACTAGGAGGGAACAAATTGGAAACTTTGAGTATATATTCTTTTTTGCTGTTGTTCTATTTTTGATTTTTGGAGACAGGGTCTTGTGTAACCTAGACTGGTTGCAACCTCTAGCCTAGGATGACTTTGAATTTCTGATCCTCCTATCTCCATATACTAAATACTGGGATTATAGGAATGGGATACCATGTTCTGTTCAGTACTCAGGATCTACCTAGGGATTCATGCATGTTTGGCAAGCATGCTATCAAAGGAATTATACCTACAACCCATCCTTTTGTTTGTTTGTTTGTTTGTTTGTTTTGTTTTTTCGAGACAGGGTTTCTCTGTATAACAGCAACAGCCCTGGCTGTCCTGAAACTCCCTCTGTCATCTAGGCTTGACCTTGAACTCAGAGATCCAACTGCTTCTGCCTCCCAGTGCTGGGGTTAAAGGCCTGTACCACCACCTGACTCCAGCCCATCTATTTATAGAGAAATCAAGTTCTGTTTACTATGTTATGTCTAGAGCATTCTGTTTAGTTCTTACGATGACTAACTTTTCATGACAGTGCCTAGATATTTGGCCAAATATTACTTGATATGTTTCCATGAGGGTGGTTTTTGTTTGCTTGTTTGTTGGATAAGATTAACACTCACCAGCAGAGTCTGAACAAAGACGGTTACTATTCCAAGGAACCCAACACAAGAAAACCGTAGAAGAATGGTGTCTGACTTAAAGAGCAATGGCTGAAGTATAGAGGTGCTGTGGAATATTTGTTTAATTTTGTAAAGAAGTGTTGCTGTTTCATTTTGCCTGCCTAAGGCACCTGATTGGTCTAATAAAACGTTGAACAGCCAATAGCTAGGCAGTATAGGGATAGGCGGGGCTCATAGGCAGAGAGAATAAATAGGAGGAGAGATGAGAGAGGGGAACGAGAGAAGGAGGAGAGAATGAGAGAGAAAGAAAGGGAGACTCCTGGGGCCAGAAGTCAGGCAACCACTAGTCAGCCAGATACAAAGGAAACAGGAAGGTAAGACATACAGAATGAAAGAAAGGTAAAAATCCTTGAAACAAAATGTAGATAAAGAGAATCAGATTTTAAAAAGAGTTAAGATAAAGCCAAGCATTCATAATTAATAATAAGTCTCTGTGTTGTGATTTGGGAGCTGGTTGGTGACCCAACCATAGAGGGTCATAAAGCATCCTGTTTGAAGTGATTTCAGGACATTGTTCTGGAACTCAATTTCTCACAGAGACTAGGCTGTATCACTTGAAAATGAAATTTCATAAATTCGATTAATAATGTTATGACAATTAGTTGCCTTCCCTACAATGGCAGATTTCAAAACGACAGCTTTCCAGCAGCGTTTTTCAGGGGCTGAAAACATGAGGTCATAGGACTGACAATGCACAAAACCCCAAACTGAACACACAAAGGTTTGAAATCTTTTCCTTTTCTTTTAAGAGACAGGGTCTCACTCTGTGGCCCAGGATGGCCTCCAAGTCATAGCCAAGCTTTCTGCCTCAGTCCCCTCAGTGCTGGGATTTTAGGAGCCCAGCTTCATTCCCTTCTTGTTTGTATCCTCTCTCCAGACCCTTTCGGGCAAGGCCTTCAGCCTCTCTGAGACACTCGTTGTTTTTGCCAAACCTGATTTGCCCAAAACATTTCACCTTCAGGTGCTGCCATTCAGCTAGTTAATATGGACCTGTGGCTGATCGCTGAATCTCTGAGAAATGGTGCTTAGGAATCGTTAGTGCAATTAGGAGGTGCGGTACTGGGGGTGGTCTTGGATGTTTCAAAAGCCTGGCCATTGCTCTCTATCTTAAGCTTGTGGATTAGATGTAAGCTCCCAGCTACTGCTTCAGCATCATACCTGTCTGTTACTATGTTACCCACCATAATGGTCATGGACTCATCCTCAAAAACTATAAGCAAGTCCCCAGTTAAATGCTTTCTTTGATAAGTCACCTTGATCCGGTGTCTCTTCGCAGCAATAGAAAAGTAACTACAACACTATGCCAGAAATAGAAGTTATACACCTCCCAAAGATAATTAGGAAAAAAGATTCCTAACCTTCATAACAGACTACCACCCTCTTCTTCCTGTTTTGCTCTGAACATCATCCAAAGATAAAAAGCAAATATTTAGGCCCCTCCATTGGGAATACTCCAAAAGGGGGTGAAATGTGGTCTGAATAATTAGCCAAAAATAACCAGATGAACAGAACATAGCTAAGCTAAAGAGAACATGGGCAGGCGCCAAGGACAGAAGCAGCAAGGAGGAGGAAAAGGAGGGAATAGAGGAGTGTCCTGTGCTGAAGTGTGAGGAGCATGTGTGCGGTTTAGGTGATTGTTTTATTAAGAAAGGGACTTCATATAGCTCAACAATAGTTTCAGTATTAAAACTATACAGATTTTTGCAGAGCTGGTAAGACTCTGAAAATACTTAAAAGACAATAGAGGTTGTAGCTCTGTGAGGGCTACGGAGACTGCAGCTTCTGTCATTGGCTGTTCCTCTTTGGTGGCCTTTTTCATTTCTTACACAACACTCACTCTACAAAGTAGCACCAGTAAGACATTTTGAATTTTTGAGAAAGTTGCATTTGTAGTTTTTGTTAACTTTTGAGATAGGATTTGTAAATTTTAAAAATCTGAGGTGACCAGTGGTAAGTACCTGTGAACGGTGGGCTCCCAACTACTTGGAAGACGGAGGCAGGAGACTAAGAGCATGGGGGTGGGGGATTATTAGCCTGAACAACATAATGAGATTACTGTGTAGTGATATTATGTTTGAACAAATAAAGCTTGCCTGAAGATCAGAGTACAGAGCTAAGCCACTAGAGGCCAGGGAGTGGTCGTTCCCATCTTTAATCCCAGGACTCTGGAGACAGATATAGACAATCTCTGTTATTTCAAGGCTACCTTGGGCTACACAAGATTGAGCCAGTCTGAAAGAGAAACAGAGGTCACACAAAGGTGATCCCAACACTTAAAAAGGATCCGATGTCTTTAATCCCAGCACTAGGGAAATGGCAACAGGAGTGATATGGCTGAGCAGATAGGAAAATAAGGAAGAAGGAGACAGAAGCTCAGTGCAGTCTGAGGAAGTAGTCTGGAGATGCAGTCTGGGGACAGGATTGCCCCTTTGGTCTGAGGATTTAGCAGAGGTAAAAGGTCTCTCTAGTGGCTGACTGCACTGCTTCTCTGATCTCTCAGCTTTCATCCCCCTAATATCTGACTCTGGGTTTTTGTTAAGAACAATTAGAATTCGTGATATAACCTTGTTTTTAAAGCACCAATACCTCATCAGTTAAGAGCATTCACTGCTTTTCTAAAAAAAAAAAAAAAAAAAGAACTTCATGTGTATTGGTGTTTTGCCTGTATGTATATCAGTTTGAGGGTGTAGGATCCCCTGGAACTGGAGTTACAGATGTAAGCTGCCATGTGGGTACTGAGAATTGAACCTGGGTCCTTTAGAAAACCATCCAGTGCTCTTAACCACTGAGCCATCTCCAGGCCCCTGAACCATACTACTTTGGAAGAGGACCCACGTTTAGTCCCCAGCACCCACATTGGGCTGCTCACAACAATGTGTAACCAGCCCCAGGAGATTAGACTCCTCTGACCTCCACAGATACTTGCTCTCACATACACATACTCATATCCCCTCAACACATATACATGCCATAAAGTCTTCAAAATTGTACACACAATTAAAACATTAAAAATCTGATTTATTTGACTGATCCCTTTCTTTTTTAAAAAAGGTTGTAAACTGAGACTCTGATTTGGTTTTCCAGCTACCCAGACCCAAATAATCACACAAAAATTATATTAATTAAAACACTGTTTGGCCAATGGCTCAGGCATATTCCTGGCTAGTTCTTACATGTTGAAATAGGAGCGGCGGGGCTGCGTCCCCAACACCCCGGCCGCTTGGCTAGCTCATGCCCGAAATAACAACACACAAACTGTATTCATTTAAGAACTGCTTGGCCCATGAACTCTAGCCCTTACAGGCTAATTCTCGCACCTGGACTAGCCCATTTCTAATGATGTGTGTAAGCACCCCAAGGTGCGGTTACAGGGAAGATTCTAGCCTCCATCCATCATGGTGTCTCTGCTCCAGAGAGCAGAGCTGTCTGGTCTGTCCGGGAGCAGAGCAGAGTCTGACCTCACTTCCTCTTCCGCCCAGCATCCTATTCTGTTTATTCCACCCACCTATGTTCTAAGCTATGAGGCCAAGCAGTTGGTTTATTATAATTAACCAATTACCTTCCTCCATCACTTACATTTTAAGTTAACCCATTTCTATTAATCTGCGTATTGCCACCAGGCTGTGGCTTACCGATGCTGGCATGTTACTACTTTGGTGCTATATGGTGTGTGTCTCTTTGACTCTGCCTTCTCTCTATACATAGATCTCTTCCGATTTCCTGCCTGGCTTTACTCTAAGTCATTGACTGAAACAGCTTTATTCATCAACCAATAAAAGCAACACATATACAGAGGACATCCCACATCAGACAGTTTCAGTCTGTGGCCCTATCTGACCTGGAACTATGTATACCAGACTGGCCTTAAACTCAGAGATATACGTTCTCTGCCTCTGGAGTGGCAGGATTAAGGGCATTTACCCAGCCTATTCCTTTTATAACAACCATTTGGGAGGCTGGAGAAATGGTTCAGGAGGTTAAGAGCATTTATTTTTGCAGAGGACAAGGGTTCGATTCCCAGAACCTACATGGTAGCTCAAAAATATTTGTAACTCCAGTTCCAGAGGAACTGGAACATGTTCTGGATTCCCTCAGCACCAGGCATGCACAGATAGCACAGGCACATATGTTGCCTACACATATGTGCAGGCAACACACTCATATGCATAAAAATTAAAATTACATTGCCCCAAAACAAATGAGATTTATTAGAATTATATTGTAAAGCTTAATAGTGAAAATTTTAGGGTTTTAACATTTGAAACTTGGACAGAACAGGAATGGTTCATTAAATCTGTGGTTCCCAAACTCAGGCACTGATATGTAGAGCATTTTCATCATCAGTAATATCTATCAGTGTTTAGCTTACAATTCCATATCAGTTATTATTATTATCATTCCCATATCAGATGAAGATGAGTTGCTCAAACCTACCCAGCTAATGATGGTTAAGACAAAACGTAAACTCTGCTAGTTTCAGAATCTGGTTTTGCTCTTTTCCTCCCGTTTGGTTCTTGGATCTGGAAGGGGCCCCTGAATTAGTAATTATATCCCGGGTAAATCTGACGCCAAGTCAGTTTGGAAACCAACTTGTGAAATCTATGTTGCACAGATGGCTAGCTCCTTACCCAAGTCTTAGAAATAATAGTTCCTAAGACCATCCAAGCGACTCAGTGCTCCTCCATTTGAGGAGTCGTACACATGCTTTGGGCAGGCTTCAGTATTCGTCCAGTACAATGCTGAAGGAACTGGCAAACTTTAAGAAATAATCCCTGTCTTCAAGGCACGTCCGAGGGCACATATGGGAAGCTGGCAATGAGGTATTTAAAAAACAGCTGTTTAAACCTAGAACTGAGCTTTTCCAACTATATTATTGTTTCTAATTGACGAAGCTGTATTTTAATCACACTTTGGCCAGCTAAAGCCTTGTGAGACTGTTTTGAACTTTGATTCTGGTGTCACGGTCTTTCCACGTGGCTCATCCTGAATGACACCAGGTTTGCTGAGACAGAGAAGATGAAGGGGATTTTGAGCAGCAGTTACCATTGCTCAGAACAGATGCAATCTGGTTACAAAGGGGACACAGGTGAATGAACATGTCCAGCCACTGAAGATGACAGCGTTGACAGTAGAAAATGAAGACTCTTTATTTTTCTTAATCTATAAATATCTGTACTGTCTCTTTAAAGACTTTACCCTTTTTTTAAGACATTAACTTTATTCTTTATATTCTTTTTCTTCTCTCTCCCAAGCCTACATACATTCATCCAACACTGTGACTCATTTAGTGGTCTGTCAGAATCTGTTTTATTGTGAATCTGTAAATTTTTTACTATCCAGGAGCATTTCTTAAAATGCTAAGCACTTCTTAAAAACTTAAGTTGCTCCATGTAGGAGTAATACGGTACCGCCTGTTTACCGCCAGTCTAAACCTTAACTGCACTGTTATTATGGTAATTACGGTAGTTCCTGCCTGAGACACCAGCACAGTTCAGCATGGCAGAGCTGAGCAGCTTCTGCTTCAGAGCCATTTGGTGCCCCTGAGCCACACACAGTTCCAGGCACACAGCAGTCCACATTGTCATCAAGCAAGCCGTAGCACTTTATTCCACATGCTCCACTCAAAAGCTCTGTCTCCCGCAGGAGCCAGACAGAGATCACAATGGCAGCATAGCCCAGAAAGCTGGCATTTTAAAACAGCCAGTTTTTCCCTGTTGCTGAGTCAGGACAATTTCTCTCTGCGGCACACCACCCACAAACAGCAAAAAAGCCGCATTAAACTCTTTTTTTCTTATTTTTAAGCCTTTTATGTTTAAAATAAGTGGATTTAGTCCATCACGTTGAGCGCCACTCTGTTGTAATAAGAGCGGCGGGCTACTTTCCTGGCACCCGGCTGCCCACATGGCTAGCTTTATCCGAAATAATTACACGGAGACTGTATTCTTTTTTTTTTTGATTATGCTCATGGGTTTTATTTTTTTTAATTTTTATTTATTAGATTTCTGATTCTTGACTATATTCTTTTGAACACTGCCTGGCCCATTAGTTCCAGCCTCTTATTGGCTAGCTCTTACATATTGATCTAACCCATTTCTAATAATCTGTGTAGCCCACGAGGTGGCTTACCAGGGAAGATCTTAATCTGCAGCTGTGTCAGGTGGGAGAATCATGGTGACTGCCTAACTCGGCTTCTTTCTCCCAGCATTCTGTTCTGTCTATTCTGCCTACCTAATTTTCTGTCCTATCAGGTGAAGCAGTTTTCTTTATTAGTTAACCAATGAAAGCAACAGATAAGATACAAGACCCACCTCCATCAGACTGGAGCCCGTGAGAGATGGGGAGTGAACTCGGGGGCACTAAACACTTATATTTAAGGCCAAACCCATTGGAGGAAACCCTCAAAGTTGATGCATGCAACTCTTATCTTGAGGTGGGAAATCACAGGAACTCATACAGAACGAGACTGACGGCACCAGATTAGAGAGTATGAAGAGGAGGTAAACTGTTATCTTTGAACACACAGGAATTCAGTTTAAAATGAAAGCCAAAACATACACGGGACAAATCTACATTTTTAATCTTCACCTTTATCATGTCTACAAAAGAAGTTACTAAATAAATACATCTAAGTTTCTTTAGACTGAGTTATTGAGGGGTTGCTCAAGACAAACGAAAATGACATAATTTGGGATATACATATAAAAACACTTCTAACAATATTTAATAGATGACAAAAAGCTCAATAAAAGGACTAAGCACAGCAGCACACCAGTGGGCCATTCCTTTGGAAAGGCTCTGAAGCTGTGCACGCGGGATCGGCAGGTCGGCTGAGTGGTACATTAGCATCTGCAGTGTTCTAGTTTGCTCAAAACAGAAAGTTACACCAAAGACATCTTTAGCCCAGATGATGGGCTAACTGAAAATCTTTCCTTGCTTGTTCTGGGAATCAGATGGGCAGATCTGAACCTGGATTTTAAAACAGCCGCCTCTAAGTAGGTGTGGGGGGTCAATCTACCGTTCGCTAGCTTTCACCTGTGGCTGGGGGGGGGGGAGTTATCAAATTTACAATTGAATATTACAAACACAAGAGCTGATTTCTAACGGACGAGATTATTCTAGATGTAAAAACAACATTGTTTCATGCCATCCCAGCTTGGAATCGCAAACTCCAGTTGAGTCCAAAATTGAAACCTCACGGAGATTTTAATCTTTTTTATTTTTTTTGGACCTAGAGAGGGAAGGAAGCCTACCTTAGTTTGGAGAAAATATTAAAGAGGGAGATAAACACAGAGACACACACACCACACACGGTATGTGGGCAAGCTGGTACTTTCGGCAGGGGGATCCCCAAGGCCTACAAGTAGGAAGGGGGTCGGAGAGGCACGTTTTTCTGGAGTCTGCGCTGATTTGGGGGCTGCCTGCCCATCTGACTTTCTCATCTGGCGGTCGGGATATTGCCTCTGGTTCACCTCCAGGACCGGTGGTGTTGCGGTCCATGTCAGCTCCCGGGAGAAGTGCGCAGCTGAGGGGCAGGGGGCGTCGGAGCCCCTCTCCCACAGCTGCTTCCGGAAGTTTCTGTGGCCAGAGCCCCCAACCTCAGCTCAGCCCCCACGAGGAGTCCGAAGTGGCGGGAAGCCGAGACTTGAGAGGCCGCCCCGACGCGAGGGCGGCGGGAAAACCTGGCGGAGGATCCGGAGCGTCCGGCAGTGCCCGGCTCAGCGTTCGGGAAGTAGGGGCCATGGGTCGCAGGTAGAAATGCCCACACCAAGCGGGGCCTCGCCACGGAGGGGCGGCCAGGGCCTGCGGGCGGGCCGTTTCGGTGCCCCTCCCGCGCCGCCGCTGGCCGGGCGATGGCGGCGACGGTTTCTCGGCTCCCCCGCCCCCGACGCCGATGGCGGCGCGTTCCGGCCCTCCCTCCCCCACAGCTTCGCCCCGCGGTCGACAGAGCCGGTGAAGCCGGGAGGGCGGGGAGCGGCGGAGGGACGGCGAGAGGGCGGAGGTTGCGTGGTGCAGGCGGCGGCGGCGGCGGGAGGAGGAGGGCCGGCAGGCGGGCAGGGGAGGGAGGAGGAGCGGGCGCCGTGTCGCACGCAGCTCCAGGCGGGGCAGCCCGGGCGCTGAGGGACGCGGCCAGACCTCGGCGGGCCCCGCGAGCACTACACGCCGTCGCCCGAGCGTCGGGGGGCGCCCGGAGATGCGGGTGAGTAGCGGCTCGGGCCGCGGCGGCGGGAGGCAGCGCAGGCCCCCGGCGGAGCCGCGGCGTCGCAGTGACTCGGGCCGCGGCGGCCGAGCCCGGGCTGCCGGCGAGGCCTGAGGCGCCGCGCCGCGCCGCGCCGCGGCCAGGCGGAATGGCGGCCGGGCCAGGGAAGTCGTGGGCGGAGGACGCCGAGGGCGGAGCGGAGCCGGCAGGCCCGGCCTGAGTCACCCGGCCGGCCGGGCTCGGCCTGGGCCAGGACTCGCAGGGCCAGGCCCCGGCTACGCACTGGGAAAAAGCCGGACTCGGCGCGGCCTGTGGCGCCGGCCTCCGCACCTCACGCGCCACCCACCCCTCCCTTCCCCTCGGTCCTGCGGGTTCCGCTCGGCCGGGGCGCCTGTGAACCCGGGGACTCGTGCTCTCGGAGAACCGGGGGCTCGCATTGTTGCGACGGTGCGGGGCATGATTATTGGGTAACAGTGGTGCCCGGGGCTCCGTTCTCTCCGTGAGCGTGGCCGGGCAGGCGCGCAGGGATGCGGTGTGCTTCTCCAAACGCACGGAGCCCCGGGGCGTCCGCCAGCCCTCTCGAGTCGGGCTGGGCCCAGCGCGGCGGCCTCGGCGCGCCCCCGGGCCCGGCGGGAGCGCGCGCTCTGACCCCAAAGGTAACCGGGCGCCAGGCCAGGAGGACCAAGTCGGGGTCCCGTGGCCCGTGGACTCGCGCTCCTCTATTCTTAAGTCCCGCGTGGCCCTGAAAGCCCCCTCTTCCTGTCACCTGTGCACCGTGAGACACACGAGCTAATTCAGAAAGCAAGGAACGCACGCACACTCATTCCTTGAGCCTAATCTCCGAAGTTAAGGGAGCCAAAATGATTCCCCTTCCCGACGAGGTCACTGTCGGGGCTTGTAGAGTTAGTTCGCAGTCGTTGGGGGTCTGTGGTAAGGGCACAGACTGAAACGCAGTCAAGTTGTTCAAGCGGTTTTAGTTGCTCTGTGTGTACTTACTCTTTGCTAAAGCTAAGTGTGGAATAAATGATCACTGTTTTAGAAAGGCGCTTATTGGGGTGACAGAAGAGGAACCAACCTTTTTACTTTAAGTTTCTAGGACCTAAACCTAACACATTGAAGAAGCGAGTGTAGTTTAAGAAAATAAGGATATGAGGGGTTTTTTTTCTCTGTTTGAAAAGGTTTCAAGCAGTTATTTAATTTTTACTTAAAACCTGTATTTATTGCTTCCCATAGTAAGTTGAAAAAGTTACATCTCATTTTAAAATCTGAGTATGCAAACACAAAACTGGCTTGTTTTATCTTCTATTATCCCCATTTTTGGAGGTTTTAGGGGAGCACTTACAAAACCTGGGAGAAAAGGCTGAAGTACTTTCTAAAAATGTTAACCTCTTCCCTTTTCCCCTCATTGGTATCTTCTTTTAAAAAAGCCAACCAACTTTAGATGTGCTAGGATGGATGCTTCAGTTTGTAAAATGTGTCTTTCCTGAGCCTGGTAGGTGTGGCCCGAATTCCTACATGCTGCATACATTTGAGCTGATTTGGCCAGGTGTCTTTAGACACTGTAGAGTGTTGTTCTCAGGAACTCCTCCTCCTTGTTGCTCTATTTAATTTTGCCAGTGCCAGCTTATTTCCCATACATTTTGACTATGAGATCATTGAAGACAAGGGAATAAGTCCTTTGTTTCCCTCAAATAACATAGAACATGATTTTGGTGGTACCTTGAATAAATATTTTGAACTAACTAAATAATCCTAGGGTTTTACCACTCCCCCTAATTTTGGCTGCAGAAAACAGCCTGCAGAAAATGACTGCTGTTGAGCTGGGTAAGAGGGCAAACTTGATTCTTATGTTGCCTGCCCCTTTAGAATGGAATTGTCGTCTTTGGGTCTCCCTCCACCTCCATAGCTAGGGGTAAAATGTTGAGGGTTTCTTTAGTTGTGGAAATCCAGATAGTGTGAAATAAATCTAGTTCAAGGGGTCAATATTTAGACTTTTTTTGTTACTAATTGAAACAAACTTGTTTTTATCTCTTTGCCTTTGATGTAGAGCAGGTTAGTATTTAAGGCTGTTTCCTACTGGGAAGATAGGTCAGCCCAGTTGTACCAAAAGTTTCTGTGCATGCACCCCAGGGCACATGTGGAAGCCAGAAGATGGACTTCAGTAGTCTGTTCTGTATCTTTTGGGCCCCAGAGACCAAACTCAATTCCTTAGTCTTGGCAGCAAGTACCTAAGGTGGTTTTTAAGTGATATCATCTAAGTTTTCTTTAATCCCTTAAACTATGTGAATTCCAGGAGAATGTCATAACTTTTAAGCACAAGCAGTGGGCATTGGAGAACTACCTTGTAGAACATAACATACCATTTGTGTATGACCACCAGAGTTATAAAAAAGCCAGGTTTGATTGTATTTACTTTCTCCTTTGGGAAGCCTGGACAGAGGAAGGGTACTCTGCTCTCCGCTTTCACTCACGCTTCAGCTTGATTGCAGTTCTGTTCCGTTTGGTGATCTCCGTGTCTTTCTTTTCCTTCTGACCACTTGTCAGCTCGGCATCTCCATCTCAGGAAAGCTGCCATGCTGTCTAGGAGCTTTCCCTGGTCCTCGTGATGTCCTGTCTATGGTATTATCTCAATGCTTACCCTTCTGATGGTGGTTTCTTCCACTAACCTGACCTTTACCCAGGGACAGGGTGGAACACATCTGACCCTAGTACCTAGCACAATGCTCATGCCAATATTCATGTACATCCTTCCATTTCTGCAAAGCCCTGTGAAGTGTAAGTACTGACGTTTAACCTTCCTTGTAGAAAAAAGGTTCCTGGACCGAGTAGTTTCTATCAAGGCTAAGAAGATGTAATGCCCCACCCAGGTGGGAGGTTAGAGCAAGATGGTAATCCCGGAGTTTACCATTACTTTTTAACCAAGGGCTCACCCTGAAAGTCTGATGTATATGAAATAGAGGAAGATTAGTAGAGACTAAAGTGAGAGCATCTTTAAGTGTTGATGTCTGACCTTTACAACAAAATGTATCATACATAACAATGGTTGGCTCCCAGGAGTGAGTTTATTCTTCCTGGTCCTTCAGAAAACACTGGAGAGTACTTAGGCACGGCTGGTGTAGGCAGGGGCAGTTGTGGGACTTCGGGGCTGTTGTAAGTTGGTGTTATGTTCTGAAATTCTTAACCAGTAAATAAGCTACATTTTTTTAAAAGGCCTGTGTCAGAAAATACTTTAGAAAACAGGCTGTCAATTTAACTCTGTATAAAGTATGTGCTGGTATAAGTAATTAAAGTTGTAAAATGGTGATTTTAGGTGAACTTGTGTGCTTTTAAAATATTTTTTAGAAAAAAAATTAATAACCAAAAAATAACAATTTCAAGTCTCAGGTGGAGAAACTTAAATAATACCATAATACCAAAAATACAGACTTTAAAGAAGATAGTACAATTACTTTGGAATTATAAAACTTCCTTATGATAAACAGAGTAAACGGCAAATCACAAACAAAAATGTTTTTATGAGCAAATTTATTTTTTAGACTATCAAAGAGAGCTTGTAAACTAATGGGAAAGAAAGATTTCTTCACATGGGAAAAAAAAGACAAACTAGGGTAGAAAACCAAGAAGTCTTCCGCTTCACCAGCAGTGTTCCCAGAAGTGGGCATCTGAGCTGTTTTCAAATAAGCCACTTCTGTTGAGAAGGTGGAGAAGTATGCCTACTTGTTGATAGAAAGAGTATAAGTAAATATAATTTAAAATATTTTTTCCTGTATGGATGTTTGCAGGCATATATGTGTATGTGCCATATGTGTGCCTGGTGCCCAGAGAGCAGACCTGGTGACCACAGAGGCTAGAAGAGAGCACTGGATCTCCTAGAACTGGTTACAAGCCACTGTGTTGGTGCTGGAAACTGATCCTGACAGCTCAGGAAATGCTCTTAACTGCTGAGCCATCTCTTCAGCCCCAACTAAATACAGTTTTTCAAGAACAAGCCGTGTAACAGGAACTTTTGAAATGATGTATAATTTGATATAACTTGCCTAATCTTAAGTTTTTTATTCATATAAAAAGTGGTAATAGGGGGCTGGAGAGATGGCTCAGTGGTTAAGAGCTTTGCCTGCTCTTCCAAAGGTCCTGAGTTCAATTCCCAGCAACCACATGGTGGCTCACAACCATCCGTAAAGAGATCTGGCGCCCTCTTCTGGCCGTCAGGCATACACACAGACAGAATATTGTATACATAATAAATAAATAAATATTTTTAAAAAAAAAGTGGTAATAGACTAATGACCCCCCCCATGTGACTTAATGTGTGCGCGCGCAGACACACACACACACACACACACACACACACACACACACACGGAAAGAGTTTCTCCGTGTAGCTTTTGACTGTCATGGAAGTTGTTCTGTAGACCAGGCTGGCCTAGAACTCATAGAGATCTGCCTGCCTCTGCCTCTCAAGTGCTAGAATTATAGGTGTGTGCCACCACTGCCTGGCTTAATGCCTTCTTAATTGTGCATTCATTTTCAGTTTGGGGTTATTGTGGATAACTATTTGAGTATGGTTAAGGTAAATCTTTGCATTTTTGTAATACTGTATTGAGTATTAAATTGCAAAAATAATAAAAATTTGTAATGTATAGAGCTTGTTGTGTGAGTGTATGTATTTTTGGAAGATAACTGCACGTTAAAGATAATAGTGATTATCATTAAGAAGTGGTTCATTTTAGTTTTTTGTGCTAATTTTTATAGTGCAAATAGACAGCTAAAAATGTAATATAGTGGATTGGTTCTTCTTTGGAATCTTTTGGGGCCAAGGTGCTGGGAATGGAACCCAGGAGAGCCTCAAACTCTGTATGCTAAGCAAGTCCTCCACCACTGAGTTTCGTTCCCAGCACAGTGAGATAATTTTCAAAAGCATAAATCTTAAGAAAATAGTAATTGAAGAACCACTGCCAAGGAAGATCATTTTGCTTATTCAGTGCAGAAATGAGTTGGTATTTGAGTTCCCTGCCCCTCCTTTCCATGCGTTAATGAGTAGGTTAATGAGTAGCCTGATTCTTTGGTCAGGTTCTGTCGTTTGTTCTCATTCATTCCCTTGTCTCATCATCCTTCACATGCTCCAGGTCCCTTCCATTAAACTGTCTTAGTCTCATGAAGCTCACCGTGTTTTGATATCTTACTGTTTATTTAAGAGCCTTCATAGCGAATGTTTCCTTTTCTTTATTTCCCTTTTTTTTCTAAAAAAAAGTGTGTGTGTCTACACAAGTATGTACATAGGCATGCGGTAGCCTATGTGGAAGTCAGGACAAACTTGTAGCACTCAGTTCTTTTCTTCTACCTTGTGGGTTCTTGCAATCAAGCTCCAGTCACCAGACCTGGAGGCAGCTGCCTTTCTCTGCTGAGCCATCTGGACAGCTAGCTGAGTTTTCCTTTTTCTTGGTGATAACTGAACATTCCATCCTGTTTTGCTTAGTTCATAACTCCTAATAATAGTAGATACATTTTAAGTTGAATGTTGAAACTATAATACCTTCATGTATAGTAATGAACCTAACTAAAAATTAGGAAAAATTACTTGACACAGTTTATGCTTTGGAAAACTGAAAGTTTTGTTTTTATCAGTTATCTAAAAAAAATACTCTAAATTAGAAATAATTGTGGGGATTAAGAGAAGATAGGTACACAGAAATGTGCATAAATGCATAGAAACTCTCACCAGGTATCAAGGGGGAAACTAAAATAGTTATTTGTACCTGAGAGACATCTTAAACTCACAACGTGCAGAAAAGGTGAGAACTTAGATCTTCCTGCCTGGGAGTTGGAAAGAGGCTTGCTCTGGTCAGTCTAGAAGGAAAGGTTTGGAATCCTGCATGAGCTTGAGGTTGATGAGCCGTGGGGCAGACAGACTCCTAAGTCCTAAATGGAATCTTAGGAATGGGTGCAGATGCCAGGTTTACCTTTGGGAAGTGTAAGAATGGTTTGGGAGAGAGACCAAAGGGAGTAGAGGATGACAGACTCCTTCCATCTTAAAGATTAAAAGTCTTTAAGTGCTTTACTTACAGGTTAATGTTACAGGAACACTGGTGTTCAGCACTAAGTTTGTGCCAAAGACTTGCTGAATATGTACTTTTTGACTTACTGGTTGCCGCTTCTCAGCTTTCTCCTTCTTGCAGATGCCTTACATGGAAGAAGTCCATCTTTGCTGTCCTGGTTAAAACTAGACTTTGGCACATCTCACAGAAATGATGCTATTCATCAGCTAGTCTACTGAAATTCAACTTGAATGCTTCTTATGTGATAGGATGCTTTGGGTATAATTGATTTGGCTATTTGCATTATTTGAGAAGGGTTAGGAGGTATGGCTTTGTTGGAGTAGGTATGGCCTTGGAGGAAGTGTGTTGCTACTGGGAGTAAGCTATAAGGTTTCAAAAAGCCCACACTAAGACCAGGCGCTCTTGCTCTGTCTGTCTCTCTCTGTTTCTGTCTCTTGTCTGTCTGTGGATCAAGATGTAGCTCTTAGGTATTTCTGCCATACCACTCCTGCCTTCTACCATGCTCCCTGACATAATGATAAATGGACTAAACCTCTGAAACTGTAAGCAAGCCCCCTGGTTAAAGGCTTTATAGTGTAAGAGTTGCCTTTGTCATGGTGACTCTTCACAGCAATAAAACAGTGACTAAGACAATATATGTCTACCATGTATATATATGCCTGGTGTTAGAGGAGGCCAGGAGAGCGTGTCAGATTCCCTGGAACTGGAGTTAACAGCTGTTTGTGAGCCACCATGTGAGTGCTGGGGACTGGGCTTGAGTCCTGGAAGAGCAACAAATCCTCTTAACTGCTGAGCCATCTCTTCAGCCCCTTTTGTTTTTAATTTATGAGATCGCTTTGGCTGTTCCAAAGTTGTGATTTATTTCGATCCTAATATTTATAATGAATAGACTCATTCTACCTATTAACTGTTTTTCAGAATTAAAAAAAATTCTTCTGTGTGAGTGTCTGTCTGCATACACAAGGACATAGCACACATGTAAAGGTTAGAGGACAACTTCGAGGAGTTGGTTTTCTCTTGTGGACTTGAAGATCTAACTCAGATCATCAGGCAAGTGTCTTCCTCTGCTGAGACATCTCACCAGCCCCTCATATGTAAAATTATAGTGCTGTTAAAACTATGAGAGAAGCCGGGCGGTGGTGGTGCACACTTTTAATCCCAGCCCTCGGGAGGCAGAGGCAGGCGGATCTCTGTCAGTTTGAGGCCAGCCTGGTCTACAAGAGCCAGTTCTAGGACAGGCTCCAAATCTACAGAGAAACCCTGTCTCGGGGAAAAAAAAAAAAAAAAAAAGGCTATGGGAGAAAATCTGGATTTTGTAATTTGTAATTTCAGTGTTCCTTAACTTAAAAAATGTATTTTTACCTGAAAGCATAAATAATGGCTTTCAAAATAAGCTACTTGAAGATAAGCTTAGAAATCTTTCTTGCAATACCCAAATAAATGAAGCAAGTTATGTAACAGTAAAATTATGACACCATGGTAGTTTTGTTGTTAGGTGTATTGGGGTCTTGGATATGGTAGGCAAATGGCTATTGAGCTGTAATTTATCTCCAGCCCTTTTAGATTTTTTTTTCGTTCTGTTTTGACAAGATCTTTAGAAGTTGTCTGGGTTGGCCTTGAACTGTCTCTGCAGCTTAGGTTAGCCTTAGATTTGGGAACTTTTGCCTGGCTGCCTTAGTAGCTGGAATTATAGGTCTGTGTTATTAGTTCCAATCATCAGCGTTTTGTTTTGAGGCTGCATACACTAAACAAGTGCAGCAGTGAGGACAGTGTGTGGCTCTGTACAACACCAGTTGTACAACTTACACCATCTGGTGTAAGGATAGACGTTATGAACATCTCTGCATGGAGGGTGTGCTTATTAAAATACAGACAGCAGGGTTTAGTGGTTTTTAGTACTGGGGATTGAATGTAGGGCCAGACTCAATTATTGCAGGTAAGCTGCTAATGTGTCTGTCTCTTCTGCCCCTTAATACTTCTTGTAATGGCAGCCTCTGGAGAGCCGTAGGTGGGAGGGGCATTGGAGCCCAGGAGGATAGGTCAACCTGGGTCCAGATGTGAAGGCAAAAGCTAGAAACCCTAGTAACCACTCTTATATTTTGAAAAAAAAAAAGCAAGTTATGCAAGCTGAAAATGATTTTATTATTGAGAAGAAAGTCACACATCTTGATTGGGAGCAGTCAGTTCAAGAAAAATCTCCAGCATGTACAAAGTGCTGGAGGCTTATCTGTTTGAAAACCGTCTTCTAAGGGGAAGTTAATATTGCGGGATGTGAGAGATCATCCAAAAGCATGTGGATGGCATAAGAGGAACCCCTAAGGTTGGCCTCTAGAATGTACATACATGTGCACACATGCTTGCACATGAATGCATACACCTACACATGGACGGGATGACTTTTTGGAAATGTAGCATGACCATATGCCCAGAACAGGGATGGCAACAGGAGGTGACATGGAGCTTACTCTGAACTCTTGGGTGCTTCCAGGATTTCTCTTCATGTCGAGGATCTCATGAGAATGGAGCATGCACTTAACCCCTCATTTCTTTGTTTGAGGTCAGTACAGTAGTAAATTGTCTTTAAATCAAACAGTGTAAAACTCTGGGACTGGTTGAAGATCTAGAACCTCTGCTACACAGCAGGCCAGTGTAGGAAGATCGTGGATCAGGTTAGCCCT
Organism: Alexandromys fortis; assembly: GCF_014885135.2. Lineage (NCBI taxonomy): Eukaryota > Metazoa > Chordata > Mammalia > Rodentia > Cricetidae > Alexandromys > Alexandromys fortis. Next base: position 4,789,483 of record NW_026068030.1, read on the forward strand.
GACAACCTAGTGACCTGCCTCAAAGTGAAAAATAAGGATGCAGCCGTGTGATACAGTGCTTGCCTAGTGTTCATGACCCCCCCCAAAAAAAAAAAACATGAAAGAATTTAAATAAAAGAAGTGCATGTTTCTCTTCAGCTAATTTATGTAGTAGAGTAGGAGGAAGTATGCTTGAATGTTAGCTTAACTAAGGAGATCCCTAATGAGTTTTCAACTCAGGGCATCTGAGTTATTTTAGCAGAATAGAAGAAAGGAGAGGGGATGTTCTGTCTTTAATTGAAAATCCTGATGAGGTGATAAATAGCTAGCTGCATGTCCTCATGATGTGCCACTTTCAGACTCTTATTGAGCAGGTAGTTTTTCAGGCCTTAGTACTCACTGACCACAGGACAAAGTGGTCACTGTGCACATGAAACATGGAAATTGACTGAGTAGGACTATGGGAGCTATGAGTTGAAGTAGATTTCATGGCCTCAGTCATGGCATACTACATCTTAGCCAAAGCAGTTCTCATGCACAAGCCTCAGAGAGGGAAAGAAACAAGGGACCATTATCATACACTTGCTGGGAACACTTTGGTGTGAGTTTGGGGGCACTACTGCCTTTGTATCATCATATCAGAGGTATTGGGAAATTTACAGGCAGGATTTATTACTTCATTTTGACTGGAAAACTAGTATTGTCTCTCTATAGACAACGAAAGAGGCTCAGCAGTGACGAGATCTCTAGTGAGTTGTGGAGTGAGGATTTCAAGTACCAAAATGCTTACATGTTTGCCTCAAAATATCCTTGTAGTGTTTCTATAGTACAGCAAGCATCTGAAATGCTTAAAATCAGGAACTTTTTGAGGACCAGCTCAATACTCCAAGTGGGAAATTCCACACCAAATTTTATGTGACTTGCCACTGTCGAAAAATGCTCAATGAGTTTACCTTCATTTCAGCCTCTGTTTTGTAAAGTATGTGTAGAACATAAATGAAGTTGATGTTTAGATTTGAATTGCATATCCAAGATATCTTATATGCTTATGACATTCCAAAGTCTCGAAGAGAAAAAAAACTCTTCTGGTTCTGAGCATTTGGATAAGGAATACTCCATCTGTAGTACATACCTTGTTAGGTCCTATGAAGTTCATTTGTTTTCTTTGTTAGTCTTTAAAAAATAGTCCCAGTTGCTATTTACTAAATTGATTTCCTGATCTATACAGGAATAATGGATTATATCTTAGTTTGAACAACATGTATGCTATAGGTGGATGATGGGGAAAAATACAATTCCATTTTTCCTTATTTTAAAGGAAAATGCTTAGCAACAAAATACATAAGATTACCAGTATATATTTTTGAAGAAATAAGATTCAACTAGATTATTAAGGGAAAGTATTGTCCTGAAACTGAAAATTGGAATTTAGTTCTTAGTAGTTAAAACTAGACTATTTGGGGGCTGATGAGATAGATGTCTTAGCACAGGTAAAAGTGCCTGCAACCAAGCCTGACCACCTGAGGTTGAATGCACAAGTGGAAGAGGAGAACCAACACCTGCAGACTGTCCTTTGACCTTCTACCCCCACCTCTGTCTCTCAAGCTTCCTTCACCTCACAAGTAAATAAATATAATTTTTAAAAAAAAACTAGATTTTAAACTAGATTTTGACAAACAGGTCAGTTCTATATGACACCTTTGGAGTCTCATGTGCTTATATTTCCTGGCAAATTTTCAAGTTTTCTAAGTGTTCATGATATCCTCCTGGAGTCATAATAATTAAAGTAGAAAAGGTACAGAGGTTGGCTGAGCTAAACTTCAGTATGAAGTAATTTTAGTACTTTTAATGCTTTATAGATATTTAGGCTTAATAGAGATAGTCTTCTAATAATTGTTCTGGTACCAGTTCTAAGAGAACAAAAATTATTTACTAATTGCTAGATGTTCATTCCTATGAGAAAATTCTATACTTTGATATCTGAGATTTCCTGTAGTTGAAAACATATGTTTGAGAGAATGACTGTAAATATTTATATTCTACAATCAGAATAAGAACAAGAATGACAAAAGGAGAAGGCTGCTGAATTCATTTTGTAAAAATTTGAGGATCTGGTTCCCGAGCTTAGCTAGCTTTCAGAGAGTGGTGGGAGCAGGTCGGAACTGTGAAGTTCAAAATATAAATGTTTACTCGTGACCTCCACCAGGATTGGGAGTCATGGTCTTCTTTCTTAACTTATAACATCAGTTTTATAGTTTGTACAGCTTGTTTAAATAACTAACTTTCTCCCGAAATTTTAAATGGTTTATTTTTATGAGTACTTGCGCACGTGTGTATGTGTGTGTTATGTGTGCTAAGATGGCAGTGGCCAGAAGAAAGCGATGAATCCCCTGGAACTGGGGTTACAAGATTGTGAGTCGGGATGTGGGTGCTGAACATGGTCCTCTGCAAAGTGTCTGCAGAGTCATTTGTGTTGTCACAGGATGCAGAGTGCGTGGCTAACCAGTGTTGCTAGAACATCTGCATTGTGCCAGATGCTGTTGAGTGCTGAAGATTGAGCTGTCAACAGCCATAGAACCATGGGCCTGTGGATCAGTGGTTTTGCTCTTGAAATCTCTAAGAGGGTGAGATTTTCTGTTTACAGATAGTCATTATATATACACATGTCAAATTGATGTTTCTATGATCACCATAGAAACAAATCTCTGGCACATCTCTGAGGAATTATCTAGAGTAGGTTGGGATGGGCAGTACCATTCCTCCAGCTAGAATCCTGAACTCAGTAAAAAGAAAAAAGCTACCTGAGCATAGTCTTTCATCAGCTTCTGCTTCCTGACTGTGGATACAATGTGGCCAGCTGCCTTACACTCCTGCCACCATACCTTCCCTTTCACGATGGTCTGCACCCTTAAAGTGATACGAAATAAAGCCTTCCTCCCTTAAGTTCTATTGTCAGGGTATTTTATTGCAGCAATAGAAAAAGTAAATATACATTTTCCATTTTTATAATAACAGTTATAAATGTAAAACCTACTTAATAAATCACTGATTACCCAAATAGCAATGACTCTTAAGAAAGCCTAATTTCAAATTAAGTAAAGAAAATAAGTATAACATTTAATATTAAATGGTATCTTTTGATTACTAGTGTTTTCTGTTTTGTTGTCTATAAGTATGTTTCACAAGTGCAGTATACAAATCAACAATGAACTTCTAGTCTCCTTTTTAAGGAAAGTTTTGCAAATACTACACAAATAAGTTCATTATCCTAGACTTGCCCTTGTTTTTAATGGATTGTAACCCTTTTCTAGTAAATGCATATGATTTCAAAGCTCATGGGTTTTAAGGAACATCTTCTGCCACTCTGGGTTTTAGAAGGAAGAACGCAGTCATTTACTGGGAGGGGTCCTACTATGTCCCAGCTATATTTCCACCTAGAGTGTCTTAATCCTTACAAAAGTTCTGGGAATCTGGTGTTTCACTTCCCTCCTTTACCTTGTTGAGGTGAAACTTTTTTATATTTATGACATACAGTAAGATAGCTGTTCTTTACCTTTTTGGTAGCAGGGTTGGAGGCCAGGGCCTAGACCTGAGCTCTTACTGCTGAGATACTAGACTTCTGGTCCCCTAAATGCTATTAGATGATGAGATCAAACTATAAACAATTTCAATAACCTCACATATTTATCCTTTTGCAATTCAGGATTTCTTATTAGCATTTCTCTTTTTCTTTTACTTTCCGGCATGTATACAATATGTTATTAACTCTAGGAACTGTACTGTGTAGTGGCTCTCCAGAGCTTATGCATCTGATAAAACTAAACTGAATCCTCTGAACAATGCTCCCCCTGCCCTGTATTTATTTTAACATGAATGAACACAGTTCAGACTGTCAGTATGGAACGGGTCAGTCAGTTGGGTGCTGTTGACTTCTAGGTGAATGCGCTAGTCACAAGCTAGTCACACTTCATGTTTTGCTTTGTTCATTTTTTCTAGGCAGCAATTGGTTTGTTTATTGAATGTCATCTGGTGAGCTGAGTTGGGGGTCATAGTGTTGAGGTCGCCAAAAGGACTTGTTTAAAGGAGTAGAAGGCAGAGACACAAGCATGCTGCAGCAGACGGTGGTCTGCTTTGTATCTGGTTGTGAATCCATGGTCACATAATTCAATCTGAGACATGCGGAAAAGGTGGATTATGTTTTTAAGTAAGGTATGTGATTTAATTTTGGTAACTGAGGCATGATAGTTGTCGTATCTGCCCAGACATTTGTAAGTTAGCCTTGCATTCTAGCTTCAGAACTTAACTCATTCTAGTGTAATGGGGAGTGGGGAAAAGCTCTCCCAGCTCAGGTGTCCTGGGGATGCAGCTGTGACAGCAGGATCAGGAAAGGCAGTGCCTGTGTTTGTTAGCAACAGAGTCTGCCATCTCTTCTCAACATTGTTTTGAGTGCGCTGGTTTCCTTCCTTCCCCGTCTAGCAGAGACCCCTGCCTGCCCCATGGTGTCGGGGGTACAAAGCACTCTACCACTGGCTCTTCATCTGCAGCAATATTTTTTAAGATTCCCAATCTCTACACACTGAAAGTGACTTTCAGAATAGATCTTTTCATTGATAGCCTTTTTGCTCTTGCGCTCATCACATTAACTCTTCTCCTTTGGTCTGTATTTTGGGTTTTCTGTGTCTCAGTGGCTGTTATAAGTGCCAGTCCCCAGCTCTCCTTTTTTATACTTTGAGGATATTATCCAGGCTGATACCTGTACTTGTATACAGTGCCTGCTTATTTCTTGAGGTGTGGTTTCCTTTGAGCTTGAGTTTTGTGTTCTATTCTTTTACATTTACTTAATATTAATGTTTATCAGGGGGCGGGCATGCACATCATAACACACTGGAGGTCAGAGGGCAGCTTTCAGGAATTGGTTCTCTCCTGTCATCATAAGAGCACAGGTGGTCAAATTTAGGTAATCATGCTTACGCTAAGACCTTTACCCACTGAGCTGTCTCACTGGCTGAGGTTTATAATTTTAAAAGCTGTCCACCTGGGCATTTTCATTTTTGTGGTTTTTTTTTTTCAAAGTTAACATATGTAAAATTAAGCCCTCTTCTCTCCCTTCTCGAGTCATGCTCCTTCACATAACTTATTAGCCATATGTCGTTGTATCAGACTGCTTTACTTTTGAGGTTTTTTTTTTTTTTTTTTTTTTTTTTTTGGTTTTCGAGACAGGGTTTCTCTTTGGCTTTGGAGCCTGTCCTGGAACTAGCTCTTGTAGACCAGGCTGGCCTCAAACTCACAGAGATCCTCCTGCCTCTGCCTCCCAAGTGCTGGGATTAAAGGCGTGAGCCACCACCACCCGGCTTACTTTTGAGGTCTTATAGCATAAAAACTTTTAAGTGTTGAATTTAGTACCTAAGTTTCACAGAAACCTGCTGATAGGTGTCTAACTGATCATTTAGCTTGTCTAGTTGTGAAATAACACACTTTTGAACTCCATCTTTGTTTATAATATGTTGTTAGGTGATTGCCTGAACAGGGAACCATTGGCTGAGATCATACAGGCAGCTGTTTTTATCGCTCTTACAATATACATTTTAATTTAATTTTTAAAATTTATGTGTATAGGTGTTTTGCCTCTATGTGTGTTCACCACAGTTGTGCCTGGTGCTTGAGGAGGTTAGAGAGGGTGTTGGGTCCCCTGGGACTGAAGTTTTACATAGTTATGAGCTACTATATGGGTTCTGGAAATGAAACTCGGGTCCTATGAAAGAACAGTCAGTACTCTTAACTACTGAACTATCTCTCCAGTCCAATTTTTGTGTTTTGGTTTTGTTTTATTTTTGGACCATGAGGATGTTCAAATTTAACAGACCTGTCCATCTGAGGCTTAACATTTACTTCCCATTTAAAAGCTAATGAGTGGATTCTTAACTACTGTAATCTCAGGAGTGGTGGGTATAAATGGTGCTGGCAGTAACTGTCACCGGACAATGAAAATCACTGCAATTTCTTTGCCTGTCTCCCTCTCTCTCCCTCCCTCCCTCCCACCCTCCCTCCCTCCCTCCCTCCCTCCTTCCCTCCCTTTCCTTAATTTCTTTCATTCTTTTTTGTTTGTTTTTTTTGTTTTCAAACAGGGTTTCTCTCTAGTTGGCCGTCCTGGAGCTCACTCTATAGACCAGGCTTCAAACTCACAGAGATCCGCCTGCCTCTGTGTCCTGAGTTCTGGGGTTAAAGGCGTGCGCCATCACTACCACCTGACTTACTGAAGAAGAGCACTAGAAAATGCTCTGGTCTATTGCTAGCATTCATGATCAGGGGATTGTCACATTTCAGACAGGCTAGTGAAAATAAAGATGTCATTTCCTTTCATCATTCACAGTGTCCCTAGATTTATCTGTCCATGTATGAGTGTGCGAGGGTGCAAGTGTGTTCATATGGAAGTCAGAGGATTGCTTTCAGGGGTCAGTTCTCTCTTTCCCGGAACTGCCATCAGGATCAGGCTTTCCCATAAGCACTTTACCACTGAACTCCTTCATCAGCCTAATTAGCCTAATGCCCCTGAGTGCTACCCACAGAGCCCATGGAGGTCTCTCACTTCACCTAGCTTCCCTCCAGTGCCCTTCCTTCTTTGAAGGTAGCTATTTCTTATTTTTAATTTACCTTCCTGAAAACAAATATACTTAATGTCTGTTGATATTTGCTCTTCCCATACACAGATGATCTCCTGCTTTGACCAGCTAATGTCTACTGAGAAATCCTGTGTGGTCAGTACCCAGAGGCCCTCCTCATTCCTTTGCATAATTGCACAGGCCACCAAGGTGTGGACATACCAAACTGAGGTCGTCTTGTCCTCTGTTGGTGGATTTTTTTGACCAGTATTTTGCAGTGACCAAACTTGAATTTACAACTTCTTGTGACTTTGGCCTATTTATTTGTGGGAAAGATTCTAGAAGTGGACTTCAGGGTGGAAGGGTAAATGTTTCTATTTCTAGGGGGGGAAAGCCAACTTGTATCAATGAACAGTTCTATGAGTTATAACTAGGTTGATTTTTTTTAAAAGATTTTTATTTCAAATTTTGTGTATATAGGGAGAGGTATGTGCACGTGTGTGCATACAGGTTGCTGCCAAATCCAGAAAAGACATTGTCATATCTGGAGTTTAAGTTACAAGTAGTTGTGAGCTGCCTGACATTTGTGCTGGGAACTCTGGTCCTCTGCAAGAGCCCTAAATATTCCTAACAGCGGAGCCCTCTTTCCAGCTCCTTGAATTTTAATAATGTTATTGTCTGTCCTTGAATGGAGGTTTGCAAGTACAAATCTGAGGCAGCTGTTGCCCTCTTTCCCTCTTTGTGGCACTCCTACACAGTCGGGTCATTGACCATAATTCTTACTTTGAATTGTTTTTCTCATCTGGCTTTGTTTTCCATTGTTGTTGTGGGTATTGAGCCATTCATTATCTCGGTTCTCTTGTTCAAGTTCCTATTAGGACGCTGCTTGTGTCCTCCTCAGGGTAAAGTTCACACGTTGCCAGACTAACATTTATAAACTCAGGTTAGTAGAACTCTTTTCTGCTCATAGCAACAGACTAAAGGCCTGTGTACACTTGGCACAAATGTGCCCTCCCTGCCTCTCAAGCTTTTTGTACACATTTGTCCCTCAATCTTGCCTGCTTTTGGGCAGTTGGGGGGGGGGCGTTTGATACAGGGTTTCTCTGTAGCTTTGGAGCCTGTCCTGGAACTACCTCTTCTAGACTAGGCTGGCCTCGAACTGACAGAGATCTGCCTGCCTCTGCTGGGATTAAAGACATGCGCCACCACCGCCTGGTTAACCTTGCTGCTATATCCCATTTGTACTTCTGCTGTTGAGATATTGATCACCCTTGCTGAAAGATAAAAATCATTGTTTAAAAGCCTTTTTCTTGATCATTGTGGCCATCATTATGGCCAGGCAAGACTTGTTTCCCTTCTGAACTTGTGTCTCCATTATTATCTATGTCTTTATTAGTAAGATGATAACTTATACACATATATATACCCGTGCTTTGAAATCGTATTTTTTTTCTGTTTATGTATTTTCCTGTTTACATAGGGCAGGGATCAACATCTCTGCTGATAGGGTAAGCTTTAAATTAGAGTGTTAAGTAATGTCACTAATCCTAATGTTAGTTTAAAAGCACACACACACACACACACACACATATATGTGTGTGTATATATATATATGTGTATATATATATATATATATATATATATATATAGAGAGAGAGAGAGAGAGAGAGAGAGAGAGAGAGAGAGAACTCAAGTCATCTTCTGGCAATGTTTTCGTACCTATGAATGAACTAAATGAAATGCATAAAAATTTAAAATTAACATGTTTAAGTGCGGTCGTTCCCCATCCATCTTTGCCTGACCCCCACCACATAGGATTTTTTTTTAAGTGTATGAGTGTTTTTTTCTGTATGTATGCTTGGTACCCAAGGATGCTGGAAGAGGGCACTGAATGCCTTGGAACTAGAGTTAAGGATGGTTGTGAGAGCCATGTGGGTGCTGAGACCTAATCTCAGGTCCTATAGTTGAGTAGCCAGTGCTCTTATCTGCTGAGCCATCTCTCTAGTCCCCTTTCCCTTTAAATGGCTTTGTTTAGGTGTTATATATCTTAAAATACACTTGTTTAAATTTACAAATAATTTAGCTCTAGGAAAGTTAGAGTTATGCATACATATCCAGTTCAGAATGTTTCTACAGCCTATAAGATTTCCTGTGCTTATTTGTAGTCATTCCCACCCTGCTCTAGGCAACCACTAATCTATTTCTGTCTAGGGATGCTTCTTCTGGGCATTTCATACAATACAAAAATTACTTGTGTGATGTGTGGTGTTTTGTACCTAGCACCCACTTGATTGATATATTTTTAGGGTTCATCTGTGTTGTATTAGTACTTTATTTTTTTAAAAAAAAAAAAAGTTTACGTGTGGGTGTTTTGCTTGTATTTATGTGTGTGTACCACATATATTACATTGTCCCTGGAGGCCAGAACGGGACATTGGATCACTTGGAACTGGAATTACAGGTAGTTGTGAGCTGCTCTGTGGATGCCAAGAACCAAACCTGAGTCCTCTTGCAAGAGCAGCAGGTGCTGTTAACCACTGAGCCATTTCTCCAGCCCCTAGTACTTCATGTTTTTACATTATTAGTAATATTTAATAGTAGAGCTGCCTTGTATTTTGCTCATTATTTACTTGTTGATCAATGGTCATTTGAATTGTTAGACTTTTTAGACTTTTTGGCTTTACAAATAATGTGCCACAGACATTGGTATAAATATTTTTGTGTATTTTTTTTAATTGGGGCTAGATAACTTACTGGAATTGATGAACCACATGCTAAATTTGCTTTAACTAACTTAAGTTCTATAGATATTTGCTGACTTGGAAAGAGATATAAATACTTCTTATGATATTCCTGGGACTTGAGGAGTTGATTTTGGTTTTTCAGGAAGCAAACTTTATTCTCCTTTGGACACATATTTGTTTCTTCTCTCAGAGCCATTGACTTAAAACCTTGAAATGGCCTAAAGAAGTATAGATAAGCTTGACTAATATCTGTAGTAAACCTTTATTAGGAATTTAATTAAAAATTAGATGTGCTGGGGATAATATGTAGCATTCTACCATTGAACCACAGTGTCAGTCCTGATTTAATTTTCATGTGTTTCTTGTCAAATCAGTTTGAATAGAAGTTCCTTTCACTTTGTGTTTAAAAGAGATAATCTAAATTTTAAGTGAGTTTTGTGAGCCTTAAATTTCAGTACTAAAATTATGTAGCTTTGCATAAAATAGTAAATGTTATGTACAAAAAGAATGCTGATTTTTGAATATACAGGTTATATTTACAACATACCAGTTTCTTTTTGGTGTGCTTACATGGATTTACAAAAATGGTGAAAATTAGAAATAACTTATTAATGAAGATTCAAACAGAAGCTGTGTGTAGGTTTCAATGTACCAGTGAAAGTCAAGGTTGTACAATTACTAGCTCTTTCTGACCTCACTTGGCAGCAGCAAGTAGAGTTGTCATCACACCTGCACCATGAAGCTTTTCAGCTGTCTTTTGCATGGTTCTTTTGGGAGCACCTGCTGTAATATTGAATTTAGAGGAACTCTTTGAGGAAGTGGAATAAGAGGCCCCACCTTCCTAAGGAAACAACTTGTGACAGGATAGAAAATAGATTACAGAATTTCAAGTCTTAAGTTGAAATCCTTCCCACTCAGTAATACTGAGTTTGGACAAAATATGTAATGTCTCTGAGCCTGTTTCTTTGTTTTCAAGGTGGAGATAGTGCCATGCAGAGAATAGTTATTTAAGGATTAAGTTAGCTGAAGCAGCTTCTGTCAGAGCAAGTATGGTGACGCACAGCTGCAAACCCTGCTGCTCAGGAGGCTCTTGAGTATGGGGCAACACAGCAAGACCCTGCCTCTGAAACAAAACAAAAAGTGCTGTTTGGGTCAGTCTAGTGTAATGCCCTATAGTGAATATTAGTTCATTTCCTTCTGTGGTTGATAAGTGGACATGGGACAGTTCTTTTTTTTTTTTCCATTTTATTATTTTATTGAGAATAAGAAGAAAAAAAAAAGATTCCGCCTCCTCCCAGCCTCCCATTTCCCTCCCCCTCCCCCCACTCTTCTCCCCGTCCCCCCTCTCTTCTCCCCCTCCCTCTCCTATCCAAAGAGCAGACATGGTTCCCTGCCCTGTGGAAAGTCCAAGGTCCTCCCCCCTCCCTCCATGTCTAGGAAGGTGAGCATCCAAACTGGCTAGGCTCCCACCAAGCCAGAACATGAAGTAGGATCAAAACCCCTTGCCATTGACCTTGGCTTCTCATCAGTCCTCATTGTTCGCCATGATCAGAGAGTCCGGTTTTATCCCATGCTGTTCGACATGGGACAGTTCTACTTGTTGGAATGGTATATCAAAAGCAGGCTATAGAAAATCACTGGGATTAATTAATTAATTTAACAAAATGTGTGTGTGTGTGTGTGTGTGTGTGTGTGTGTGTGTGTGTGTGTGTGTGTACTAGAGAGATTTCCTGGAGCAGCAGTGTGGAAAATGACTAGAAGGACAAGGTTGGTGACAGTGAGAGCAGTGAAGACCTTTTAATGGTGCTGACCCAGATGGAGATAATGTCCAGTCTCTACTAGTCCTGGATATAAAGAGACTGACTGGATTTAAGAAATAATGGCAAAGTTAAAATTAATAAAACTGATTTTTTTTTTTTTTTTTTTTTGTGGTTTGGATAAGAGCAAGAGGAATCAAAGCCATTTCTCTTACCAAGGTGGGAAATAAAGGATATTTGTTTGAAAGTGGAGAGATGAGTCATGAGGCTAGATTTGGCTTGTAAAAGAAACCCTTCCTTCTCAGGGTCCAGGGAGAAAATGAAGGGTGTGATGTGTAAGTACTTTAAGGAGAAACTGGTGCTCTCCCAGTTTTGAGCTAAGGAAAAGTCAGGTAGAAGAAGACCCATCAAAAAGAAGGAAGGAAAGGCTCTTAGGAAGTTTCAGATAGGACTTTTGTAGTGAAATTGCCTGCATTTTTGTTTGTCCTGAGACTGGGATACTAAGTATAATGGTGACCAACTCTTTGACAGAGGAGTTTCAAGGTAGACCTCTTTTAAGCTGTGTCTGAGTTATTGCTGGTTGCTTTGGGCCAAATAGAGAACTGTTGTAGTGATATTTTGTTTATGTTTTAACAAAAAGCTTGCTTGAATATCAGAGTGCAGAGCTAAGCCACTAGAGACCAGAGAGTAGTCGCACACACCTTTAATCCCAGGACACTGGAGATAGAGGCAGAGGGATCTGGACTACACAAGATTGAATCTGTCTGCAAAAGAAGCAGAGCTCACACAAAGGTGATCCCAGAATTTGGGGTCACACGCCTTTAATCCCAGCACTAAGGAGGTGGAGACAGGAGAGATATGGCTGGGCGGAGAGAGGAATATAAGGGGAAGGAGATAGTCTTAAGGTTTGGAGAGCATAGCATTCTAAAGTCACACAGAGGACAGGATCGCTCCTTTGTTTGTCTGAGCATTGGTAGAGGTGAGAACTCTCTAGTGGCTTGGCTGCTTTGTTATTCTGATCTTCAGCTTGATTCCCAATATCTGCTACAGGGTTTTTCTTATTGTGCTACAAGCTGTCAGTAAAAAGTAGAGTGCAGATGTTTGAAAATTTTGTAGTTTTTTCAAAAAAGAAGTGACGATAAATAGAGGCCAAAGGAAAATGTGATGTTAAAAGTAAGCTAAGAACTTCACATGGCACAGTAGGAAAAATACTTTGCAAGCATAAGAATTAGCTAGATACCTACTACCCATCACAGACTCAAGGGTGAATTTGGTTGCCTTTCCCTTGAGAAGAATACTAACAGGGGAACCCTGCTTCCACAGGGACACTTTAGAATTTCCCCAGGACTCACCTCACCGTTACTCTAAGGCCAGTGTGACTTTTATCTTGAAGGCCTCAGTCTGCTGCTTGAGCTGACAGACTTTGACTGCAAGGTGTGGGCTTTTCAGACATGGAAAATGCCCTGGAGTATGAGATCTTAGAGAACTCACCTAGACCTCAAAGTAAAGCTTGGAAGGCCAGGTGACCAATGACAGAATGAGAAGACCCTTCAGTTAGCTCCTGCAATGCATAAAACTTGCAGGTGAGATCTAACCTGCTGAAGATGCCAGGCACCTGGAACATTTCAAGGAAAGCTGTAGGCTGCAGTCAGATAAAAACCAGACTAACAGGTCAGGTGGCCTGCAATAGGAAGGTCATCCAGACACAGCTGCTGAAACCCTTTGACACAGGACACCCCTAGATACTGCATGTGGCTCAGATTTGCTTCCTCTTGTCTTATCCTTTTCTATGTCTCCATTTCTTGCCTGGAGTGTTCTGTGCCATTGTATCCTAGAATTGTATGACTTGGTTTTGATTTTTAGGTTTTCAGGGATTCACAGTTGCATTTGTCTTGAGGGTCAGAGGAGTCTTTGAACTTGGACTTTGAATAGTGTTGGAACTGTGAACGCTTTTGGATAATCTTGGAGAAGGACTGAATGCATTTTGCATTATGAGATGAGTTTGAGTGTTTTGCGTGCCAGAGATGGACTGTCTCACTGTTCTAATTTAGGGAGATAGTTTTGGGTGTCAGGTTGATAAGGAGTAGTCAGTCATGTGATGGCTGATCTTGATTGTCAGCTTAATTGGGTTGAGAAGTACCTGACACATTAGTAAAATACACTTCTGTATCTTTGAGGGCTTTTCCAGGAGAATTATGCAAGGGGAGACGACCACTCCTGAAGGTGATCAGCATTCAGCCACATTTACCTGCCGTGATGCCTGATGGATCCCTGAAGCTGACTAGCACGAATTCTTTTTCTTTTAAATTATGTCAGGTATTTTGTCATAGGAATGAAATAAGTAACTAATTCATTAGCTATCCCATAGCTTATTTGTGAATTCTGCTTGTCCTCCCCAAAGTCTGTTGTACACATGCAGGAGTTTCTAGGTCTGAATAATTTTACTGTACATTTCATAAGTATGTGCCACACTGTAAGGAAAAGTGAAGACTGGAAGCTGTTGTAATTCACAGGCTTCATGTGCCAGTGGCCACAACTGGTTCTGCCATCTGTCTCTGTCCTTAGTTGGTGATCTTTTATGCCTTTGTTGCCTGTCAGGAATATGTGACCTGTGCATCGTCCAGGAATTGGAAGGAGCCTGTATGGCTGGGGCTCCTAGAGAACACTGAAGTAGTCAGGGAACCCTTAGCTGCCTTAGTTGGCATCAGTTCCCTCATTGGCAACTTAATCTTCAGGCTACTTGGACCACACGCCCAAATTGTGAAGTAGTGGATCAGCAAGTGCTGTGTTCTCTAGAGCTTGGGGAACTTTTGTCACTGTGACTCGATTTTCTAAGTAGTCTTGTTAAGATTTTGTTGAAATTAACTGAGTTTTGGAACATTTTCTAGCCTTCTGGTTGTGGCTAAGTTAAGAAACTTTTTACTTATTAGTTGAAACTGAGTTCTGTCTTAGAAAATCTGCTGAAAATTTCAGGGTTTTTTTTTGATGGCTTAGTTATAAGATGGTAAACTAGTATATTTCTGAAAAATCAGCAGTGACAATAACCAGTCATTTATGGATACCAATATTCTGCTTTACTGCTCTAGTTTTACAGTCAGTTCATCTCCCCAGCGTTGGGTGCTGTGAAGGCAAATTAAGCACACACACTTGTGTATTTGCACACACGTGACCTAGACTGGCAAACTGAAGCCTCATCTTCTCCAGGCTATTGGAGTGGTTGGTGGACAACCCTAACTTGCTGAGGTGTCCTGTGTGGAGGGACTGCTCAGAGATATTGAATATAGGATCGGCTTTAGCTACAAGCTGCCTGCCCTGCGTGTCCTGGTCCCTGCAAGTTTGGACAGAGTTTGCTCCTTGGTTGACCTTGAGTTTTATGGTCTGAATCACAAATAACTTCTTAGCCCAGTTGACTTTCTGCTTTTTATTTCACAAATGCCTATAACTTATGAAAACTGTTCTGCCTACACTGTGGACTGTACCAGCTTGCAATCTGCCCTTCAGACATTTCTGCAGTGTGCTTTTGTTTAACAGTTCCATTCATACTTAGGTTTGGATTCCTCTGTCATATTAGTTACAACATGCTGGTGTGAGGCCCTCTGGAGGATATATAAAATGTAAGATAAGTTTGTTCTTTAAAGTTGCCCATTTATATATGTAGTACTGACTTGGAAATCCTTGAGATTATTTTTGAGTTTTAGATACTCGGTATGGTTAACCAGAGAAACAGGAGCAGGTGGTTAGAAATTAAGGCACAGTATACAAAAAGGGGACAGTAAAAAACACTGCATAGGGTATGTGTGTGGCAAGCATATTGCTTATGCTGGGATGGAAAATGTGGTTGCATATGCAAGTGTATAGAAGATGTCAGAGGACAGCTTGCGGGACCATGTGGTCCTGGAGATTGACCATTTATTAGGAATTAGGATGACAGTTTCAGGCTCTGCTGCTTTGAAAAGGGACAATGGCCTGATCCAAGTGGACAGATGTGTGAGAGTCCAGTTTAGAGAAATGGTGATGATCACTGGAGGAGGAAACAACAGAGAACTAATCGATGTGACAGGTCCTTGACAGCATCAATAACACTCTGTTATCAGAATCCTCCCAAGAGTCCTGAACGGTGGATACGGCTTCACCATGTTCTGAGTTGGGCTAGATTCAGGTGGTAGAGAATAGTTTCCTCCATTGCTGGTAGCAATCAGAAACAACTGCATTGTTGATTCTAGTTTTGATGAATTTAAGTTCCCCATGGGGAATGAGGAAAGAAGTGATGGGGGAGGTATGTGTAAAGTTGATGCTCGTAGGTGGCAGCACCAGCCCAAATGCTGATTATTATCAAGTAGGGTGTTACTGTGATTCCACCAAGGTGAATAAAAGGAAGGTTGAAACTATGTAGGAAACATTTGCTGAGTTGTTGCTTTCTTTATATTTAAAGGAGTCTTATATTGCATTGGTTATAATTCACATTTGGACATGTTTGGATGTATGAAATAAAGTACTTTTAAGGTAGAAATGATGGTTTGGTTTCATAAAATATTTAGTGCTATTATAATTATATTATAATTATATAATATATTATAATTATAAATGTTAGAAATAATTGAAGTTTCAGTAGTCAAAACTTAATCCATATGCACTACCTGGAAGGCCTTAAACGGGCCTTGTATTGTGTGGAGCTTCATGATGTTGATCAGGAAATACGGTGTGCCGAATGACTTGAGGTATCTCAGGCTTTGATTTGTAGAATGGCAGCCTGTGCTGTATTTCGTGAAGCCATTAAAAGAGCTCAATGTTTTTTAGCATTTGCACTTAGAAGTACTTTTTGAAACCTCTACATTTTAATGTTGTGTGCATAAACAATTCTAAAGTATGTGTGCATTGTGAAGTACCAATTAAATACAGTGTGGTATTCTATAAGGTCCTTGAGCCTTACAGATTGTTTTTGAAATAGTGTCATACACTTAGAAATAATAACCATATTATTGCAATATTACATATTAATAATACCACAGCCATTTGGTAAGCATCTACTATCAGGATTCCTGAATCTAAGGTATATTTTATGTTTTGATAATTCTTCCCAAATTCCCTTACTAAAAGAAAGCCCTGTGTTCACTTTTTTCAATGTTAGCTTTTCTGCCAAGTGCTGAGTGAGTTCCTAAAACTTGAAGGCAGCTAGTGAGGTTGTGCTACTTTTCCTACTAGTTAGCTAACTCTTCCTGTTTCTTCTGGGAATTTCCCAAGCGTGTTCTCTGCCACGTCTTCTTTAGAGTTTGTCTGTTGTAAAGGTCCAGTGCTGTGTTTCAGCCTTAGATGACTTTAGAAGATAAAGAATGACAGCAGTCTCTTTTTGCTTCTTTTTCTCAACTTTTTTCAATGATTTTGGATGAAATGTCTAAGCATATTTTACATTCAGACCTATTATTTGGACACCCACAGTTGTTGGATTGGGTTGCCCTGTTACCTACCCCAGAAAGTTAGAATTGATCAATTTTTCTTTATTTTCTTTTCAGGTTTGCCTGCAATGAGATTTTACTCTCTACACTTAAAGAACATTCTTTCTGAGCTGCTGTGAATAAATTTGGAATGATACTGTCTATTTTCAACTAATGGAGAATTAGCTGTGTCTTTACAAGGGTTGCTGTACTGGACAACTTCAGAACATCCCTCATAATGTCATCAAACAGGAGTCAGAATCCCCATGGACTGAAGCAGATCGGGCTTGACCAGATCTGGGATGACCTCAGAGCTGGGATTCAGCAAGTGTACACCAGACAAAGCATGGCGAAGTCCAGATACATGGAGCTCTACACGTATCCTCTTGCTTGTGCTGTGGTTGGTGTGTCTAGAGTCGTGACTATGTAGTGGTATGTTCTTTTAATTATTAGAAATGTTATGTCATATTTCTTATCTGCAATAAAATCAAAAATTTGGTTTTTTACCTTTCTGTTTTCAGCAGAGGTAATTTGATTAGTTAAGGTGGTGCTGACTAGTGCCTGCAGATGTTTACATTTGAAACTTACCTGTTGTCCCCCCCCCCCCCCCCGCGCGCCCCTGCTTTTTAGTAGGGACTGTGCACATGTATGTGTTTGTGCACGCAAGTGTTTACAGTGCACATGTGGAGGTTAGAGGATAACTTGTAAGAGTCAATTCTCTCCTGCCAGCACAGTCTGAGTCTGGGGATTGAACTTATGACTTTAGGCTTGGCAGCAAACACTTCTACCTGCTGAGCCTCTTGCCAACCTTATAGCCTCCCTTTATATCAGCAGGTTCTACATTGATAGATTCAACAATTACTGACTGAAAACTATTTGGAAAAAAAGGCTCTTTATTAAACATGTAGACCTTGTTTTATCATCATTCTCAGTATAACAACTGTTGTATAGGCATTTTGTATTGTATTTTATTAGGCATTTTAAGTAATCCAGAGGTGATTTAAAGTACGAGGATGCAGATGAATTGTATGCAAATATATTGTCATTATTTATAATCTAATAGTTTAGATCCTCCCCTCCTTGGGGAGATCCTCTAGTATTAGTTGCTTTTCATTTTTTCTGTTGCCATGATGAGATGCCATGGCCAAAGCAACTTACAAAAAACATTTAGTAGGAACTTTCTTAGAGTTTCAGAGGGTGACCATCGTGTTGGGGAACATAGCAGCAGGCAGAGAAGCATGGTGCTGAGGCAGTGACTGAGGGCTCCATTTTAACCACCAGTTGGAGGCAGGATGGGTTGTGGGGAAGCAAGGTATGAGCTTTTGAATCCTCAAAGCCCATTCCCAATGACTCACCTCCAACAGGGCCACACCTCCTAGTCCTTCAGAAACAGTTTCATCAACTATTGAACAAACATTGAAATATGAGCCCATGAGAGCCACACCTGTAAACACTGAGAAGTAACTTTAGTTTTAAAATTCAGGTCCTTAGCAATAATAACCATATTTCTAGATGTTCAATAGACTGACTAGATTATAGAAAGTTTTGTGGGCAGTATTGACGTAAGTGGTTTAAATCATTGTGACTGCCTTCATTTCACAGGAGAATATAGTAGTTGTATCAGAAAATCTGGTCCAGAAAGTCCTAAAATATTTTCTATTTGCTCTTTACCAGGTAAAAACTGCTTACCAGTTTTAAAGGGCTCACATACAACAAAAGCTTGATGATTATGGTTTTGTCTTACAAATGCGGTACTAAGAGTACAGTAGCTACTTTTCTGGCTGTTCTCACAGGACAGTTTAGGGGAAGAAGGATTTAAATGTGTTTATAGTTCACAGGCACAGTTCATCACAGCCAGAAAGACACATTCCTTATGGTAGCAGGAATGTGCAGCTGCTAAAGGCAGTGCCCACAGCAAGCAGGCGATGAGTTCTTGTGTTCTTCTTGCTCCTCTCTCCCGGTAGTCCAGAGATGCTGTACTGCCATGGGTGGTACAGCTCACATCCCAGGTTAACCCTCTTTCTGAATTCCCTCACACATACCCAGAGGTGTTCCTTATAGGCGATCCTGAGCCCCCAGCAACTCCACAATTGAGATAACATCAGAAAGAACTTTTCATTGGTCTTTGGTCCATAATGTGTATGAAGGACTATGCTGTCTCTTGCAAAGGTTATGAGATTATAAAAGGCATAGTTCCTACTGTTACAGCACTCAGACCCAGTTATATTTGTATTTTTATAAAGATTTATTTTTATTTACTGTGTATGAGTGTCTTACCTGCATGTATGTCACGTATACCTCCCTGGTGCCTGAGGAGACCCAAAGAGGACATCGGATCTCCTGGAACTAGAATTATGGATGATTGAGAACTGAACCCTGAGCCTCTGCAAGAGCCACCAGTGTTCTATACAACTAAGCCATCTTTCCAGCTTTTAACTTGTAGTTAGTCAGTCAGTCTGTCTGTCTCTGTGTGTGTCTGTCTGTTCCTCCCCTCCCCCCCCCCCTTTTCTTGGTTTTTCAATACAGGGTTTCTCTGTAACTTTGGAGCCTGTCCTGTCCTGGAACTAACCCTTGTAGACCAAGCTGGCCTCAAACTCACCTGCCTCTGCCTTCCAAGTGCTGGGATTAAAGGCATGTGCTATCACTGCCCGGCTACTTTGTAGTTTCTTGATTCTATACAGATATAAAATTGAAATTAGAACTCACCAGCCAGACTTGGTACTCAGGTCTGTAATCCCACCAGGATGATAGAGCCAGGATGGTCAGGAGTTCAAGGCCAGCTTCAGCTACTTGAGCCCTTCTAAAAATGAATGAATGAATGAAGCTCAGCTAACTGAGCAGATTGGTACTGATTCCAGGACTTTAAAGTTGCTCATTTAATGGAGATGTAAGTTTAAAACTTTAGTAATATCATTATTTATCAAAATAGGTTATATAACATTTCAAATATTTTAATTTTAGAATATTAAAACATTAACGTAGATAAATGAAACTATATTTAAACTAAATTGAATGTATATGCATAGTATACATCTGTTTTCATATTTAAATATATTTTTACTGTAGAACTTTTTAAAAAATAGCAACTTTGAGGAGCTGGGGGGATAGATGCCCTAACTTAAGAGTACATCATCTCTTGTAGAGAACCTGCGTTCCCAGCACCCATGTTGGTGGCTCTCAACTGCCTATAACCAGCTTCAGAGACTTGGACTCTTCTTGTCTTCTCAGGCAATCCCACTCACGTACACATACACATAGACAGAGGCATATACATAATTAAAAATAAGTTAAAAAAAATAAAAAACAATTTTGGGCTGTCAAAGTGGTTTAGTTAGTAAAGGCCCTTGCTGCCAAGCCCCACACTGAGTTCAGTCCCTGGATCCTACATGGTAGAAGTTAAGAACCAACCGCTGCAAGTTGCCCTCTGACCTCTACAGGCACACTGGGGCATATGTGCCACCCCACCCCCGAAAATATACATAAAATAATTGGTTAGCATATGGGGCTGCCAGATGTGGTGATGTGTACACCTTTAATCCCAGTACTCAGTAGGCAGAGGCAGGCTGACCTCTCTGAGTTCAAGACCAGCCTGGCCTACCTACCAATTCCAAGCCAGACAGGGCCATAGGGTGAGAACCTACCTCAAAAAATAAAATTAATAAAAGCTTGGAGCTAGAGAGATAGATGGCTTAGTAGTTAAGAGCACTTTCTGCTCTTCTGAAGAACCTGAGTTTAGTTCCCAGCATCCATACTGGGCAGTTCACAGCAGCTTGTATCTCCAGGTCCAGGGGATCCCAATACCTTCCTCTGACCTCCTTGGGCACACACATACAAATAATGTACTTTTATATTTGCTTATTTATATTTTGGTTTTTCTTTTTTATAATTTATTGACTTTATTTTATGTGCATTGCTGTGAAGGTGTCAGATCCCCTGGAATTGGAGTTACAGATAGCTGTAAACTGCCATTTGGGTGCTTGGAATTGAACCTGGATCTCTAGAAGAGCAGCCAGTGCTCTTAACCACTGAGCCATCTCTCCAGCCCCTATTTTTTTTTTTTTTTTTTTTTTTTGTTTTTTAAGACAGGGTTTTTTTGTTTTGTGTTTGTTTGTTTTTTCTTTTTCTGTATAACGGCCTTGGCTGTCCTGGAACTCGCTCTATTGATGAGAAGATCAAAATCCCGAAAATCACAGAGATCCTACTGTCTCTGTGTCCCGAGTGCTGTGATTAAAGGTGTGTGCCACCACCGCCCCGCAAGTAATACAATCTTTAAAAAAAATTTAAAGTAGTATTAGCTTAATTGAAGTATTCATCACTTAAAAAATTAACTCATTTCAGAAGTGTGCAGTGCAGTGTTCAGTATATTTAATGTTTAAGATATATATATTTATGTGTTTTATATGTATGTATATGTCCCAGATCCCCTGCAGCTGGTTTTACAGACAGCTATGAGCTGCCATATGAGTGCTAGAAATAGAAACCAGGTCCTTTGGAAGAGCAGCTGGTACACTTAACCACTGAGCTAACTCTCCAGTCCTCATAGGGTATTTTCATCACCCCAGAAAGACTCCTTGTTCTCATTAGCAGTTGAATCCACATGTACCACCACCACCACCATCTCTGGCAGCCACTTCTAGTTTCTATTAATTTGTTTATTCTAGACTTTTCCTGTAAATAATTACACAGTATATGGTTTTGTGTCTGATATCTTTCACTTAGAGTAATGATCAGAACCTTCATCCTTCACTGTTAATCAGAGCTTCATTTCCTTCATGACTGTATGGATATTTTACATTGTGCATATTCATCAGTGATCTTTGTTATTCTCATGTGTTTGCTGTTAGGTGCACTGTTATGAACATCATGTACTAGTTGTTGAGTGACCATATGTTCTCTCATTCTCTTGGGTAGATGACTGTGAGAGAAATTGCTGAATCATAGATATGCTGTGTACGTTTAAGAAAAATGGAGTCTTTGACAAATGAGTGGATAGTATGTCTCACAGGATTTGGCTTGCTAGGTCTGACTTGTGGCTGACTGACTTGTAGTAGACTAAAAGGCAGGTTTCAGTGGTGAGGCAGGAGACCTGGTGGGGTTTCTGTTATGCACTGTTGAAATAGGAGCGGCGGGGCTGCGTCCCCGGCACCCGGCCGCCCGCATGGCTAGCTTATGCCCCGAAATAATTACACGGAAACTGTATTCTTTCAAACACTGCCTGGCCCGGCTAGTTCCAGCTTCTTATTGGCTAGCTCTTACATATTGTTCTAACCCATTTCTAATATTCTGTGTAGCCCACGAGCTGGCTTACCAGGGAGGATCTTAACCTGCGTCTGTCTGGAGTGGGAGAATCATGGCGACCCACTCACTCAGCTTCTTTTTCCCAGCATTCTCCTCTGTCTACTCCGCCTACCTAATTTTCTGTCCTATGAGGGCCGAGGCAGTTTCTTTATTATTAACCAATGAAATCAACAGTTAAGATACAAGACCCACCTCCATCAATGCACAAAAGCAGACCAGCATTACTTTGGTGACCAAGGAAATTCCACTGCTTATCCTTGTGTGTGTGTGTGTGTGTCTAATTTTTAAAATATTTTCCTTTTTGAGATGGACTCACTATTACAACACAGACTAACCTTAAATTTGATCCTCCTGCCTTAGTCTACCAAGTGCAAGGATTATAGGGTTGTGATGCCTGGCCCTGGGAAATTTTTTTTAAATTGATTAGTTTGTGTGAGTGTGCATCCATGGTAGGGGGGAAGGGGTTCTTTTCATGGTGTGCAGAAGAAAACCTCCTGGAGGTACTTCTTTGCATCTATCTTTATGTGGATTTTAAGGTCCAATTCAAGTTGACAAGTTTTTATGTAAACTTCAGCAGCCCAAAATTTCTTTAATATGTAGTTTTTCACAAAATTAGGTCGATTCTTTTTCTGGTAGATTATTTTGTTTTATAGAGCTGTGAGAAAGTAGAAACTTTCTATTCTTAAAGAAATAGGAAGTATTTTCTAGGGAGATGAGTAAATAATAGAGTTCTTTCCTTTTGAACTTCAATTAAGTAATGAAATTTTGTATTCACTTCTCAAGGTTATTACATACCCTATGCTCGGCTCAGGAAATTTTTAGTTTTTAAAAAATTCTAATGTTTAAAAAAAATCAAAAAAAAACCACTCTAAGTTTATTTTCCAACAGAGAACATCAGCAGGCAGTGAAAGTATTAGAAGCATTCATCCAAAGATTACATCGCAGAAGAAGCCACTGCTCTGTACTTGGCTGCTTCAGTGTGAACAGCTTCTGTTGGGTTCTCTCTCCATTCCAGAAGGAAGAGGTTAGCTTAGTAAAAATCATTCTGAGTGCTAGAGTCAGGTGGAACAACCAAGAAACAAGACTGGAGTAATAGATCCACATTTCAAGAAAGGCCTTTGACACAGAGGAGAAAATTTCCTCACTCATAAATTGGGCCTTTCTTCATGAGACCCTCAGTAACATTTCATTGTCTGCTAATATTACATGCATGAAAGGTAATTAAAATAAAGGAATCAGTAGAACATCGTAACTGTCCAGCTGTTTCTACCAGTGCAGCCACTCGTAGGTTTCAGGCTGGCCCTTGAAGTAGAAAGTGGGGCCCGGTGGTAGCGTGCTTGTCTATCCAGGTGCCCAAGCCTCTGAGTTTGATTCCAAGCATGACCAAAAAAAAAGATTATGTTTATACAATTTTTTTTCATTAGGTAGAGCAATCAAAGCTTTTGCCCAGAATTCTGCTGTTTCCACTTCTATCCTTTGTCCAGTCCTCAGGGAAGAAAGCCTCATGACAAAGCAGTCAGGCTTCCTGAGCTCCGTCCCTTGAGGCAACATTGTGCTGATGTCTTTCCTTTACCTGGTGAATGAATTCTCAAAACTCCACCCTTCTATTTTCTCTCAGTAGTGCTGTAAACTAGTTTTCCCAGCTGGTTTTCCTAAAGTCTTCTTTTTCCCAGCAATCCTGTAAGGGTCTCTTCCATGTTCAGCCTTGACCGTTTATCTCAGCAAGTCAGAACTTAAGCATGTGTACCTGTCTTCTGATGGCATAGAATTTATACCGCTTGGGCTAGAATCCTTACCCAGCCAGTGTGCTTAGCTCTTGTGCCTGCAGCACACGCTTGTCCCCAATGCTGCAGCACCTGGCAGTTGTCTCCTCACTGTTGGCTGCTGTTTTCTACTCAGATCTGCAGTTTTCCCTGCATTGTCTTCTGTAGATACTGGGGTGAGAAGTATTGCAGGTGACGCTTCCTATTTCTGCCTGCCTACTGCAGATTTCTGTTTCCTTCTGTAGAAAATAATTACATAAAAGCAGATCAAAAAGAATAAATAGCAGATTGTTTTCAAAACGGATTGTTAATGATCTACATCCTTTTTTGTATAACTGTCTAAACCAGTAAATATATTTAGATGTTTCACCTTGTACTTTAGGAGTCTTTGCTCACCTATTAGCATGTCTTACATCAGATGAACCTAAACACAGGAACGTTTTTAGAACTTTATCAAATGTGATCTACTATTTTGCTTGGTCTGCATTTGTCCAAAGTTTTAGAATATGCCTCATCTTCATCCAAGTCTACACCACAGATGTCTGATTCTAGTTGCTCTGGAAACTGAGGCTAGGGTCCTTACAGGTTTAAGTCCTCCTTGGACTACAGAGGCAGGTTCAAAGCCAGCCTCGGCAACTAAGTGAAGTAAACAGAAAGGAGCTGAAGAGCCGGGCGGTGGTAGCACACGCCTTTAATCCCAGCACTCGGGAGGCAGAGGCAGGTGGATCTCTGTGAGTTCGAGACCAGCCTGGTCTACAAGAGCTAGTTCCAGGACAGGCTCCAAAACCACAGAGAAACCCTGTCTCGAAAAATAAAAAAAATAAAAATAAAAAAAAAAAAAAAAAAAAAAGGAGCTGAAGATATATACAGCACAGTGAATGGTGTGGCATTTGCCTAGCATGAGGTCTTGGATTAATTCCAGTGCTGCAAATATAAATTAAGGTTCTAAAGGGAGTAGTTTATATAAAGAAATATAGCTAGTAAAAATATGGGAAAATACTCAACCTTGTGACTTCTAAAGAAATAAGGGATTAAAGTGAGAGTTTTAGAAAGCCTCGTCAGGCGGAAAGTAGTTGTAAAGAACTGATAGCCAGTGTGAGGGATGTGAGGGAGAAAGTGGGCTAAGCTCCCACAGTGCCGGTGGAAGTATTGCTATGATATTTCTGGATAGAAATTTAGAAGCCTGTTTCTCAAAAGATAAAAGTACACAATGGTTCACCAATTTATTTGCTTTTTAACTTTTAACTCTACCTTGAAGAAATAGTTGTATTTAAATTATGTGCTCAAGGCTCTTTGTATTTTGATAATAAGAAAGAGCAGAAAACAGCCTTGGTCTTATCTGTATGTTTAGTTACCAGATGTGTAATAAATGGGTAAGGATGTGCACCTCAGTAGTAGGGCCTGTGCCCAGCTACCCAGAGTGCCCTGAAGATTGTTAATTGATTTGGAATAATGCTCATATGATACCTTATATAAACTCTTCTACTTTTGAAACAGGTGATAAACATGTTGTGCTGTGTGGAGAGAGGCTCTGATTGTGTGGTGGAGTTGGAGCTGGTTTTTAAACAGTTCTCTTCCTTTCAGTATAAACATGCATTTGAAGGTAGATTTTTATTTTTCTTATTTAACTCTTGATATATACTTCACAGAAATTGCTGCATGACTTTTTTGGTTTTGTATTAGTGTAAATATGGTATGTTCACTATTCTCCTTCCAAATTTGATGCATGGTGTATATATTCAGATTAAACATTATAAAATGGGTTTCCGGAATGATGACTCAGTGGGTTTGATTTCTGGTGCCACATAGTGGCTCACAACGACCCAGAGCTCTTGTTCTAAGGACTCAGTACTTTCTTCTGTAAGCACCAGGCATAGACTTGGTACACAGACAACATTTAGGCACTCACACATACTCATAAAAAAATAAATTAATCCTTAAAAAGAAAAATTCTGTACTTTGTCACAGTACAGGCTAATTGCAAGTAGCCTTTGCCTTTGAAATATGCCATGAGGTGTATTACTTGCTTTGGTGGGATATATCTTTTCAGAAATGTATATAATTGCAGACCAGAGAGAGCTGTTTTATGACTTGTCAGTCTGATTATACCAATGATATTCTGCCTCTTGCTGCTGTTATTTTGTAAAAGCATTCTACTAGCTGATGAGGGCAGGAAGCCGGTTCTGGTTGGTTTGTGGTGCTAGGACTTGAACCTAGGGTCTCCTTTGCTCATGAACTTTATTGCCAGCTCAACAGGAGGTATAGTTCAGCTTTTCACTTTTAAGTTTGTAGTTGGGGGAAAAGTGAATGGAAAGTGGCTCTGTTTAGTTTTGTTGTTTTAGTTAGACTTTCCCTTAGAAAATAGAAATGATCTGAGTTCTGTAATTGATTGCCCAGTGTGTGCACGTGAGAAGTAGTATCAATGCTGTGGGCAGCAGCCGTTTGAGGCAGCCTGGGTCCTCAGCATTGATGACCATGGGGAAAACATTGCAGCATCCTCTCTCCTAGGTAACGGTGAAGTGAGTGGTTGGAGATAAACTTTGAGGTGGGATTTTTCACCAGGCCTGGCAGGGCAGCTGCTCCAGGAGTGCCTGTGCAAGAGCCACCAACAGGATCTTGCTACACACTTTCATTCCTGTTAAGCCCGAAGACCTCATAGAAAACGAGTCATTTCACTGATGTTGGAAGAGTTGTAGGGTCATTTTCGGAGCCTGACTCCAACTTGGCACTGTAACATAACCACACTGCCTCAGAGCATTTCCTACCCACTGCTAGTAGGAAACCCCAACAGCTGTGAGAGAAGAAAATCCTAGATCGCTGCTTAGCTTCCAGCCAGCTTCCCTGCCAAAGAAACTTTGAGGGGTCCTTGGGAAAGATTCAGTGTTTAAAAGTCAGCGCGTGAATCTGTTGTGGTCTGTGTCTGACTTAGTATTGTGTCATAACCCACTGTCGGCAGCTATCTTACTGCCTTTTAGATTTTTTTATTTCTACTGCTAAATATGCTTCCTCTCTATTCTTGTGTTTCATTTTTTGTCACATTGTACTTTATTTTTGATTTAAAATGACTTATGACTAGCTCTGTCCTACTTAGTGTATTTTTAGATACCTTCCGTTTTATCCCATGTATAAGCATTTCATTTGTTTTTATAATAGAATTATTTCAATATATGTGACTAGATCACATTTTGTTTTTCCATGAGTTGGTAGGCATTTGGGTTGTTTTCTTTTTTGGCTATTATGAATAGTGCAGCTCTGTATGTGCATCTGTGTCTATGTTGATACAGTTACCAAACTGACTTTGATAAAGCAGCTGCATCAGTTTGCTTACCCACTAACCATGTACGGCAGCTGTTTTTTCCCATTCTGGCCAATCCTTATTTTATTTTTAACTTTAGCCATCTTAGTGAATGTGAATTAGTCATTGTGGTTTGATTTGCATTCCTCTGGAGGTTAATGGTATTAAGGACTTTTCGTGTGTTTATTGACATTAATATATCTTTTAGATCTTATGTTCAATTGAATTATTTGTCCTGTTACTGTGTTTTAAGAGTTCTTTATATATTCTACTTATGGTCCTTTCTTGGATTATAGCTTAACAATATTTTCTACTTTGTGGATTGTCTTCATTTTTTTAAAAAGATACTGTTTTATTATATATGTGGGCATGAACCTGAGTAAGTATATGTTTACCATGTGCGTGCAGGAACCCATACAGACCAGCTTTTAGCAAGTTTTGATCAATATATTGAGAATATACATAAACAGAAGGAAATGTTCATGTTAATCACTGTTAGCATCTAAGGTATATGTCATCTCCTTAACTTTGTCCAAGTCATGTCTATAACTACTGCACTAGTGTGCATCAGTCCAACCAAGCGCGGGGAGCTGGAGTCCCTCCTTCCAAGTCAAAAAAGGGGCAGACTCCTGGGGGAGCCCAGTTTGTTGGCTTGGAGTTATACAAGCGATTGAAGGAGTTTTTGAAGAATTACTTGACAAATCTTCTCAAGGTAAGATGTCTCACTGATATACAAAACATATAAAAATACTTTGTTTTAATTTTTCTTTCTTTTTCTATTTTTATGGTTTTTCGGGACAGGGTTTCTTTGTAGTTTTGGAACCTGTTCTAGAACTAACTCTGTGGACCAGGCTGGTCTCACAGAGATCCACCCGCCTCTGCCTCCCAAGTGCTGGCTGGGATTAAAGGTGTGCGCCAGAACCGCCCGGTTTATTTTATTTTTTCTTAAGTGCAGCAATTTTGCCATGACTATCATGTGTGTCCTGACACTAGGCCTAGACTGGATTGGCCATTGATACAACTACCCACATCCTGTGATTTAAAAACATTAGCTCAAACAGTTGTTTGACAATGATGAATCTTTTTCTTAGCCTTCTGCCTTTGGTCTGTTCTGTAACAAAGGAAGTAGGCGGCCTTACACTCAGCCTTTGGGTGGGCTGTTGTACATGATGTTGTACATGATGTCTTCAATCAGTGTAGGGTTGCTACTCCACCCGGGAAGGCTCTGAGTCTCTTCTGTATATATAGGTTATTTTGTTTTTTAATTTAGGAAGAGGGTATAGAGTGTTTTCTGCATGCTGCACAAAACGCTTTTTTCTTCATTATTTTACAAGCTAAGTGGAAGCATTATAACAGATTGTAGTTGACTGACAAGTTATAACTAATATTCTACTTTAAAGTTCTTAAACTTGAAGTGTCTTGCTGTATAGCCCCTGTTTTTTTAATTCGCAGCACTTGTAAGCAAAGTATGTTCTGTTTTCAGTTGTGGCTCCATCAGCAACACATTTGCATTTTACACGTGGAACAGGCCAGCTTTGCATTTTAAAATTCACATCATTTACATAAACAAAACCTTTGGTTGTGTTGGGGTGTGTCCAGATGTTTACATAGATGGTTGTAGAATACAGGTCTACTGGGCTGTGGCTTTCCACTTGAAGACACACCGAGGCAGGAGGGCAGGGCAGGCTCCCACTGGCTTTCCTCTAGCACTTCTAAATGGAGATGCCATTAAGACCTAAGAATGTCACAATTAAGATGAATATTTTTGTAGGTTTACAAGTTTGTGAATCAGCTCATTTTTAAAAAATAAGTATATTAGTTTCCATTATAATTTATTAAGAGGATACGTTTTTTGTTTTTGTTTCATTTTTTTTTTAAAACTAGAAAAATGTCAAACATAGAGATGCTGTGGAGGTAGATTCCTTAAGAAGAAATTGCTTAAAAACTAAACAAAACAAGATATGGAGGTGTATATACCTATAATTCCAGCACTGGCCTATAATCCTGGCTTTCAGTGGGTGGGAGGTGAGGCAGAGGAACAGAAAAAAGTTCAAGGGCAGCCTTAGAAAACAGGAGAACACAGGGAGCCAGAGTAAAGAAATTGCCACTGGGTGTGGTGGACACACCCAAAAATCCCAGGGTTTCAAGAGGATCACAGGTTCTAGGTGTACTTGGGCTGCACACTTGAATTTAAGCGCAGCCTGGGCAACTTAGCAAGACCCTGTCTTGAATTAAAAGTACAACAGTTGCCTAGCACTAGACCCACCCCTAGGTTCAGTTACTAAAGAAAAAGCATGAAAGAAAGAAAAATCACACATCCTGAAAACTTAGGGTGTACTCTGTGACTGCATGTGCATATTCAACCAATGAAAGTTCCAGTTTAATTTGGTAGTGAACTTTTTTGTGTTCTGTGAGAATTTACATTAGCATGTTTTCATACACAGCAATAAAAATATCCCATTATAGCCATATGTGTTAGTGTATTTTGATGTGGTAGCTTTTTCAGTAAGTTTTGTCTTGCTTATATGACAAACCAAGTCACATTAAAGCTTTAGTGTACTTGTTTTTAGGATGGAGAAGATCTAATGGATGAGAGTGTACTGAAGTTCTACACTCAGCAGTGGGAAGATTACCGATTCTCCAGCAAAGTGCTGAATGGAATCTGTGCCTACCTCAATAGACATTGGGTTCGCCGCGAATGTGATGAAGGACGAAAAGGAATATATGAAATCTATTCAGTAAGTTTAAAAAAAAAAAAAAGAATAAAAAGCAAAATATGTTATGGCAAGAAAGCAGAGAGGTGAGAAATTGGAGCTGTAAAATAAACACAGTTAAACAAACAGTTCTGCGTTTACTTTTAAACTATCTTCAATTAATTGACCACTTATCATACTTTACCTGGAACTGCTTGAGTTTTAGCACTATAATCAGGTACCTTATCTAAGGATTAAGCTCTTAACTGGACTTTGATGCACTTTCTTGGTCTGAGAGCTCTGTATTTGAGAGCAGACCCTGAATTAAATATTTTTGTTAGTTTTCAGGGTTTTTGTTTTAGGCCTTCTGGTTTCTCAGAGTATGACTCCTAAATTTGTGTCATCCACGTCACCTGGGAACACAATAGGGATGCAGATTCTCAGGCCTCCTTCTAAACTTGGAAATTGAGATGGGCTACAGGTGGGGGCAGGGCGCTCAGTTAGCAGAGTGCCTAGTGTGTATGAAGTCCTGGGTTCAGTCTGTATACTAGGCACACCTGTAATCGCAGCACTTGGGAAATAGAGGAAAATGAATCAAATTTGAGTCATTCTCTGCTATATAACACATTCCTGGCTAACTTGAGCTAAATGAGACCCTGTCTGAAAAAGAATAAGAAATAAAGATAAAATAGCTCCACAAAATTGGGGTGATAGCTCAGTCAACAAAGTATTTGCCTTGTAAACACAAGGACCTGAGATGATCCCCCAGAACCTATGTGAAAAGAGGATGTTTTTAATCCCAGTGCTCAAGAGGCAGACACAGGCAGATCCCTGGAGCCAAAAATTCTGATGTTGTGTTATAATGGCAATATTTGTTTCTTTGCTTTTGACAAATTTAATTAGACCAAAAAAAAAAAAAAAAACCAGCTCAAATGCAGGACTTTTAGCACTTACAGAGCTCAGTTTCTGTGCCCCAGATGTGCTTCACAGTGACACTTTATTGTGTGGTTACATAGGCTTTTGTTTGAGGTTCTGTTTGGTTGTTTGAAACAGAGTATCACTGTAACCTTGGCTGGCTGGGAACTCACTGCGAGACCAGACTAGCATCAAGCTGAAATGCCTGTCTGCTCCCAAGGTCTGGGATCACACCTGGTTAGTTACATGATTTTAATCACATTTTCTAGGCTCAGTTTTCTGAGTTGAGCTTTTCTTTTTAATATATTTAAAAAATTATGTTTATCCCATTGAACACGTTTTGAACCCTGTCCATCAAGGGATGGCTGGTGTGCTTTCCTTGTCTCAGAATTGCAGGACGACTCTGCATGGTTCTCCTCTGTTTCCTTTGGACACCACTTGACCTAAAGTTCTTGTGTATGCTCTGCAGCAGCATCACAGACTCCTGAGGCTCATTCCTGCTTTTTCACCATGCATCTACTTTGTTCAACATTTAAAACAAGCTTAAATAAAAAGTACTAAGCTATATAATGTTTCTTTAAGATTCAGCCAGACTCAGTGGTACATGCCTTTAATCCCAGTACTAGGAAGGCAGAGGCAGTAGGTTCTCTCTTGAATTGCAGGCCAGCCAGCCCCGTTAGACAAGAATCATTATGTTTTAAATCTGTTTTCAAACCCCACACTTTCTGTGTCATCACATAGTGTAGCTAGTGTTTGGAAATGCAGTGCCCCGCCATAAATTCTAGCAGAGGACAGTCACCGCCCCCACCTAGAAATAGTATTCCTATCTGTGTCCCAAGTGCACTGCTTCAAGAGCCTGCTCCAGTCATTTGCTAGTTTGTATCAAAGCTCGGTAGGCCAGTTACAGCCTATGGTTTCAGCCTCTGGTTTTATTTTAGGCCCAGAGTCTCTAGCAAATGTGGCTGCTTTGTCATGCAGTGACTTCATGACAAATTATAAGGTTTCTACTCTTTTTTTTTTTTTTTGGAATTAATTCTTTTAAATAGAGAAAGTTATTGGTTTCCTTCCAAATCACCCAGGGAATCCAAGTTGATTTCATTGTTAATATGTTGAAGTTCTGACACCAAGACTTGTTATGCCAACCTATTATGAAATTTCTTTAGTTTGCCTCTTTGCCTTCTTTTGCTCTTTGACTTCCTTCCTTTGAAGTGACAATCATCCAGAGCTGGGTTATGTTTGTCTAAGGATGTGGTTGGTAATTTAGAAAATAGCTGGAACAAATTATTTTTTAAAGTGTAGGGGTTCTGTTAGAAGCTGATAACCACAGCCTTGTACTTTCACTGCTGCTTTACTCCTGCCTGAGGACTGAAGAGGCGGGAGAAAAGGATTAGGGTTAAGCATACGTCTGCAAATTGCTTCTCTCCTAGACAGTGAGGCTCAGTCTTCTAAGCCCTTTGGCAGACCACAGTCAAGAATTCATAATAATGCTGGGCCTGGTGGCACACACCTTTAATCCCAGCTCTAGGATGCAGAGGCAGGCAGATCTCTATGAGGCCAGCTTGATCTACATACATAGCCAGTGCTTACTTATATAGGGAGGGAAAACAGGCAAACAAAAAATTTAAATATTGCTTTTATGGAATTCATTTTCTTGGAGACACTACTTAGAAAATACTTTTCATAGATTAAATTTGTATGTGATATTTTCAAAAATACATATTTTTACAAGCTGAATTTTATCTCTAGTTAAATTGGGAAGGAGACTAATGACATTTTTGTTTAATTAATTTCTTGTTTCTGTTAAAGTGTTGTAAATTTCAGTTCTGTTTTAACTTTCTAAACTTCTCCCAACAGTTTAAAAATCATGTATGAATTCTTTCTTCTTTCAGAAACCATTTTTGCAATAATTAATCTTAGTATAACACTTAAAAATGGACCATGGTATTTATATATTCACATTAAAATGCATCTATCAGGAGGGGTTGAGGAGATAAGATGGCTCAGGAACACTTGAGTCTCCATCTGTTTGTGTATCCATAGATACATGCAAGCATATACCATGTACACATAAAAATGTATGTCTTACACAGTAACGTGAAGACATAAGTACAATAGGAGGTTTTAGTAAGTTATGTACAAGAAACTGCACTAAAAATACACAATCCAGATATAAAAGTTGGAAGATTTTTATATTCTCTGTTGTTTATCTTGATGTATTAGGAAACCGTGTTAGTAACTGGAATTACTTTTATCAGGTGTATCTAGTTGAAATGGTTTGATCCAGGGAAAACATTGATAGGGTGAGTCTACTACTGGTTTTTAAGCTGATACAATGTCCACCTTAAATCAGAATGTTCTTTTAGAACTTGACAGTTAAATGTGAGCTGGTAAACATCTGTACAAAGTGATTAACTTGAAAGAGTGGCTCTGATTTCATTGTGATAATAGATTTTTTACTACGTTATAATCTAGGAATTTTTGTAAAATTAAGAATTCAAATTACCGTTTGACCAGTTTTGGGGAACCATAGTGAAATACAGTTATTTAATACATCTTTTTCCCTTTTCATCCAGCTTGCATTGGTGACATGGAGAGATTGTTTGTTCAGGCCATTGAATAAACAGGTATCTACTGTGAAATGTTGTGTGTTTTGTTTTAAAAATATTTTCCACTTCTGTCTTGATTCTCAAGCCTTTGACTATCTAAAGAGTATTTGTTGGGCTGGGGATATGGCTCAGTCAGGGAAGTGCTTGCCATGTAAGCATGAGGGCCTGGGGTGGGTAGATCCCCAGCACCCATAAGATGCCCACCAGTGAGCCTAGCCCTGGAGAGTAGGATCAGACCGATCCCTGAGGCTCCAAACAAAGTGGATTACTCCTGGGGAGCAGTGCTTGAGCTTGTCCTCTGGTTTCCACATGCACTCACACACATGTGCATACTCATCCCCCTAAAATATTTGTTACCTTGTATTAGTTAATGGCTCTAAATGTTTAAAGGGTATGTAAGGTACATTGTGACCTGTAATGTGTCTACCTAATATGTTTTCTATATTTTTAAAGGTAACAAATGCTGTTTTAAAACTGATTGAAAAGGAAAGAAATGGAGAAACGATCAATACAAGACTAATTAGTGGAGTTGTACAATCTTATGGTAAATAATTTGTCTTTATTCAGTTTTCATATCACATGGCAACTATGATAGCTCTCTAACATTTGTTTAAAAACATTTAAATATCAAGAATGTTATTCCATTTTAAAGTACTTTTAAGCAATAATTTTATAAATCATAGCTATTTAATCTCTGTACTTTAAGGTAATTGTTATTGAAAAAATTGAACTTTTTTTTTGCTGCTTTCATGAGTAAATACTTATATTTAATGTGATTGTCTCGGAGCTAAATAATAACCAGAAATCTATCAGCTTGAAAAATTGAGGTTGAGACACTGATTAAATGACATGTTCAAGTCCTAGTGGGTTTGCATTTTTGTGAAAGTGCAATATTTAGATCACTTTTGGAAATGAACTTTTTCTGGCTGAACTTGTGGTAATTTTGCAGTATCCCTGGCCTAGATAGAGGTTATTTGTTGCTATACATCTTGGAGTTTATTGTTTTGTTTTGTTTTTCTTTTATCGAAACAAGTATATTTCAATACTAGTGAATAGCAGTTACCATATAACCCTCCATTTCACATTGATCTTTCAAGTGTAACTTAAACCAAATGCTACACCAAAGTATTATCTGTGACATAATAACAAAAAATAGGATAATTGAAATATAGCTCATATTTTTTTCTAGTGGAATTGGGACTGAATGAAGATGACGCATTTGCAAAGGGCCCTACGTTAACAGTGTATAAAGAATCCTTTGAATCTCAATTTTTGGCTGACACAGAGAGATTTTATACCAGAGAAAGTACTGAATTCTTGCAGCAGAACCCAGTAACTGAATATATGAAAAAGGTAAGCTTCAACATAGTATGTAACTCAGTCATTGCTCCTTCAGTGAGTTCTTGGCAGTGCAATGTTCCTCACAAATCAGACTTGGCACCGAGTCACACTGTGTCCAGCAGGTTTAACTCCTGTAACTCTCCGAGAGACTTTTACAAGTTGAAAACCATGAGTGTGTGTTCCCTTTGTGCATGCCTTTCATGTTCAGAATTATCACCTCTTGAGTGGACCTCAAAATTTTGTCAGTGAGAAAATATTAAGCAGATATTCCCAGACTTGCTATTTGTTTGTTTGTTTGTTCTGCTTTTCTCTTAAATATTCCTTAATATTCTGTAGCTTAGTCTTTTTTTTTAATTAATTTATTT
This sequence comes from Alexandromys fortis, assembly GCF_014885135.2. Lineage (NCBI taxonomy): Eukaryota > Metazoa > Chordata > Mammalia > Rodentia > Cricetidae > Alexandromys > Alexandromys fortis. Next base: position 4,824,270 of record NW_026068030.1, read on the forward strand.
ATTTATTATGTGTACAACATTCTGCTTCCCACACACCAGAAGAGGGCACCAGACCTCATTACAGATGATTGTGAGCCACCATGTGTTTGCTGGGAATTGAACTCAGGACCTCTGGAAGAGCAGTCAGTGCTCTGAACCTCTGAGCCATCTCTCCAGCCCTGTAGCTTAGTCTTGAAGATTATATTAGGAAGGAGGATCTAAATTCTAACTTTGGAGAAGAACCAAGGTAGAGCTGTGTGTCCCCCATGCATTATTTTACTATGTGATTATTTTTCTATGGACTTGTAAGATTTTTCTTTGCTCTTTCTTGGAAATTCAGATCTTCTGAATGTAGTGTCTGAGGCATGACTGTCAGGAGTCAGCAAGCTTTCTGTTATGCAGTGCCAGCAGTGAATACCTTTAGGCTTTGCATGCTCTCTCCTCTGCCACTGCTCACTTCTGCAGTTAGAACACAAATACAATCAAGTACAGGACATCTCAGTAGAATAATACTTAGGTGAAAATGAGCTTTCAGGAAATGCCCTGCTTTCAACAGCCTATTTGGGCTAGGTGTTCACAGTCTCTGTTAGTTTGCTGTCATCAGGAGTATTTTAGTGCAAACAGTTGATGGTCCATCTAAGGATGGCTTTGATGGCTAAATAGCTACAAGCCATTTAACACTTTAAAATATGTCTCATGTGATTGAGACTAATCTGACCTATTAAAAACAAAAAAAATGGACTTGTTTGAATATTCTATATTCCTATTATTTTTTATTATTTAAAAATAATATGGGCTGGAGAGATTGGTCAACAGTTAAAAGAATAGGTGTTGCTCTTGCAGAGGACCTACATGGTAGCTCACGGCCATCTGTAACCACAGTTCTAAAGGATCCAGCAACCTTCTGGCCTCTGAATACATAGTGTACATACGTACGTACATACATGGAGCCTGAACATTCTTTCACATAAGATAATTTACTTCATTAGTTTGCTTACCAACCCCCAAGGACATCAAAGCCTAGCCTTCTGAGCAGGAGTAAAAGCTTTGTGTTCCTGGACAGGATGGCCTGCGTTCTTCCAAGAAACGGGTGTAACTTAAAACAGGAAGAGCGGTGCTTTAGTGTGTCTGCTCTTGCTCTTCACCATCAGATGGAATGAAACCCATCAGCGGAGCTTGAACCTGGAATTTATTGTTCCAGAAGAAAGAACTCTGTAGAAACAAAAATACAAATTAAAGACTCTGAAATATGCAATGACAAACCCACAAGCCTGGGACACTTACTAGACTGGAATGTTGCTGCAGGCTCTTTTGGGGATACTGGTAGTGGCTGTTTTCTTTGTTTTGTTTGAACTTAAGCATTAATGGTTTAGTATATTTTAGTGGATATTTCATTTATAGTGTGCTATAAATTATTTTAGCATATATTGAATTTTAACTAAGTTTCTTACTAGAAATTTACTAACTTCAAAACTTTCATTTTCTTTGTGGCTTATCTTTTTCCCTTGTCCTGACTTTTTTGCTGTACTTATGCTTGATTAGAGGTTAGAGGTCATTCTGTGTTGAGGCTTTTTTTTTTTTTTTTTTTTTTTNTTTCAAGACAGGGTTTCTCTGTAGCTTTGGTTCCTGTCCTGGCACTAGCTCTTGTAGACCAGGCTGGTCTCTAACTCACAGAGATCCGCCTGCCTCTGCCTTCCAAGTGCTGGGATTAAAGGCGTGCGCCACCACCGCCCAGCTGTGTTGAGGCTTTGTGATGCATATGCAGTTTGTTGTGTTTAAATTTACTCTGCCAAGTGTGTGTGAGTATATGCTGCGGCTCTAGCTTTCCTGTGCTTTAATAACTACCTACCTTTGATGATCCAAGCTCTGTCTATTCAGTTGTTTCTTAGTATTGAATGTTTATTCAATTCCGATGATAATTCTCCGGATTTATCCACAGTTATACCAAATCTGAGAGGTCTCTGTGGAGAGTAAAATAAGCATTTGTCTTTTTTTATTCAGGTCACCTGAATGATTCGAGATTGTCATTGACATTTCTAGCTTACTCTGATCATGTTAGTTCTCAGTGACTGCGCCACACATATTTCTGGTGACAGATTCTAAAGTACACTGTCTTTTACCTGGGTTTCTGTTGAGTTATATTGTCTGTTAGCCTCTTTTCCTTGAAGAGAAATCCAAGAAGTTGAGATTCTTAAGTGGCCAAGTGGGCTTTTGAAGCACATGTTCGGTGATTGGCAAGAGAAACACAATATCTATATCCATTTTCTCTCTCTCTCCCTCCCCCTTCTTCCCTCTCCTTCCTTCTTTTTTTTTTCCCTCATTACTGCTGATTATTATTCCTGAGTGGTCATTTCTGAGATTATATTGGTGTGGCCCTTTACTTCAAACAGCTTTCAAACCAAAATAGTACTTCTTAATTCAGTGTCCCCATGTGGACAGACCTGCAGGTGTCTCTTGTGCTTACAGGAATGTGCGTCATTGCCTCCAAAATGTGAAATACCACTTACCCAAAGAAAAATGGTATGAAGACAGTTGAACTATGAATTTAAATAATGTTCTTAGGGCACTTGAAGGATTAGAGCCTGCATTGCAAAGAGAGTAGAGCATACCAGAGGTATAGCAGTCAGTTGTCAGTCACCCTGTGGTCTGAAGTCCTTTCCCCCTTTCTTAGTCATACTTTACTAGAGCATATTTGTGAATTTAATGTGTCATTGTTCACGTAATAATTCTTTAAAAGTAAACCAAACCATGAATGGTTTGATGGAATTCTCTACAGGCTGAGGCTCGTTTGCTTGAGGAACAGCGGAGAGTGCAAGTTTACCTCCATGAAAGCACGCAAGATGAGTTAGCACGGAAATGTGAGCAGGTCCTCATCGAAAAACACTTGGAAATCTTCCACACAGAGTTCCAGAATTTGTTGGATGCTGACAAGAATGAAGGTGAATATAATTTGTTCCTATACTTTTGTTGGAACTACTAAATAGTAGACAGATTTTTTGTTTTGTTCTTTTGAGTATTCTTCCTTTGACAAAATGAAAAGATGTTTTCACCTACCTTAATTGTCCCTTCTATGCTAGTAGAACTGTCAGTGGTTTGGTCACGTTGCTCTGGGATTTAGGATTTCCCATCTTTAACCATCATAGATTGAACACGTATATGAAGTGACTATTGGGGGATCCCTCCATTACTTATAGTTGAAATGGGTATCTGTATTAAGCTTATTTAACTTAAAAACAATTATTTTAGTACCTTTTGGAACATATTATCTCATTAGGGTTTTAGAAGGTATTGAGTACTTTTTTTTCTGTTGTTACATTAGTGGATTCTCATGGTAAAGGAGGAATAAACTTCTAATAGCCTGACTTCATTGTCAGGTTTAACAAAACACACCAGATCTAGCTGGTTTCTTGTTTCTCAGTATCTTCACTTGATATAAGCTTGTAATAAGCAGAACAGGTATGCACAGTTGGTTTCCATGCATAAAATTGGCTCCTTTTTTCTTTCAGATTTGGGCCGCATGTATAATCTTGTATCTAGAATTCAGGATGGCCTAGGAGAATTGAAAAAACTTCTAGAGACACATATTCATAATCAGGGTCTTGCAGCAATTGAGAAGTGTGGAGAAGCTGCTTTAAATGTAAGTAGTGCCTGACTGAATGCAGTTGAGCCCATTATTTTCACATGCCAACTGCAGGTGTATGCCATGCATCTTTGTAGTTAAGATTTTACTGACATGCCCAGAGAGCCTGTTTTGACTTTTGAAAGTAGGAAGTTCTCAAAATCCTTAAATTATTCTAGCATCTTTTTTCCCCTTTAAAGACAGGATTTCATTGTGTAGCTCATGCTGGACTTGAATTTACAGAGATCTACCTGCCTCTTTGTTTTTGCCTTCTGAGTGCTGGGATTAAAGGCTTACACAACCAACACCAGCCCTCTCCAGCACCTTTGTAAGAACTAATAATCTCAGGGCTGGAGGGATGGCTCAGTGGTTAAGAGCATTGCCTGCTCTTCCAGGGGTCCTGAGTTCAATTCCCAGCAACCACATGGTGGCTCACAAACATCTGTAAAGAGGTCTGGCGCTCTCTTCTGGCCTTCAGGCATACACACAGACAGAATATTGTATACATAATAAATAAATAAATACTTAACAAAAAAAAAGGTTAAATTACATGTTTAAAAAAAAGAATTAATAATCTCCTGTTTTATTTTTGCCTTATTTTAGTGTGTATGAGTGTTTCTGCCTGAGTGTTTGTATGCCTGAGGAGGTCAATAGAGGGGCCTGCAGACCTCCCTGGAACTGCAGTTAAGAATGGTTGTGAGCCATTATGTGGGTGCTGGGAACTGACCACCTGATCCGCTGGAAGGGCCAACCAGTGATCTTAACCACTGAGTGAGCTCTCTAGCTTCTTATTTTTTATTTGTTTGTTCATCTTGTTTTTATTTATGTGTTTTTCACTGTGTCAAAAGTGGGTTTATACTCCTAGGTACAGTGTCTAGAGCAGCCAGAAGATGGCATTATACTGGGCCATTGCTTACCTTAAGGTTGTGTGTGATAGGTCTGTGACCTCAGGTGAATAAGAATATTTTAATTTTTTTTTGTCATGAAACAAAAAAAGAAAAATATACAATATTATTTTTAATCTAACCTGACCAAGCTATCATTTTATATCCAGGATACTCATTTTTTTTCCCCAACAAAAGAAAGATTTTAACGCTTCTGTAAGCAAACTGACTGTGGAAACAGTTCATTCCCAAGTCAGTCTTTATACCTCATCAAAGTAAATTCTGATGTAAACTGTGCTGTGCAGTGGCAGTGCTAAAGTGAGCCCTGGTTGGTTCAAGGCCAGCTAGAAACCTGTCACTGAAGTTGTTTGTTGCTGCCCATCTTTGATCGGATGGGCCATGAATTCAAGGAAACCTAAGCTACCTGGTCAGTTTTAGACCAGCCTAGGTTATAGAATAAGACCATATCTTAACAAACAAACCCAGAAGTTGTTCATTATGTCTGAAACTTAGAGCTGACTGATCAAAGGCCAGGCATAAATGTTTGGAGCAAAAAGGAGCAAACAGAGGTTGTAATAATAAGATGAGGTAGAGTATCTTACAGCACTGGCATTTGTCTCTCTTCCAGACTGTACGCCACATGCAGTCTTATTTCTGCTTATTGGTCAAAGGAAAAACAGTCCATTAAGAAAATATAAGTTTGTGCTAAGTCACATGTTTATTTCCCTTTTCTTCCCCAATTATTTAATATCAAAATTAGTTATAGATAGGCATGGTAACACACTTTTAATCCCAGCACCCAAGAGACAGAGCAGATGGAGCTCTGAGTTCAGGGCCAGCCTGGTCTACACAGTGAATTTCAGGACAGCCAGAGCTGTGTAGAATCTGTCTTGGGGGGATAAAGGAAAGTAAAGAAGGAAAGCAGGAAAGAAAGAGAGAGAAAGGAAAGAAAAAATTTATATTCCTGAACACTCATGGTCGTGGGGTGTCTTGGTGGCTGATAGAGAAAGGAAATTCAGGGTTAAGCATATAGTGTGTGTGCTGCAAACAGCCTGTTGTTCCTTTCTCTGCAGTTGATGGTTTGTGGTGAGAGTGTTTCTGAGACTTCAGCTTTATGCTGTGATAGATGATTTATATGGAGGCAAAGTTAAGCTGAATACCAGGTGCTTATGGAGAAGGGTCACACATTTGCTCCCAGATGTTTATATGAAGTGTTTGCTTTTTCCTGGGAACAAACGTTGATTTCTTTCCCCTAACTTCCCAAAGGCAAATTATCCAGAGGTAAGACAGAAAAAACTCATGTAACAGTTGGCTCTCATTAGCCCGTAGCCCTGGGAGAAATGCAGGTGCAAACTTTGCCCTGCAAGGTGGCTCTAGGCTTAGGTTGAAAAGATGTTGAGAACACAAATTTATACGTAGAAATAGTGAGAGATGTTTCTTTAAAAACCTGTAGAATCCCAGTTTACTCTTTTAACAGTATTCTGGTTCCAAAGGAATTGCGTGTTATAGTATTTAGTATCACAGCTGATCTCAGATGTGGTGTCTTGAGTCTTACTATACAGGCTAGGGTAGCCTCCTCTTGTCTCAGGTCATCTTACTATGATGCCCCAATGCCTGACTCAGGCCTTTTGGAAGACTAGTGTTGTTGGTCCACCTTGTGTGTGCATTCGAACTGGGGGTATTTACATGTGTATGTAGAAATGGATGTAGAGGCCAAAGGTCAATGCTGACTGTCTCCAGTCACCTATGCCAGATAAGCACAGTCTAAGAGGTAAAACAGAGGATAAAAGAGAGACTGGGAAGGTAGAGATGGCTGAGCAGATGTTGGGAGAACTTGCAAGCATGTAAATGTCAACTCCACCTTAAGGGCACAAGGAAAGCTGCTAAGGGTATTATTATTAATAACCATGCACTTGATAAGACCGAATTTGTATTCAGAACATTACTTCATCTAGAAAGTGGTTGAAATTAGTAAGAGTGACTGTAAGAATAGCAATAGGCTCTGTTGAAACAATTAAGATGAAATGACAGTGACAGGGGACAGTCCATTATTTTTAGCTTAGGAAATAGACAATCACAAGACCTCTGAAGGGCAGTTTGTGCAAAGTTGGTGGGGACTGTGATCTAGATGTTAGATGCGGCAGTCATGGATGTAATAACAGCTTTTAGAATCATGGACATTGAATAAGGTCCTTTGGGACGGAGAGAAGTTTTTTTTTCTTATATGAAAAAGAATCCTCTCATGCACTACGATGGATGTGAACTAGTCTTAGCACTATTATGTTCATTTTGGGTTTTGTTGTTGTTTTGGGGTTGTTTTTTCTTTTTGTTTTTTTGTTTGTTTGTTTTCTGAGACAGGGTTTCTCTGTAGCCCTGGCTGTCCTGGAACTCACTTTGTAGACCAGGCTGGCCTTGAAGTCACAGAGATCCATTTGCCATCATCTCCCTCCCAAGTGTTGGGATTAAAGCGTGCACCACCTAAACCTAATTTTTTTCCTCAAAGACATGTGGCGGCACATGTCTGTAAGTCTTCCACTCGGAGACAGAGGCAGTAAGGCTACCCTTGGCTATGTAGTCATAGGCAAATAACCTGAATATTGAGATCCTGCCCCCCAAAAATACAAAAACAACAAAACCCAAGACTAGCGTGATGGCTTGATGGGAAGGAGGCCAAAGGCCTGACATCTTGAGTTTGATTCCTCGGGTCCACAATGAAAGAAAGGAACTGACCCCAAAAAGTTGTCATCTGCACTCCACGCTGGTGCTATGTTGATATTCCAGCGTGTCATGCGCACACACGATAATAATGAAATTATTAGAGCTGCTTTTCCGGGACTTCTATCTCGGCACATTATTTTGAGGGTTCCTGTCAATTCCACTATGTCAGCCTACTCTGCTGGGTCTTCTCTATTATGAAGAATCTAGACTCAGTCTGCAAGCTGCTTTATTCTTTGCAAAGCTTTGCATCTCCATATGGGAATTTCTTCCAGGCATTTACTGAAAAACTTGTTTCTAAATCCCGAATCCAAGAGAAAAATTTAAAGGGAAAAAGCCAAAGAAAGGGTTGTGATTCTCCTAGCACGTTACAGTGAATGTAGAGTTACACTGGTGTCCAGGAATCTATCTGTAGTCAAGTAGGAGAGCTGGTGCCTGGGGGAAGATTATCACCCCTCCACTGATAAGCTTGAGTCATTCCTTTTAAGTTCTAGAACGTCTATATACATAATACTCCTTTTATTCTCTACATATATACACATAATATTTCTTTTATGAATTCTGTGAGTGGTAGTCCCCAAAGTAACAGGTTTTATAAGCAATCTTGAGTCTTTAAATTGGCAGTTTTGATATTCAGTTGGTTCTTAGCAAGGATGCTAACCTCCATATGGGATCTGAGTGGTCCAATAGTGGTTACTGCATTTTCCTGTTTGGATGCTCACTGTAGGATAGAGTTCCTTGTAAAACCAGTAGCTGTAGAGATTGTAAGGGAAGAGTGTGTGAGCGTTGTAGGAATTTGATGTGAGATCAGAAAGCAATGTAAAACCTGAATCCACCAAAGGAATATGGGCTTTAATGACAAACCAAAATTAAATCAAGCGAAGGAAAAAATGCATTGCTTAAAAAAGAAAAACCCATATGAAGTAAGGTGCATGCATACTTAGCTTGTAGGTGCTCTTGGATGCTTTCTTTAGAATTGTACCATCTGTGCAACACACAGGAATAGTTGTCATGAGATGGACCAGGTTATCTGACTATATCAGGTAAAGACTATCTTTCTATCTCAGTGAAATTATATTACCACACTATATATTTTTATTATAATTTTGCATTTATTGTATTTTAAACAATACATACCTGCTACTTATAGAGAGTAATTGCATAATATAGTTCTGGTTTTACCAGTCATTAATTTTAAAACAAATTTTACAAAAAATGTAAAGTAATTTGTATTCAAGGGTTTCTCTTTTCTCATTTCTGAATTATACATGAGAGTGTGTCAGGAACTGGGGTCTGGATACAGTGGTATACCTGTAATCCCAGCAGGGGAAGCAACAAGATCACAGGTCTGTGATCAGTCTGCGCTACATAGAGAAATACTGTCTCCTAAGTATCAACTGTGAAGTGACACATGGGGAATTTGGAGGCATTGCTAGAACAGCTCACTTCTGTACCTGTAGCTCCAGTGTTAGGAGGGCTAGTCAAAGACCTTTCTGCCATGTGTTCATTAGCTGGGCCTTTTCCATTCTGAAAACTGACATGAAGAGAACATGTCAGATTCAGGAGTCATCTACCTGAGTCCCTGCTTAGCTCTGCTGCCATTTAACTCAGTAAGAAGTGTACCTTAGCGAACCATCTAAAATGGGCATTAGAAACGGTACCTGCCTTGGCCTGCAAACATTGACTGCTGATCAACACTTGATACCGTGCGATTCCTCCATCGTCCATCGCCTTTATTTTCCACCAGTTCTGTTTGTCTCCTTTAGCATGCAGCACGCTCTCCTGGGGACTAGTCTTCCACTGTGCTCTTCTGTCTGAAGAGTGTCTGTTGCCCACCGCCACGTCCCCAGTGCTTGTCCCTTGCCTTGGCGACACCGTTGCCGTTGTGCACCCCTACCTGTGTTCAGACCTGCTGTCATTTTTGAAAGAGAAAATGTTTTCATGATCTTTTCCAGTTTTTTTTTAATCTGGAGAATTGTTTTGTTTATACATAAATATGATGTCCTGTGTGTTTCAGTGGTGGAACCAAATGCATTCTGATCTTACTAACTTCTTTGAAGATATAGTTAAAACTTGGAGAATGTTTTACAGCAGCAGCAGAATATGCACTTTAATTCCTGTGTGTTTCCGGTTTTCCCTTCGACCAAGGACCCAAAGATGTATGTGCAGACCGTTCTGGATGTTCATAAGAAATACAATGCCCTGGTGATGTCAGCATTCAACAATGACGCTGGCTTCGTGGCTGCACTTGATAAGGTAAGCAGTAACATGTCGCTGTGCTGCCTGCTCAGTGTGTATGAACAAGACACCTTTCCTCTAACTGTCTTTTCTACAACACAGGCTTGCGGTCGCTTCATAAACAACAATGCGGTTACCAAAATGGCCCAGTCATCTAGTAAATCTCCTGAGCTGCTTGCTCGGTACTGTGACTCCTTGTTGAAGAAAAGGTACTGGCTTGGTTTTGTGTTTTTTGTGTACCCCTATTTAAACCTCAATTTTTATACGAGGAATCAGTATTTGTCTTGCATTTGCTTGCGATGCATCACATTTGTTGAAACCTGCATCAGCTCCCACTGGCTCTGAACAGCAGAAGCCTGAATGCTATGATTCGCTTTATGTTTTGGTCTACAAACTTGGCTTTTGACAGAGCTGCTAGGTAGCACAGGCTAGCCTCAACTCCCACCAGTCAAGTCCTCCTATGCATAGCTTCCACATACTGGGTTTACGGAGTGAACCACCATGTCTGGCCATCTGCATACTTTAAAGTTTGTTTTTCTTTGTTTGTTTGTTGTGCTGTGTATTTTTCAGTCACTTTATGTCTTACCTGACACTTTTCCTAATCTTCTTACCTGTGTTCTGAGATGGAGGAGGTGTGGTCAGGCATGGCTTCCTCCTCTGTGTTATGTTCCCCTACTTGTGTATGCCTTGATTCCCTCCGCTTCTCTCCCTGTCACAGTTTCTTTTGGTCCAAAAATGTTCAAGGTTGCCTCAGTGTCCCACATGCCATATCGCCAAATGCTATGCAGGGGACACAGACCCCCTAGTTATGGTGCCAGTATATTGTATTTTTAAAAGCTCTCCAAGGCTTAAGAGAACACCCACAAATGCCGATGTGAGCAGAGACAGTCTCACTATCAGGGCCAGAGAGATGGCTCAGTTGTTAAGGACACTTCCTGCTCCTGCAGAGGACCTGAATTCAGTTCTTAGTGTCCACATTGGGCAGCTCACAAACACTTATAATTCTAGTTCCAGAGAATGTGGCCTCTTTTGGCCTCCGTGGGCTCCTGTGGGTATATGATGCTCAATACAGACAACCAGGCACACACACATGCACAAATTTTTTTTTCTAAGGTAACAAATCAACAGCATCTTTGGACTGTGATGATGGCCCAGTGGTAGCACATCTGTGCTGTCTGCTTGGTACTTGGTGGGCAAACATTGAGTAAAGGTCACTTGCTATCTCTCGTTTTAAAAATTAATTACTTTTTAATAGCCGTTGCTTTTAGCTTTGCCAGAAAGCTGTCCTCTCAGAGCCAGTGGGAACTTGAGTATTTTATTATCTTTCTGTGTATTGTCATGCTGGCCTGATACATTATTTATCTATTCTAGTCACATTATTTATTCTAGTCAGATGCACTTACTATGTATTCTTTCCAAGGAGGAAAAGGGACTTTATATTTTATATTATGTTTTATTTACTTATTTTGGGGGCTATGTGTCACTGTGCATCTGTAGAGGTCAGAGGACAACTTGCAGAATCAGTTCTCTCCTTCTACAATGTTAAATACTGGCATCAAATTCAGGTCATCAGTCTTGGCGAGAAACACCATCTTGCTGGTTTGGAGAAAGGACACTTGTGCCTCTTCGGACCTGATTCTGCTTCTCAGGCCGTTGTAGATGATTAAGTGACTTAAATTCAGAGCTAGTCCATGAGGCCTTCAGTTTGTGTGACAGAACAATTGTGTGCCCATAATTGTCTTCAACCAATTAGTTATGGCTATTAAAACTGAATGGTAATAACATTCCAGAGAGCTCCTTTAGCAAGCGTGTGTTGGTGAGCAAAGTCTAGTTGGCATTGAGCCACAAGGAGAGAACAACTACCTGACTTGCCAAGACAGGACGGGGCCAGGTTTGCTGAGCCACATCTCTTGAGAACCCCTTTTCATAGTGCGCATGACAGTGCACACCTGTCATCCCAGCACTCAGGCTGAGGCAGGAGGATTTCCATGAGTTGGATGATAAGCACGGGTGGTCGGGAGGTGGTCTGAAAACAGCAACAGGATCACATTGATTAGAGATTGTTTAGTGACCAGCTCATTTTTTTCTGTTTGAGTTGGGTTGGGTTTTTTTTGTTTTGTTTTCTTGTTTTTTGAGATTATAATATAATTACCTTTTCCTCCCTCCAAACCCCCTTCTACATTACACCCCCACCCACATAATTTCAAATTTAATGGCTTCTTTTTCTTTAATTATTGTTGTTTGTTGTTATTGTTTGGTGGTAGGGTGATGACTGTGGCTGTGTTCCTAAAGCTACACCCTGCTCAGTCTGTATAATGTTACAGATATGTATATGATTTCAGGGCTGGGCATTTGGTATTAGATAACCAACTGGTGTTCTGTTCTTGGCAAGACCATATCTCCTGCTCTTTACATCCTTTAGTGGTCTGAAGTTCTTTGTCTAGAGTTGAGGCAAACCAGTTCATTTCACAGGATCCTTCTACCAAATTTTTTTAAAGACCAATTTACTCTTAGTTCACCTTTGTGTAATTATATCCATAGACTAAATTAATCAATTTTAAAGATATGACCACAGATGAAAACATACCTCACCCATGGCTCATACCTTTTATTGTCTTCAACTATTTGGCAATTAAACAGAAACTATGTGTTCTTTTCATTTTTTAAAAATAAAAGTATAGAGATTGTAGGGAGCAGTTGTAAGAATGAAACTCATTTACTGACAATTAAATGGGTATCTTAAAGGAAAACTTGATAATTCTGTTGATTTTCATCTTAGATGTCGTGACTATTTATAATCTCTTCCATGATCGGACACAGTGTGAGACTGCCAAATTGCCATAGGAAAGTGACCTCCCCTTGCTCACCAGCTGATCTGACAGCTCATCATTGAAACCGCATGTAGCCCTGCCAGTTTGGCAGAGTAGTGTGTGTGCACATCTGCTGGCTTGTTTGTAAACATCCTGCCCTTTTACATTTCAGTTCCAAGAACCCAGAAGAGGCAGAACTAGAAGACACCCTCAATCAAGTGGTAAGGTGCTTCTTGGGCACCCCCATTGCCCTTTGTGAGGCTGCTTACCTGGAGCCTGAAATGTGGAGAGGAAAGGCATTGATTTTTGAATTTATGGCTTTACTCCTAAAATTGAGTGACTAGTTTCAGTGTTGGTACTTTGCTTCCTTTTTTGTTTCACTTAATTTTTCAAAGATTGATGTATTTTATTATATGTGTGTGAGTATTTTGCCTGCACATGTTTATTCACCACATGTGTACCTAGTGTCCAATTCCCTGGAACTGAAATTAGAGATGGTTGTGTGCCGCCGTGTGCTAAGAAGGGAAGTCAGGTCCTCTGTATGAACAGCAAGTACTCTAATCCACTGAGCCATCTCTCCAGCCCTAGTACTTTGCTTCTTGCTACCAAGTCTAGTTTAATCCACTGGGATTCAAGGAAGGGATGGCAGTACTTATTATAAACATTTTGAGGCGAATTTATGCTGACTACAGGAGAGTGCACAGGCCCACCCAAAACCAAGCAATCCTTGGCTCCTGGTGGTAGCCAGAGATAATCCGCTTGAGAGTTTATTTCACTAATGTGTTCTTTCTCTGGCTTTGCCAGATGGTGGTCTTCAAGTACATCGAGGACAAAGATGTGTTTCAGAAGTTCTATGCAAAGATGCTTGCCAAGAGACTGGTGCATCAGAACAGTGCTAGTGATGATGCTGAAGCAAGCATGATCTCCAAGTTAAAGGTGCTGCTCTTTTCCTGCAGAACTCCAACTTGTCGGGCTTTATTGGTGTGGTTATTAGTCTCTCCATGCTGTCAGTGGACGAGGAGTTTCTGCGTGTGAGCCCTGCTTCCCAGCCACGCCTGCAGTGCTTTCTCTGCTTTGCAACCCTGTCTTGGGACCCTTCTGTTTTACGTGGCCCTTTGGCTGGGCTCTGCTCCCCATCTCCTTATCCTCACCTGCTTCCCATACACTCAGCTCTGTTGACTTTGAGTGGATGCTTAGTGACTTTCTTAGCTCAGGCTGCCAAAACAAAATTCCATGAACCAGGTGACTTAGGCACAGAAATTAAGTCTCTGTTCTGGGGGCTAAGAAGTCTAAAATTGGGGTATCAAGTCTTGTTCCTGGGCCGTCTTTCTGTCTCACAGTCAACCTCTTCACTTAGCAGAGTACTCATGGGCAGCATCCGCTTATCACTCACAAGGGCCCATCTCCAAACACCTCCAGCCCAGAGGTTTAAACTTCAGGCACATTCTAGAGGAGACAGTTCGGTAGTAGGATAAGGGACAAACAGATTATTTGGGACAAAGAAGGGGTGGTTTGAGACATTTTAAGACAGCCTAAGCTAGCCTCAAATGTGTGGTCCTTTTGCCTCCACATCCTGAGTACTGGGCTTTCAGATGCATATCACTGCACCTGGTTCTGATCATGGCCTACTTGCAGTCTGTTGCAGTGGTAGAACACCTTGCTTTAAATGTTGCAGTATGCTTACTGTATATTGAAAACATAATTGTTCAATTTTTAATCTTTTTATGACATGCTAATTTTGATGAATATACCATAAGATGCGATTAAGCACTAATAGTAGTTTCATACAACTAAGATATATTGTACTGTGATTTCTCTAAAACTTCGCTTATGGAGATGAAGGAGGGGAAACCATGATCAGAATATATTTTATGAAAATTTTAATTAAAAAAGAAGTTTTAAAAGTAATTAAAGGGGTTTTAGCCATGATGTGACTTGATTCTAATACATTGTATACATTCGTGTTTATGTAAGAGTTAATGAGACAGTTGCCTGGGTTCATTTCAGCAAGCTTGTGGTTTTGAGTACACCTCCAAACTTCAGCGAATGTTTCAAGACATTGGTGTAAGCAAAGATCTGAATGAGCAGTTCAAAAAGCACCTAACGAATTCAGAACCACTGGACTGTGAGTATTGAGTGCTCATAGACAGACTTTTTGGGGCTCTCCATGAGACGAGAGCAGTGACAGGACGGAGTGAGGGTGGTGGAGGGTGTCAGAATTCCAGAGAGGCAGGGGTTTCCTAACTCACAGGATGGTAGCATGGCAGCTTTTGTCAGGACCAGACCTCACAGTTCTGACCTGGGCTTTGCTGATGTGTGCGGTTGTTTTGTCTAGTCTTCTTTTGAACCTTAGTTTGAATACATTTCTGATTATTTTCTTCTCTCATGTTTTTGATGAAAGTTGGAGAATTTTATTTTTCCCAAATCAGAACTTCTGTCATCATTAAGCTTAACAGTTTTGCTAGTGAACATCAAGGTTGTCTGTAAGATGAAATTGCCCCAACTCTTAGCTTATACGTCTCCTGTCTTCACAGCAGTGAGGCTGCACAGCTCTGATGTGTGTAGTTGTTCGCTGTGGAGCTTTCCACGTCCTTGTGTTTGGTCACCACACACAGCTTGAGCAGGGTGAACTTAATATCAAGGGGGGGGGGCAGAAATTGAACAAGGCAGACTTGACTGGAACTCTAACTTGACAATGAAGTGGAAACTGTTGTCCTGGAGGAAAGCAGCTTCCTGCTCAACTTCCAGTTAGAGTTTCTGATACAGAGCATCTGGCTGTGTAGCCTATAAGCCTGGGACTATGGGTCTCCTGTGGCTGATGCTGGGATTACAAGTGTGCATCTCCACGTTAGGCTTCCATTTTTACTAATTTTAATTGGATAAGTTGAAACTCTATGTTCAGATTTTAATTTTATATTTAAGCAAGCCTTCTAATGTATTTTTTTTTTAATTTTGACCATTTCCTGTGTGTGTGAAACAAGAGGATTTTTAAATTTGTAAGATTAATTAAATGTGTTCCCACCTGCAGTGGACTTCAGCATTCAGGTCCTCAGTTCCGGGTCGTGGCCCTTTCAGCAGTCTTGCACATTTGCCTTGCCGTCAGAGGTAAGAGTTGTCACCTGGTCTCTTTCAGCTGGGTGGAGAGGGGCAGCCTGGCCATGGGTGTGCTGACTGCAGTTCTCTGCTAAGCAGTCAGGGCAGTGTTCATAAAGAATGTGAAATGGGGCTGGGTTGGGTAGTGGAAGACTGGTCACCTCCTGTAAAGTGGGGACTCTCATTGACTGCATGTAAATTCTCTGGTCCCTACTGGGCTAAAGCAGAGCCCTGCTTGGTTCTGTTCTTCAGCTCCATCCAGTGCTCGCGAGACAGTTGCACCCGACAGCTGTAGCTCACTTCTCTGTGAGCACTGATTTTGTTCTCAGAACTTGGGGCAGGGAGCTTTCTTTAGAAATGCTGACTGTAGTATGTAGAGCCATCGATGCCATGCAGCACCTTTCTTTCATCCAGTTGGAGCGCAGTTATCAGCGATTTACAGCTTTCTACGCCAGCCGTCACAGCGGCAGAAAACTGACATGGTTGTATCAACTATCCAAAGGGGAACTAGTCACCAATTGCTTCAAAAACAGATACACTTTGCAGGTAAAATCATCTTTTAATGGGGGAGAGGTACTTTAGTACTAAATGATGATAAGACAAATTATAGAAATCCTGGTAGATAACTCAGACAGTGAGATGGAATCCATCCTCTGACAAAGCAGTGTAGAGAGTAAAGCATGCTTGCCATGGTCACGTGAGCTGAGCTCGTATTCTTTGGCCTGGGGGCAAGTATTTCTTGGAGTTCTGAGCATTAGAATGGTGACTTAAACTGCACTAGTTTAACCTTTCAACCCTTGCATTGATGAGGCAGCCATTATCCCTGGTCTGGAGGTCTCTATCAACTTGAACACACACACATAATATATACATGGTGTATACCAAAAAAAACCATTTTTGTTCTACTTTATATAAAAATATAATTCATAATTAATGTCTTAGACCTGGTGTGGATTTGCACAAGCATGGGGATGCTTATGTAGCTATCTTTGTATAGAGGACAGTTTCAGGAGGAAACGGCAAGTCCCTCAGTGTTCCAAAGGTGACTTTAAGGAGACTGTACATTACCCTGGCCTTGTGACGCTTTGTGTTCCCTTCTCTGTTCTGCATCTGTTCGAAGACTGTCTTGTGAAACTCGGTTGTACCTGTGAGACCATTCCCCGTTTTTACATTTCTCTCTTCTCTGGGGGCCTTGAAGGCATCCACATTCCAGATGGCGATCCTGCTGCAGTACAACACAGAAGACGCCTACACCGTGCAGCAGCTGACGGACAGCACTCAGATTAAAATGGTAGCCTGTCGTGTCCCGCTCGCTTTGTACTTGCAGGTCGCCATTTCTGTATTCGTCAGGATGTTGCGGAAAGAGTAGAGGGCATGGGTGTCTTTGACTTAATACATGTTTGCTGCATGAAAAGATAAAAGAAATCCCCCAAAATAGTAAACTTTCTCTGGCCACAAGGCACCAGGGACCAGGCCAGATCCACAGAGGGCTCTTCACAGGGACCTCTGGACATACCTTGGATGGCAGCAAGACCAGTGTATACTCATGGTTTGTGTCAAGGAGGTTTATATAACAGGCAGGGTTCATTTGGGCCAAAAGTTAACCTGACTTATCTCAAGCTCATGTGTGAGACATTCCTGGTGCTAGAGGCACTAAGATCTGGATTGTGAAGCTGCATGCGCCACTGTAATGCTTTTTTGACTATATAAGTTTGTGAGGAAATGTTTTGGAGGAAACACATGGGTGCTCGAGCAGGCATGGTGGACTAGTACTTGTGATGGTGGGGACCAGTTCTAGCTGAATGCCTACAGACTTTTATACCAGCATTGTCAGAGCATTACGGAGTGCTCTTATTTTTAAATCCAGTCAGTCAGTCACTGACTCTGTCTGCTTGTCTCTCTGGTGTGTGTGCGCACGAGAGAGAGAGAGAGAGAGAGAGAGAGAGAGAGAGAGAGAGAGAGAGAGAGAGAGAGAG